>NC_053492.1:384847068-385152693 GCF_905171775.1 Rana temporaria | reverse complement strand
TTATTGCCCCCTTTACATGACCCCATCACAGATCCCCCCACACAGTATTGCCCCATCTAATATCCCCAAACACAGTATTGCCCCATCACATATCCCCCCACACAGTATTGCCCCATCACAGATCCACCCACACAGTATTGCCCCATTACATATCCCCACACAGTATTGCCCCATCACATATCCCCCCACACAGTATTGCCCCATCACAGATCCCCCCACACAGTATTGCCCCATCACAGATCCCCCCACACAGTATTGCCCCATTACATATCCCCCCACACAGTATTGCCCCATTACATATCCCCCACACAGTATTGCCCCATCACATATCCCCCCACACAGTATTGCCCCATTACATATCCCCCCACACAGTATTGCCCCATTACATATCCCCCACACAGTATTGCCCCCTTTACATGACCTCATCACATATCCCACCACACAGTATTGCCCCATCACATATCCCCCACACAGTATTGCCCCCTTTACATGACCCCATCACATATCTCACCACACAGTATTGCCCCATCACATATCCCCCCCCACAGTATTTCCCCTTTACATGACCCCCATCACAGATCCCCCCCATACAGTATTGCCCCTTTACATGACCCCCATCACAGATCCCCCCCCCATACAGTATTGCCCCATCACATATTCCCCCCCTCCACACACAATATTGCCCCATCACATAATTCCCCCCACACAGTACTGCCCCCTTTACATGATGCCCCCTTTACATGACCCCCCCTTCACACACACAGCACTGCCCCCGCTCCCCATCCTTATCATTTTCATACATTTTCCTCCCTTCCTCCCTTCCCTCTCCACTCCTACCTTTCACAGAGCGCGGGGCGGGAGGCGGGACAGTCGTGGACTGAAGGCGCGGGAGCTGTCGGGTTGACTTTTCGGCGAACTGGTGATTGGCTGCTAGGACCGCCTCCTAGCAGCCAATCACCTCCCATCTAACACGACAGGCAGCTACCTCTCTAGTCCCGCCTCCCGCTGTTCGCTCCTCTGCTAATAATAGCGGAGGAGGCTGGGGACCAAAGCGGCGACTAAATGGCGCGATCGCCGCGGTCCGGAAAGAGCAGCAGCTCGGGCCGGACGCGGACCGCGGGCCGCCATTTAGTGATGCCTGTGCTAAGCTATGACAATTGTGAAGAAGCGCTCAGCTGCAGGAATACTAGATACTCAGAAAATTGGATCAGAGTTGCTTTGTCCACTACTTAATGAGATTATACACTCCTTTGCACAAACACAGTTTATTTAATGCAATTTAACCCACATTATTTCTACGAGTTAAGCACAATAGTTTATAGTGATCCAATGCACATTAGACACAATATAAAATTACAGTTAGAGGGGCTGTAAAGGTTTGTTTTTAATTTTCTAAATAGGTTCCTTTAAGCTCGTGCATTGTTGGTCCACTTACCTTTTCCTTTGATTTCCCTTCTAAATGTTTTTTTTTTCTTTGTCTGAATTTCTCACTACCTGTTTCTCCGCAGAAAAGGAAGAAAAAGGAAGAAAAAATGAAAACAATGTTTTAATACCATATTGTATTTTATTAGCATTAGAGCTGTCTTAGTTAAAGCGGTGGTTCCCCCTTAAAAACAACTTTTTTTTATTCCACTGCCCCCCCACATTACAATCCGATTAAGGCTCTTAATATTTTTTTCCTGCTGTACATACCTTAGTACAGCATATTCACCCGTGCATCCGGGTTGCGAGTCCCGCGGGAGTGGGCGTTCCTCACAGGCTGTTGATTGACGTTTTCCCCAAAAACGAGCTCTCCCCCCGTCGCGTAAGCCGCGTCACGGTTGGCGAAAGGAGCCGAACGGCGAGTCGGCGCTATACTGCGCATGCGCATCGCCGTTCGGCTCCTTTCGCCAACCGTGACGTGGCTTACGCGACGGGGGGAGAGCTCGTTTTTGGGAAAACGTCAATCAACAGCCTGTGAGGAACGCCCACTCCCGCGGGACTCGCAACCCGGATGCACGGGTGAATATGCTGTACTAAGGTATGTACAGCAGGAAAAAAATATTAAGAGCCTTAATCGTGATGGAATGTGGGGGGGCAGTGGAATAAAAAAATGTTGTTTTTAAGGGGGAACCACCGCTTTAAGTATTCGGCCCCTTTTACACAGTCGGACTGTTCAGATCCGCCTGTCAGTTTTGACGGCGGACCTGAACGGCCGCTCCATGCAATCCTATGGAGCGTCGGATGTCAGCGGAGACATGTCCGGTGACATCTGACCCGATCCGATCCACCAAAATCAGACAGATGACGATACGTCCCCATCTGTCCATGGCGGATCGGGTAAGATCTGATGAAAACGGGCATGCTGTCCGTTTTCATCAGATTGCTCCATAGGAGACAGTGGTGCTACACAAGCCCCTCCCCACTCAGTCAGCAGAGAGGGGCTTGTCATCTGCCGGCTCAGCGGAGATCAGCGGACAGATCTACCGCTGAGCCGGCGGGAGCTGGCGGACTCCGTAGTGACGGAGTCCGCTTCGTGTGGAAGAAGCCTTAAAGCGGAGGTTCACCCTAAAAAACAACTTTCTACCATGCCATACAGCATACTAGCGTCAGCTACAGTATGCCTTTATTTTATTTTTTTGCGCTGTACTCACAGTTTAATCCATTCATTTCGTTTCAGACTCCCGCGGGGAAAGGCGTTCCTATGAAGAGGGGAACATGATTGATGGCCGGCTATGGCGCGTCACGCGTTCCGAAAATAGCCGGAGTAGGACTCGGCTCTTCACGGCGCTATACGGCGCCTGCGCACAGACTAGGAGCTGACTGCGCAGGCGCCGTGAAGAGCCAAGTCCTATTTCGGCTATTTTCGGAACGCGTGACGCGCCATACCCGGCCGTCAATCATGTTCCCCTCTTCATAGGAACGCCTACTCCACGTAGGGGTCTGAAACTAAACTAATGGATTAAACTGTGAGTACAGCGAAAAAAAATAAAAATAAAGGCATACTGTAGCTGACGCTAGTATGTTGGATGGCATGGTAGACAAAGAAATATTTTTTTTTTAGGGTGGACCCCCCGCTTTAAGGTAGTGACCTTAAATCTTTGTCAAAGTGCTAGAAGTGAGTACTAGCCCAGTATATACGTTAACCACTTTAATACCAGATACTGTTACCCCCCTTCTTGCTTAGGTACATTTTCATCTCTCAGCACTTTGAATGCCAATTACTCAGTCTCGTAACTCTGTACCCAAATTACATTTTTATAATTTTTTGGAGACAGATAGAGCTTTCGTTTGGTGGCATTTAAAACCAGTGGGTTTTTATTTGATTGTTATAAAAACACAACATTTTGGGGAAAAAAACGTTTTTCCTAATTCTGTCATAAAATGTTACAAATAAATAATATTTCTTTAGAAATTTAGGCCAAAATTTAATCTGCTACATTTCTTTGGTAAAAATAACCCAAAACAGTGTATATTTTTAGTCTGTTTGAAAGTTAACCACCTGCTTACTGAGCACATTCACCCCCTTCCTGCCCAGACCAATTTTCAGCTTTCAGCGCTGTCACTCTTTCAATGACAATTGCGCGGTCATGCTACGGTGTACACAAATGAAAATTCTATAATTTTTTTCACACTAATAGAGCTTTCTTTTCGTGGTATTTAATTGCTTCTGGGTTGTTTTTTTTTTGCTAAATAAAACAAAAAAGGACCAAAAATTTGAAAAAACAAACAAAAAACTGTTTCATAGTTTGTTATAAAATTTTGAAAACAGGTAATTTTTCTCCTTCGTTGATGTGCACTGATGAGGCTGCGCTGATGGACACTGATAGGCGGCACTAATGGGCACTGGTAGGTGGCACTGATGAGGCGGCACTGATAGGTGGCACTGATGGGTGGCACTGATGGTTGGCACTGATGATCACTGATGAGTGGCACTGATGGGCACTGGTAGGTGACACTGATAGACAGCAAGGATCTGTGGCACTGATTATGAGACACAGATGGGCGTTGATTGGCAGCACTGGTGGGCATTGATGGGTGGCACTGTGGCACTGGTGGGTACTGGTAGGATGCATAGTGGGCACTGGCAGCTGACACTAAAGATCACAAAAAATGCAACCGTGGCTTTATGTGCGAGGGACCGATTTCCCTCTGACAGAAGCCGGTGATCGTATTTTTTCCCCCTCACACAAAAAAAAAATACTGATTACAAAGCTTCTGGTTACATCACGTGATCAGCCGTCATTGGCTGACAGTTGATCACGAGCTAAGGGGTCGGGATCGACCCCTTACTCAGATCTGTGATCAACCGAGTCTCGTAGACTCAGTGATCACAGAGCGGGCCACGGCAGTTGAAGAGTCTACAAACTTTGGTGTATACAGTATATGAAAATTGATCAGTCCTGATGTAATGACTGCCTATCTCATTTCTTGAGGCCCTAAAATGCCAGGACAGTACAAATACCCTCCAAACAACCCCTTTTTGGAAACACCCCAAGGTATTTAGTAAGTTTTTTGAAGTTGTAATTTTTTGTCACAATTTTTTTTACATACTGTCACTAGAGCAGTACAGCGTCACCATATGATGACAGTATGTTAAAAAAATATATATAATATATAAATATATCCAAAAAATGTTTACTTTTTTATTTTCTTACAATTTTTTTTTTACATATTGTCAATAGAGGTGTACAGTCTCTCCATAGTGACACTTTACTGCTCTGGGAAGGTGATTCGTTTTTTTTTTAAAACTATGATTGCTTATTGTATCGAAGGTCACGGTATAAGCAATCATTTTTACTTTGTAAATTGCATCCATGCATGTGCAATTGTGTGCTATTGTGATATCTGTGATTGGCTACAGTTATCACATGGTACAGGTCCACAGTTATTGGCCCTGTACCATGTGATCACGGTGACCAATCACAAAGATCACAATAGAACACAAAGAATGGCTATGAATGAAAGTCATTGCGTACAACTGATATGTGATTACTGGGATCACATAGTACCAGGGCTGGCCTATTACAATGATCTGTGTGTCCCTGGGGCACTCACAAGGCATGCAACTCGGAGGGCATCATATAACGTCTATCAGGTATAACAGTTCTCCCGCCATGCCATGTTTTTATAATAGGCAGAGGTGGTTAAAGGAAAAATAGAGCCCCAAAAACGTCAGTTTAAGAGCAGTAGTGTGCATGAGGCCTATTCTGTGTAACTGATATTGCCTTAAACATCACTGTGAGTGTCAGTGTATGTCTGACAGGAAGAAACAGAGCTAAAATGCTCCCACACGGCAGCTGGTCCTGCCAGTCACTTTTGTACATGGTATGTCCTACTGAGCGGACATTGGAGAACCTGCAACAGATGTGCTTTGTCTGCCATGTCATCTTTACATATTAACATATCAACGCTCTTATTACTTAAGTGAAATTACATCTGAGGATAACATAATCCAAATGCAGCTAGTGAGATCTCCACGCGGAAATATTTTGCAGCGTCACGGTTTTACATTTACATGTAAATAATTTAAAAATGTGATGTTACTCTTACTACACAATTTAAATACAGAAACCCTAAACCCCAGTCCTTCTTAATAATTTATATTTCTGAAGCTTGGTATTTCCTGGAAACACAATGATTTTTTCCCAATAAAACCTTTTAAAGTGGACCTATCAGTAACTACATATATTCTCTAATAAATTCCTGACATGTCACAAATTAGTGAACTGTATCAATTTTCTTTACTGTATATTTTTTACTTTAAAAAGCCTCCCCTTACATTGATTAAGTTATAAAGTATACCCTTTTTCCATCAAAGGTATGATTGTTTAGGGGTTGAATCACACATTTGCTTTGCTAATAAGCACGTTGGTGCACTGTGGTGCTTTTCATTCTGAATGCCACCTTAATGCATCTTTCCCAAAGCATCTGAACATTGCAGTGCACCACAACACGTGGCCATGCATGACTGTTTGTTGCTGTGTTCTCCATTGGTAAAAATAGTGCATGCAGTAAAAGTCAATGGTCACCTGTTGGACGCTTTCCCCATCAGCAACGGTACACTTCAGGGGTGTCCACTTTCACCTTTGATTTACATCCTTACCCTGGAACCCTTCCTTAATAGGCTGAGAGGAAATCCTAACATGCAAGGGATTACCGTGAAGGAGAGAGAGTTCAAGGTCGCAGCTTTTGCGGATGACATTTTTCTCTCTTTAAAATTGCCCTGTATTTCCCTGCCTAGTCTTCTCAAAGATATTGAATTCTTTGGTACCTTATTGAATCTCAAAATCAATCACACAAAGTCACAAGCGCTAAACGTCACCCTCCCTTCTCATGAAGTTGCTCACTTTCAAGAGTCATTCCCATTCTGTTGGGAACAGGTTGCACTCACTTATCTTGGCATTCAAATACCCGCCCGCCTGACAGACTTATACCTGAAAAACTTCCATTCTGCCCTGCTTAAGATCCAAAGGCACCTTAAGGATTGGATGGGCCTGAATGTCTCTTGGTTTGGACGCTCAGCCCTGATTAAAATGATCATCTTGCTACGCTTACTTTACCTCATGCAATCAATCCCAAGTTCCTTACCATGAGGTTTTTTCATATCCTATCGGAAAGCTTTCCTGTGGAGGGATTCTCTTCCTCGCATTAAGTTTTCCCATCTCACATTACCTAAATCTAGAGGGGTATCGGGCTACCGGATCTCCAAAAATACTACTGTGCCTGCCACCTTACAAGGATCGCAGACTGGAATATTCATGCCTTCAAAAAATCATGGTATTCCTTTAAAAAGCCTTTTCATCTTGACCCTTGCACCTTCTCCCGTAGTTACCTCCAAAGAACTGGCCTCAAACCCTCTCGACACACCCGCTCATCACTCCCTCACTCCTAACATTCAGGAAGGCCTCGCTTCACGGGACATTCGCCCCTCTCCCGAGTTCTCTAACCACATTAAGAGGGAATCCTGATTTCCCTCCGGTGACTCCAATGCTTTTTTAAGCCATGAGTGGCCATTTGAGGATGTACTAGCCCTCCAGTTCTATTCTAAAGAGAAGCCCTTATCTTATTAAAACTAAAATCTACCACTAAGACGTCCTTACTATCCTTTTGGACCTATAGACAAATTCAACACTTTCTCACAACCCATGCCCATCAGTCAAGCTGGGCACGACAACTCACACCCTTTGAATCCCTGTGCCACCGCAAAGTTCAGCAAAGACATTTAATTTCTCTCCTCTACACCCTCCTCTCAGAGGCCCCAACTTAGGTCCCCACCCCCTCAGAGACTTCCTGGAACAGAGACTTACAACTGACCCTCTCAATGGAAGATTGGAATACTATCTATAAATACGCACATAAAGGCTTGTTTAAATGTAGCCATTCAAGAAAATGGCTACAAGGTGGTTACCAAATGGTATAGGACTCTGTCACGTCTATGCTCCATGTGTGGTGTCACCCCAGCCCAATTCCTATTGCACCATACGTCGCTACCCAAAAAAAATGACTTACTAAGTCCCTAGCCAGACTATGTATCCCCAGACATTGGCGCTCTACTCACACCCCGACAGTCAGGGAATGGTTGGCAAGGATCTCCACCATAAAAGAAATGGAGGAACTGATCCACATTTTGCAAGACAGGATTCACAAATAGGGATGAGCCGAACACCCCCCCCCCCCGTTCGGTTCGCACCAGAACCTTCGAACGGACCGAACGTTTGCGTGAACATTTAGAACCCGATTGAAGTCCATGGGACTTGAACGTTCGAATTCAAAAGTGCTCATTTTAAAGCCTTATATGCAAGTTATTGTCGTAAAACGGGTTTGAGAACCCGGGTCTTGCCCCAGGGAACATGTATCAATGTAAAAAAAAGTTATAAGATGGTTGTTTTTTCTGGAGCAGTGATTTTAATGATGCTTAAAGTGAAAAAAAAAATGAAAAATTCCTTTAAATATCATACCTGCTGGGTGTCTATAGTATGCCTGTGAAGTGGCACGTGTTTAGAACTGTCCCTGCACAAAATGAGATTACTATAAGAAAAAAGTATTTTAAAACTGCTTAATGTAATGTCTGGTCCCTGCAATATGGATGAAAATCATTGAGAAAATAGCATGGGTTTCCCCCCCTTCCCCCAGGTCATTACCAGTCCCTTTGGCCCTATATACTTTGAACAGCAGTATACAGGTGGTGCAAACAAGACAGGGACTGTAGGTTTGTTGTTAAGTAGAATCTGTTTGTAATTTTGAACTGGTACTTTTTTAAAGTGTAGCTCCAGCCAAAAAATCTATTTTTAAGCTTTTCTGAAAACATAGAGAGGGGTTATCACCCCTGTAACATTTGTTTTGCTGTCTGTGTGCATCTGTTCAGAAGATTGCAATTCACTGTTTGTCCCAATGACAAATGATTTTTTGATTTTTTTTTTTTTTTTTGTGAAAAAAGGATTGGTGATAAAGCAACAGGAGACACCTCTCACAGTTAGTCTTGGTGGGCGCTGGAACGCCCTGCTGTGTGAACTATTATATCAAGAATTGTAATTACATGCCATTGTTGAACAGTGGTAGAAAAATTGGGCTTTGGTGCTGGCGCTGGGGCCACAACACTGTAAGTTCTCACAGTTACTCTTGGTCGGCGCAGGAATGGGCCCTGCTGTGAAATATTAGATTAAAAATTGTAATTACATGCCCCTGTTGAACAGGGGCAGAAAAATTGGGCCTTTGTTGGGGGTGGTGGTGGTGGTGGTGCTGGTGCCACAACCCTGTAAGCCCTCACAGTTACTCTTGGTGGGCACAGGAATGGGCCCTGCTGTGAAATATTAGATCAAGAATTGTAATTACATGCCCCTGTTGAACAGGGGCAGAAAAATTGGGCCTTTGTTGGTGGTGGTGCCATAACACTGCAACCCCTCACAGATACTCTAGTTGGAGGGCAGGAATGAGCCCGCTGCAAAGTATTGCATCAAAAATTGTAATTACATGCCCCTGTTAAACAGGGGCAGAAAAATTGTACCTTAGGCACTGGTGCTGGTGCCACAACACTGCCACCCCTCACAGATACTCTAGTTGGAGTGCAGGAATGAGCCCGCTGCAAAGTATTGCATCAAAAATTGTAATTACACGCCCCTGTTAAACAGGGTGCCCAGAACCAAAAATGTTCTTACAAGCTATCAGCATGATCATTGAGTAGGAAAAGGATAGTCACTCAGCATAACAGGATAGTCACTCAGCATCAGCATAGGCAGTCTTGAAGGGATCTGACATTTAAAAAAAAAATATTCAGTTACATCAGCATCAGGTGCTTGGTAGCTGGTGGTGATCCAAGCCTGATTCATTTTTATGAAGGTCAGTCGACCGACCGAGTCGGTGGAGAGGCGCACCCTGTGATCGGTTACAAAGCCTCCAGCAGCACTGAATGTGCGTTCTGAAAGAACGCTGGATGCAGGACAAGCCAGTATCTCAATTGCGTACTGTGCACGCTCTGGCCAGTGATCCATCCTCAAGACCCAGTAAGCCAGAGGATTTTCGGTGGGAAAGGTGTCCAAGTCTTGCCCGTAGGTATTCCCGCACCATGTAAAACAGACGTTGGCGATGGTTGCTGGAACCGCTCAGACCTTGGGGCTTCGGACTAAACAATTGTCTGAACGCATCGATCAGACAGCCACCTTCTCCACCGCTCCTTCTGTGACTGACCGAAGCCTCAGCAACACGTTGTCCAGGACCAGGATTTTGTAACCTCCCAGTCTCTGGGAACACGTTGCACATACCTTTCTGCAAGGCCTCCCGAAGATGTTTTATCTTCAGCTCCCTCTGCGCCGGCAAGATAAGGTCCGCAACCTTACTCTTGTAATGTGGATCAAGGAGGATTGCCAGCCAGTAATGATCGCTCTCCTTGATAGCACTGAGGACGACAGGATCCGCAGCCACCTCGTCCCAGCCACGTACAAGTCCATGGGTTTCTTGGGACTGTAATTGATCCCTTGAAGACTGCAGCTGATGCTGAGTGCTAGCCTCCACCTCCATGCTGACACAATCCTGTCTTCTGCCTATATAGGCATTTGCCTTGCATAGAGGCGCCATTCTATTATTGTCGGCCGTCCAAGGACACCCTAAGCTATCCCCCACCAGGAGACCCTGCATCAAAGAAAACCATTGCTGCTGAACTACAACAAGACTTCCTCTGCAAACGGATAAGTAGCCATTGTTTCACTTGTAGTGCTTCACAATCATCTGCTACATGTATTGATTCTAATCAAATTGTTGTAATCAACTCTGGCTTACTATGTACTACCATACACCTTGAGATTGTCTGTTGTATTCTCGTTTACTTGCTGTGGAGTATCTTAAAGGGACATATACTCTCAAATTACCTGTACTATATTTGCCTCTCTTACGCAACTACCAGTTGCCTACACCTTGCTTAATTACTATGTGCCTGACATAAGTTCTTACTTGTTAAAGGCCCCATGCCCTAAGTTACTGAACATGTTCGCTCCAAACTTTTCTATGCTAAGGGTTGAAGCTATTTTCATACCTGCAACCTTAGTGGCCTAATACACAACTGTATGTTTAACTGATAATCACTTGCATATAGTTGTGCATTGGAATCTCCTAGTAAATCGTACTTTTAAACGATAGGGGTTGGTCACATGTTGTAATATGTCCACCCCTAGAAGCTCAACGCATTCTTTTATGTGAGAGAGAGATGATTTAGAGCAGTGGTCATCAACCCTGTCCTCAGGGCCCACTAACAGGCCAGGTTTTATGTATTACCTTGGGGAGATGCAGACTAGAATACTGCAATCACTGAGCAGCAAATGATATCACCTGTGATGTATTTCAGTTATCTTGCAAACCTGGCCTGTTAGTGGGCCCTGAGGACAGGGTTGATGACCACTGACGTAGAGAACCCCCAAACTCCTGTTTGTGTGGAGTGACGCCTGGGGCTCAGTACTGAAATCTTACATAGAGACGTGCATTGAAATCCTTTCCCTATCCGCAGTTGTGGTTCACTCCCGTTCACCAGAGCTGTTACACTATGCACTGCAAGGTTTTGCTAAACATGATATGTTATCTTTTGGTGCAGGGTTCACAGCCCTGTATTTTTATTTTTCCCTAGAGTTCCCAGCGCTGAGACTAATGCCCTACCCTATGCCCTTCTCACTCTAACCCTCCGTTTAACCCAAACCTCTAAGGCCTTGTACACACGGCCGAACATGTCTGATGAAAACGGTCCGCGGACCGTTTTCATCGGACATGTCTGCTGGGAGGTTTTGGTCTGATTTGTGTACACACCATCAGACCAAAATTCCCGCGGACAGAGAACGCGGTGACGTAGAAGACACCGACGTTCTCTGACACGGAAGTTCAATGCTTCCACCCATGCGTCGAATCAATTCGACGCATGTGTGTGATTTCGGGCCGCTGGTTATACGTCATAACCAGTGGACATGTCCGATGAGTCATACTAACCATCGGACATGTCCGACGGACAGCTTTCCAGCGGACAAGTTTCTTAGCATGCTAAGAAACTTTTGTCCACTGGAAACCTGTCCGCTCAGCTGGAAAACTGTCCGCTAGGCCCTACATACGGTCGGACATGTCCGCGGAAACTGGTCCGCGGACCAGTTTCAGCGGACATGTTCGGTCGTGTGTACGAGGCCTAACCTTCCCTAAAGTAAATCTAACTCCTAGTTAGCATACTTAAAAGGATCTTCTGTGGTGACCAACAAACTTGGACCAAAAATGCCAGCTCTGGAATTCCAGCACCAATATTTTCAGTTTCTTACTAAACAGCTTTATGCATCAGTCTTTTTAAAATTGTAGCCAAGTTCTGGACTATAGTAGTGTGTATAAGGAGGCAATGTTTTTTCCCTTCACTGAAATGTTGATGTTATCCTGCACTGTTATCCTCCAGCCAGGAGGGGGAGATCCAGAGTTAAGTTAGCCATAGAGCTAAATGCAGAACGCAGGGAAATTTGAGAGGTGTAGTCCAACTAAGGGGGGACCCAAGTACAATTGCCTGGGAAAACTCACTCTCTTGGCACTGTGGGAATCCAGGCAGAGGCAGCAGCCAGATCCTTGTCTGAAGGGAGGCTAAGCCGGTCAGGTTCAGCACCATCCACATGCGGGAGCACAAGATATCCAGCAGCCTAGTTTGCATCATAATTTCCTTCCACATTGCTGCCAGGAGACCTGAACATCCACCGGGTATAGCCAGCTGGACACCAGCTTCAACAGAGTAGAGCTGAGGGGGGCCCCTTCCACTGCAATCATGTTCCAGCAGTGGTTGAGAGGGCCGCAAGCTCACATATCGTTCTGCTTGCATACAGAGAGCCGCTGAGAGCAGGACATGTATGCATTAGAATTATACTGCGCTTGATTCAAATCAGTACCTTGCTGTTAATTTCATACTACATCTTCTCTAAGCTTGACCTGTGGGAATATTTAACTGCCACCCTAAGCACAATATTCAATTAGGCCATTACTACACTTTACTGCCTGCAGGTTTCTTAAGAGAGTCTTTCATCAATAGCGCCATTTTTAAAGGGCACCAATGATAGCCGGCAGAGAAGCCCTAATAGAGACCTTGTTTATCACTCTGCATTTTCCCTTAGTCCCTTTAGTTTTATCATCTACAGTACATATGGTCTGTGCCTATCCGATCAGTTTAGGCCAGGCATAGCCACCATCAGTGCACATTAGCAGTATAACCCATACTGTTAATGGTTCAGATGCCATTTTCTGCTTCCAGTTGCCCTTTAGGTAGTGTTTTACTGTTTATGCTGATCTGGAGGTTAAATTCCAAACCTTGCCAAACAGTTTGCCTGCAAATACCTTGCATGTGCTCTGCACATGCTCAGTTGCTCTCCATTTTTTGGCACTGTGCTGAAAATGTAGAGGCCGATCTGCTGAAAGCCTAAGGCCCTTTTCACACTGGGGTGGGAGCCGCGGTGGTGGTATAGCCACCGGAATTGCTGTGGGAATCGGCCGCTAGCGGTGCGGTATTAACCCCCGCTAGCAGCCGATAAAGGGTTAATACCACCCGCAATGTGCCTCTGCAGAGGCGCATTGCAGGCAGTATTGCAGCGGTTTCCCATTGTTTTAAATGGGAAGGAGCGGTATACACGCCGCTCCTCTCACCACTCCAAAGATGCTGCTGGCAGGAGATTTTTTTCTCTCCCGCCAGCGCATCGCCTCAGTGTGAAAGCCCTCGGGCTTTCACATTGAGTATGCAGTGCAGGAGTTTTTCAGGCGGTATAGCAGCAAACTCCTCAGTGTGAAAGGGGTCTAAAGATTTACTGCTGCTTTGGGGCTTCAGCAAAATGGCAGCCTCTAACAAGAAGAAACTGCAACAATGCTGGAGGCAAATTACAGCACAAACAAATTTTGATAGCATAGTTATTAATGTGGAATTTATATTCATTGCTAAAACACATTTTTTATTTATCAGGTTGTAATGGATAAACTACAGTGTTGACTTATACTATGTTGATTTTCATAGTATGGGAACATCATGGTGTGGGGCTGTTTTTCAGCATACGGTACTGGCAAACTTCATGTCATTGTAGGATGAAAGGAAAAATGTACCAAGACATTCTTAATAAAAATTTGCTGCCATCTACCAGGATGATGAATGTGAAACAAGGGTGGACATTTCAGCAAGACAATGACAAACCTCCCAACTTTTTGAGATAGGAATGAGGGACACCTATCAGCAAAAGTATGCAGGCATAGGACACACCCCTTGCCACGCCCCTTAACGGAGAATTGTACAACAAAAAAAAATGGTTAAACCCACAAGGGCTTTTTTTATCACTACTATTCCTTTATATTGGCTTTTGGAATTTACAAATGCAGCAATTTAGAAATCAGATGAAAGGTTTAGCACTGGGAAACACTTTTTGATAGCCAAAAAAAGGAATTCTATATACGTCTATATTAGTGCTGTCAAGCGATTACAATTTCTAATCGCGATTAAATCGCATTAATGTCATAGTTAACTCACGATTAATCACAATTAATCAAATTGAGTCTGTATAAATTCAATGTGTGGTGAACCCATCCAGGGGGTCACATACCCCGCTACCGAGCTAACCCCTTACTATATATATATATAGTAAGGGGTTAGCTCGGTAGCGGGGTGTGTGACCCCCTGGATGGGTTCACCACACATTGAATTTTTTTTTTTTTGTCAGCACGTACCTCTTAATCCCGATTTTCACCTGACGGCGATCCCGCGGGAGTGGGCGTTCCCAAGCACTGCCTGTGATTGACAGGCTTCCGAACGGCGCATACTGCGCGTCACAGGTTGCCGACAGAACCCGAACGTCGGTGCGCATGCACCGTATAGAGCCGCACCAACGTTCGGGTTTTTCCGGCAACCTGTGACGCGCAGTATGCGCCGTTCGGAAGCCTGTCAATCACAGGCAGTGCTTGGGAACGCCCACTCCCGCGGGATCGCCGTCAGGTGAAAATCGGGATTAAGAGGTACGTGCTGAAAAAAAAAAATGTTTTAAAGGGTGAACCTCCTTAATCGCGCGATAAAAAAATTTACGGCGTTAAAATGGGTTTGTGTTAACGCCGTTAATAACGCGTTTAACTGACAGCACTAGTCTATATAGATCAGACCAAAATGAGGGACAAATGAGGGACAGAGGGACATTGCTCCAAATCAGGGACAGTTGGGAGCTATGCAATGATCCCAAACACAAAGCCAAGAAAACTCTCAATTGGTTTTAAAGAAAGAAAATAAAGCTGCAAGAATGGCCCAGCCAATCACCTGACTTGAATCCAATACAGGGAGTGCAGAATTATTAGGCAAGTTGTATTTTTGAGGATTAATTTTATTATTGAACAACAACCATGTTCTCAATGAACCCAAAAAACTCATTAATATCAAAGCTGAATATTTTTGGAAGTAGTTTTTAGTTTGTTTTTAGTTTTAGCTATTTTAGGGGGATATCTGTGTGTGCAGGTGACTATTACTGTGCATAATTATTAGGCAACTTAACAAAAAAAAAAAATTTTTTTTTTTTTTTTTTTTTTTTTCACGTCAGACTCTGCTCACATATAGCGGAGAGGCTAGCTCACGGTTCGCCCGCCCTTAGCGTCTCTCTTGCGGCTTCGCATCATTCGTGGGTTTTTTTTTTCCTTTTCTTATGATTAAGTTCCTTTCCTTTTTTTTTTTTTTTTTTTTTTTTTTTTTTTGCCATTACAGGTTTAACATTTTTAAACTGTTAATTAATCTTTCCCCGCTTAACAAGTCTGACTGCATTCCTTGCTAGTATAACATTATTAGTCCCCCCCCAGATCTGTGTGCCATGTAATCTTCTTTATGCTTTCTCAGCTATCTGCTTCTATCATTCCCTGGGCAAACTTTTCTGAGGATTTGAATACTTTCCATTTTTCCCAAACCACCCTGTATTTGTCCTCTTCTCCTGTCTCTCTGCAGGCCAGATACTCCATCTCTTCTATATATTCCACCCTTTCTATCCACTCTTTAATTGATGGCCTCTTTGGATGTAGCCAATTTTTTGGGATCAGAGCCTTAGCTGCATTTAATAACACTGGGACCAGAGTTGTTCCATATTGTTTTTTTGTTTTTTCAGTTCCATGAAACAGACAGGGCAGCGGGCTACATAGAATCGTCTCCCCTGTTATTTCTACAATATATTTCAAGATTTCTTTCCAATATTCCTGGATTCTCGGGCAGTCCCACCATATATGTAGAGTTGTTCCTTTTTGTTTACAGTTTCTCCAGCATAGCTCTGAATTTCTTGGATGAATCTTACTCATTCTTGATGGGGTCAGGTGCCATCGCACCATACATTTATAGTTTGCTTCTATGGTGGTAATGTCCGCTGCATGATTGTATACTGCACCTATCATTTGTGTTTTATCAATTTTTTTACCGATATCGCTTTCCCATTTTTCTAAGAAAGGCAGTGTGTCTTGAGTCTCGAGTTCTGTTAATATCCCATATGCCTTTGATATTCCATGTGTCAGGGGCTTATCCATGCTGCATATTTTTTCTATTGGGTATAGTGTCTTATCTTCCCTAATTGGTTGTGGTAGTGTGCTCACAAAGTGTTTTAACTGCAAATACTCCCATTCACTCATATTTTGTTCCTTTTCCCCTATTTTTATCTCTTGTCTTAGTTTAATTTTCCCACGTGTAACAATATCTTTTAATTTTTTCTCCCCTAGGTGCTTTCCAAAACGTGTTCCATTTCCTGGTGGAAAAAAATTTGTGCCTGCTAATGGGGTTAATGGAGAGTTATACTCCCATTTTTCCCGTCTAAATATTGTGTCCCATATTCTAAATACGTTCCTTGTTATATTATGTGTGTTCGTGCTCAATTCCCTCATTTTCGGTGGTATCCATATATTTCTATTTAATTGTGTCCTACTTAATATTTCTTCCATACGTACCCATTTTTTTTTTGTGTATGCGTTTGTCCA
The DNA here is from genome assembly GCF_905171775.1 of Rana temporaria. Taxonomy (NCBI): domain Eukaryota; kingdom Metazoa; phylum Chordata; class Amphibia; order Anura; family Ranidae; genus Rana; species Rana temporaria. Next base: position 385,136,256 of record NC_053492.1, on the reverse strand, counting down.
TTCTACCAACCTTGCTAAGTTTACAGCAAAATAATATCTTTTTATATCGGGGAGCCCCAACCCCCCTCCTTTTTTTTTCATGCTCAGCAATGGATAGCTTAATCTAGCCTTTTTTCCTGCCCATATATATTTCAAAATTACTGTTTTAATTACTTTAAAGAAGCTTTGCGGTATTTTTATTGGGAGCATTTGAAGTTTGTATGTTATCTTTGGTAATATCATCATTTTGAACGCATTAATCTTGCCTATCCAGGAGATATGTTTTTTTGCTAGGTTTTTCAGGTCTTGGTTAATGTCGTTGATTAAGGGGACAAAATTGGCCGAATAGAGTTTTTCAACTGTAGATGTAATTTTTATACCCAGGTACGTTATAGCTTCTTTTTCCCATGTAAATGTAAACTCTTTCTGAAGTTCTTCTGCTTCTTTTTTATCTATCCCTAAATTCAAAATTACTGTTTTTATCGGGTTTATTTTAAAGTTTGAGAGTTCACCGTATCTTTTTATTTCCTTTATGACATTAGGGAGGGAGACTCTCGGTTTGGTCAAGTATAGGAGTATGTCGTCTGCATACGCCGCCACCTTGTGTTCTTCATCTCCCACCCTCACCCCTCCTATCCCCGGGTTTTCCCGGATTTTTGCTAACAACGGTTCCAGGGCTATTACATATAGGAGAGGCGAGAGCGGGCAACCCTGTCTGGTTCCGTTTTCCATGTTAAACACAGACGACATACTCCCATTGACCTTCACCCTTGCCGTCGGGTGACTATACAAGTTCTTTACCCATTTCATGAACCTTGGTCCCAGGCCTATATTTTGTAAGGTTTCCATCATAAACCCCCAGTCGACTCTGTCAAATGCTTTTTCGGCATCTAAGGACATGAGTACGACTGGGGGCTTCTTTTTTGGATCTTGTTGTAACAGTAACAGAGTCCTTATGCTATTATCTCTTCCTTCTCTGCCCGCTACAAAGCCCGCCTGATCTGGGTTTATTAATTGCGGCATTAAACTTTTTATCCTAGTTGCTAATATTTTCGCGTATACTTTCAGATCTGCATTTAACAATGCTATTGGTCGATAGCTGGAGCACAACGTTCCATCTTTTCCCGTTTTAGGGATAATAGAAATATTTGCCAATAGAGATTCTTTTCTTATTTCCTCTTCCTCTCCTATTTTGTTAAAATAGTTGCACATCTCTGGGATCAAAAGTTCTTTAAATGTTTTGTAATATTTAATCGGCAAACCATCGGGGCCTGGGCTCTTACCACACGGTGTTTCCCGGAAGGCTCTGTGTACCTCATCTTGAGTTATTGGGGCCTCTAAGGATTCAATGTCGTTTTGGGAGATTTTAGGTAATTTCACTTCTTCTAAGTAGAAATTATTTCAATTATTTATTTTTACCAGTGAAACCAATATAACATCTCAACATTCACAAATACACATTTCTGACATTCAAAAACAAAACAAAAACAAATCAGTGACCAATATAGCCACCTTTCTTTGCAAGGACACTCAAAAGCCTGCCATCCATGGATTCTGTCAGTGTTTTGATCTGTTCACCATCAACATTGCGTGCAGCAGCAACCGCAGCCTCACAGACACTGTTCAGAGAGGTGTACTGTTTTCCCTCCTTGTAAATCTCACATTTGATGATGGACCACAGGTTCTCAATGGGGTTCAGATCAGGTGAACAAGGAGGCCATGTCATTAGTTTTTCTTCTTTTATACCCTTTCTTGCCAGCCACGCTGTGGAGTACTTGGACGCGTGTGATGGAGCATTGTCCTGCATGAAAATCATGTTTTTCTTGAAGGATGCAGACTTCTTCCTGTACCACTGCTTGAAGAAGGTGTCTTCCAGAAACTGGCAGTAGGACTGGGAGTTGAGCTTGACTCCATCCTCAACCCGAAAAGGCCCCACAAGCTCATCTTTGATGATACCAGCCCAAACCAGTACTCCACCTCCACCTTGCTGGCGTCTGAGTCGGACTGGAGCTCTCTGCCCTTTACCAATCCAGCCACGGGCCCATCCATCTGGCCCATCAAGACTCACTCTCATTTCATCAGTCCATAAAACCTTAGAAAAATCAGTCTTGAGATATTTCTAGGCCCAGTCTTGACGTTTCAGCTTGTGTGTCTTGTTCAGTGGTCGTCGTCTTTCAGCCTTTCTTACCTTGGCCATGTCTCTGAGTATTGCACACCTTGTGCTTTTGGGCACTCCAGTGATGTTGCAGCTCTGAAATATGGCCAAACTGGTGGCAAGTGGCATCTTGGCAGCTGCACGCTTGACTTTTCTCAGTTCATGGGCAGTTATTTTGCGCCTTGGTTTTTCCACACGCTTCTTGCGACCCTGTTGACTATTTTGAATGAAACGCTTGATTGTTCGATGATCACGCTTCAGAAGCTTTGCAATTTTAAGAGTGCTGCATCCCTCTGCAAGATATCTCACTATTTTTGACTTTTCTGAGCCTGTCAAGTCCTTCTTTTGACCCATTTTGCCAAAGGAAAGGAAATTGACTAATAATTATGCACACCTGATATAGGGTGTTGATGTCATTAGACCACACACCTTCTCATTACAGAGATGCACATCACCTAATATGCTTAATTGGTAGTAGGCTTTCGAGCCTATACAGCTCGGAGTAAGACAACATGCATAAAGAGGATGATGTGGTCAAAATACTAATTTGCCTAATAATTCTGCACTCCCTGTAGAAAGTCTATGAAAAGAAGTAAAGATCATAGTTCATAGTAGAATCTCAGTGTCCTCAGTGGAATGCAAGGTGCAGCAGTCCCAGTACCTCCAACCACAAGCAGAACAGAACCAACCAAATCGGCTTACCACAATTAACCCTTTTGGGGGGCCTGGGCCAGCCTATAATTCACTAGAAACAACACATTTCAACCCGCCTACACTCATGTAGATGCATGTAGGAGGAGGAAGCAGCTAAAAGTGAATAGAGGCCTGTTAGCTTCAGAGGTATTATATGTGCTTATCCTGGCTATTAACTGCACTAGGAGGCAGACAGTGGTGCTGGGATCACCAGTAACCAGGACTTTGGAGGAACCCACCCTTACCTGTAGTGGGTACAGAGGTATGGGAGTGGTATACTCAGGCAAATAAAAAATAAAATTATGTTTCTGAACAGCCGCACTCCAAAAAATATTGCCTTTTGCCTTTACAAGCCACAGCAAAAACTGAACACACAGCTGACGCGTTTCACACTAATACTTAGTGCTGAATCATGTTAAATTTTTGCTATGGCTTGTAGTTTTTGATTCTTTTTTACCAATAAAGGCAATATTTTTTGGAGTGTGGCTGTCCAGAAACATCCTTTTATTTTTTATTTGCTGTATGCATTGCTAGACCAACCTGGAGCAGTGACTTCCTTTGCCTATCTGTTCTTGGGGTCAGGCAGTGATAGATACAAGCAAGACCAGACCTATGTTACATTGTAGGGGTCATTGGATCTGGTGTTCCATCCTGGTATTAAACATATACTATGACAGAGAAGTACATTTATTAAAGCGGTGTTTCACCCTAAAAAACAAGTTTCTAGCATGCCATTCAGCATACTAGCGCGAGCTACAGTATGCCTTTATATTTTTTTTTGGCGCCGTACTCACAGTTTAATCGCGTAGTAAAGTTTCAGACTCCCCGCGGGGAATGGGCGTTCCTATGCAGAGGGAACGTGATTGACGGCCGGCTATGGCGCGTCACGCTTTAGGAAAATAGCCGGAGTAGGTCTCGGCTCTTCACGGCGCTATACGGCGCCTGCGCACAGACATCGGAGCTGACTGCGCAGGCGCCGTGAAGAGCAAACTTCTATTTCGGCTATTTTCGTGAAGTGTGACGCGCCATAGCCGGCCGTCAATCACGTTCCCTCTGCATAGGAACGCCCATTCCCCACGGGGAGTCTGAAACTTTACTACACGATTAAACTGTGAGTACGGCGCCAAAAAAATATATAAAGGCATACTGTAGCTCGTGCTAGTATGCTGAATGGCATGCTAGGAAAAAAATTTTTTAGGGAGAACCACCGCTTTAAGAAGGTTAAAGAGCAACATAGTATACGTCAATACTGGAGCCTAAAGTGGAACTTTACCAATTACAACCTGATAAAAAAAATCATTCTTTATTAATGAATATTAAAAATTATGCTATCGAAATTAGTTTGTGCTGTAAATTGCCTCCAGCATTGTTTTTGTTTTTTCTTGTTGGAGGCTGTCATTTTGCTGAAGCCCAGAGACCCTGAACAGCAGTAAATCTTTAGACTGTCAGCAGATCGGCCTCTACATTTTCCGTTCCAAAAAATAGGCATCAACTGAGCATGTGCAGAGCAGGGTGAGAAAGTGTATTTGTTGGATTTGAAACAGTAAAGACACCTATTTTTTATGTTTTACATAGCTATACCTGCAAAAGGGGCCAGCCTGAAGTGATCTAGCAGGGCTTAATTTTCTGACTAAAGTTCCTTATTGAAACTTTAATATATACAAAGTACAGTGCTGAATATTTATTTAATATAGGTGTAGATGCATACTTGCTAAAGAACAAACCTCAGGTATCGCTGGCTGTTTTATTTTTGTTGTCAGAGACAGAGAAATAAAAGTGGAACATCTCAAATTCACCAGCACACTGGTAAATAGTTGTTAGAATAAAAGTCCCCTGATCTAGACACACAAGAACACACACACACAGGCAGGCCCGTCGCTACAGGACATGCAAAACAAATAATTGCTTGGGGCCCCGAGCTGGCCTGAGGCCCCCAACTTCCCCTTCCCAGGCTGTAGCATGGCCGAGCTCCTCTTCTTTCCTCCTGTCAGTCCATGCGGTACAGGAGATTCAGTTTCCTGTTCTTGGCCGGAATGACAGGAAGTGCACACTGAGTGCTCACTTCCTTTCAGTCCGGCCGGGAACTGGAAACTGACTCTCCTGTACTGTACGGGACCCGGCCGGTGTTCTGCCGAATAAGTTCCGCCCGGCAGATAAGGACCCCTCTTGTACTGCGCATGCGCGGCGCAGAGTCTCCAAAAATACGTCAGGATACCTGACTGACAGGAGGAAGAGGAGCTCGGCCACGCTACAGCCTACAGGTAAGAAGGGGAGGTGAGAATAGAAAAACATGGGGGAGGGGTAAAAAGAATGTGAGAATGACCACGGTGATAATGGATCACCACCTCATAATAAATGAATGTGACATATATGCTTTTATTCATATTTTACCATTTTGTGATCACTTTTATTGGCTATATTTTACACGGATTTGTAAGATATTTTTATAAATAAACCTCATTGGTTGATGTACACTATATGGAGCCCTCTTTTATATTTCATGCTATGCTGGGGCACTAGTGATTCATCTTGCCCCACCATCACCCCTTCCATCCACCTGGATGTTGGTTTTCTGCTTGCTGTGGTTCTGCGCATTGCGTGCGTGCGGGGGGGGGGGGGGGGGCTCCATGTCCATTTTGCTTGGGGCCCCCTAATTCCTTTAAACGGCCCTGCACACAGGTCATGCCAGACTTACAAAAGACCCACACATCTATTTATAGTAATCTGTTCTCCAGGAGATAATAAGCTATTACACACGTTTTTCCAACACAGAGACATTGCTTTTTCAGATAATAAACAAAAAGTTAGCTAAGCCAGTTATTTCTACCTAAAAGGTTAAGACCCCTTTCACACTTAGGGCATTTTGCAGGCACTATAGCTTTAAAAATAGCGCCTGCAATCCGCCCTTAAACAGCTGCTCCTCACACTCCAGTGTGAAAGCCCGAGGGCTTTCACACTGGAGCAGTGCGCTGGCAGGGCGTCAGAAAATGTTTTGCCAGCAGTGAACTCACCGCTGCTAATGCGCTCCTGCCCATTGAAATCAATGAGCAACGCTGCCGTACCGCCGTCAATACTCCACTGTAGCGGCGCATTGCGGGCGGTATTAATCCTTTCTTGGCTGCTAGCGGGGCTAAAAAGCACCCCGCTATTGGCCGAAATGCGCCGCAAATCCGATGGTAAAAAAGTTTTACCGCTATTTTACCACCGAAGATATGGGCGGCACCAGTGTGAAAGGGGTCTAAAGCAGACATACAGTATACTGTGCAATAACCATCTCATTTGTCGCTTTGAATTTGTAGTTTAACCCCTTAATGCCTAAGCCTTTTTCTACAAGTTAAAATCCGTATTTTTTGCTAGAAAACATTATATATATTTTAGCAGAGACCCTAGAGAATAAAATGGCGATTGTTGCAATATTTTATGTCATACCGTATTTGCACAGCAGTCTTTCAAATGCAATTTTTTTTGGAAGAAATACACTTTCATGAATTAAAAATAAACAAAAAACAGTAAAGTTAGTCCAATTTTTTTTGTATAATGTGAAAGATGATGTTACGCTGCGTAACTAGATACCTAACATGTCTTGTTTTTTTTTGCGCACTTCTGGAATGGCGACAAACTACAGCACTTAAAAATCTCCATAGAAATGTCTACAGGTTACCAGTTTAGAGTTACAGAGGAGGTCTTGTGCTAGAATTATTGCTTTCCTTCCAACGATTGCGGTGTTATGCGATATCTCACGTGCATGGCTTGAACACCGTTTACATTTGCAGGCGTGACTTACGTATGTGTTCGCTTCTGCGTGCAAGCGCAGAGGGACAGGGCTCTTTAAAAAAAACATTTCTTATTTATTTTTATTTTTTTGACACTGTCCCTTTAAAAAAAAATTCTGATTACTTTTTTGCTGTCACAAGGAATGTAAACATCCCTTGTGACAGTAATAGGCAGTGACAGGTACTCTTTATGGAGAGATTTGGGGTCTATAAGACCCCAAATCCCTTATTTGCACTTGGCAGAGTTTAAATACTGATTTTTTTTTTTTTTTTGGTGCCTTTAGTCTTCAGTAAACTAAAAATGATATCATGACATCGCTTCTGGGTTACTAGATCCGAGACCTGACCAAAGCCGATTCCGGCTTTGTTCAGGTCTCCGGTCAGCCAGCGGAATGGCCGGCTGGTCGCTCGGACCTCCTGGTGGGACAGGAGAGCCTGGACGAGTTGTGAAAGGTGGCTGGAGGGGGGATGTGAAAGGCGACGGAGGGGGGGACTTGCTTAGCTGCATCGGTTGTTATTACAAGAAAGCCAACCGTCAACTCTAAAAAATGGTACCGGGATGATGCCTGCAAGGTTTCAGGCATCACACGGTACCACCCCTTCAAGCCGAAGGCCGCATATTTGTGTTACATCGGCATGAAGGGGTTAAATCAAAAAAGTATTTTATACCAACAAAAGTGGGCAGTGCATTTATACAAAATTAAAGTGGTTATAAAGGGTTAAAGGGGGGTTCAGGACCAATGGGACACGTTCACATTAACCTTATGTTTACACCTATACTTTCTTTTGTGCGTTTTGCAAAAACGCACTACAGTCTATTCAACATGGTCTCCCATGGTATACATTCACATCAATGCATTTTGGGGAAGAGTTGGGGACTTTTTTTCCTGCAGCAGATTATATTTTGCGTGTAATAGACTTCAATAAAGTCGCATGAGAAATGCAAGTGTAATGTTTTTGATGCATTTTGCCACTTTAAATACACTGTATTAAAGGGGTTGTAAAGGTACATTTTTTCCCCTAAATAGCTTCCTTTACCTTAGTGTAGTGCTTCACTTACCTCATCCTTCGATTTTGCTTTTAAATGTCCTTATTTCTTCTGAGAAATCCTCACTTCCTGTTCTTCTGTCTGTAACTACACACAGTAATGCAAGGCTTTCTCCCTGGTGTGGAGTGTCGTGCTCGCCCCCTCCCTTGGACTACAGGAGAGTCAGGACGTTCTCTACGTTGCAGATAGAGAAAGGAGCTGTGTGTTAGTGGGCGTCCTGACTCTCCGGTAGTCCAAGGGAGGGGGCGAGCACGACACTCCACACCAGGGAAAAAGCCTTGGAATACTGTGTGGAGTTACAGACAGAAGAACAGGAAGTGAGGATTTCTCAGAAGAAATAAGGGCATTTAAAAGCAAAATTGAAGGATGAGGTAAGTGAAGGAGGACTGCACTAAGGTAAAGGAAGCTATTTAGGGAAAAAATGTTTTACCTTTACAACCCCTTTAAGCTGGTTGCTATGGAGCGGGCCAGGAAGCCGCCCTTGTGTCCTTAACAACCGATGAGTCATTAGATGACAGCTGAATGTAAAAAAAAAAGATTGCTGGCTAAAAAAATTATGATGTGGGGTCCCCTTCAATGCATACCAGGCTCTTCAGGTCTGGTATGAATTTGGAGGGGACCCCCCACACCAAAATAAAAAAATTTAAAAAATAAAAATTGGTGTGGGGTCCCCTCTAAATCCATACCAGACCCTTACCCGAGCATGCAGCCCGGCAGGTCAGGAAAGGGGTGGGATGAGCAAGTGTCATCCCCCCTACGAAGGGGGACAAGGGCCTCTTCACCACAACCCTGGCTGTATAGATAGGACATGACCCAGTGTAGATATGACATGACCCAGTATAGATATGACATGACCCAGTATAGATATGTCATGACCCAGTATATAGATAATAGGTATGAGTATGACATGATCCAGTATATAGATAATAGATATGACATGACCCAGTATAGATATGTCATGACTCAGTATAGATATGTCATGGCTCAGTATAGATATGACATAACCCAGTATGGATATATTATGACTCAGTATAGATATGACATGACCCAGTATAGATATGTCATGGCCCAGTATAGATATGACATGACCCAGTATAGATATGACATGACCCAGTATAGATATGACATGACCCAGTATAGATATGTCATGGCTCAGTATGGATATATTATGACTCAGTATAGATATGACATGACCCAGTATAGATATGTCATGGCCCAGTATAGATATGTCATGGCTCAGTATAGATATGACATGACCCAGTATAGATGTGTCATGGCTCAGTATAGATGTGACGTGACCCAGTATAGATATGACATGACCCAGTATAGATATGTCATGGCTCAGTATAGATATGTTATGACTCAGTATAGATATGTTATGACTCAATATAGATATGTCATGGCTCAGTATAGATATGTCATGGCTCAGTATAGATATGACATGACCCAGTATGGATATGTTATGACTCAGTATATATATATATGTCATGGCTCAGTATAGATATGTCATGGCTCAGTATAGATATGTCATGACTCAGTATAGATATGTCATGACTCAGTATAGATATGTCATGGCTCAGTATAGATATGACATGACCCAGTATGGATATGTCATGACTCAGTATAGATATGTCATGACTCAGTATAGATATGACATGACTCAGTATAGATATGACATGACTCAGTATAGATATGTCATGGCTCAGTATAGATATGACATGACCCAGTATGGATATGTTATGACTCAGTATATATATATATATATGTCATGGCTCAGTATAGATATGTCATGGCTCAGTATATATATGACATGACTCAGTATAGATATGTCATGGCTCAGTATAGATATGACATGACCCAGTATAGATATGACATGACCCAGTATGGATATGTCATGACTCAGTATAGATATGTCCTGACTCAGTATAGATATGACATGACTCAGTATAGATATGACATGACTCAGTATAGATATGTCATGGCTCAGTATAGATATGACATGACCCAGTATGGATATGTTATGACTCAGTATATATATATGTCATGGCTCAGTATAGATATGTCATGGCTCAGTATATATATGACATGACTCAGTATATATATGTCATGGCTCAGTATAGATATGTCATGACTCAGTATAGATATGTCATGGCTCAGTATAGACATGACATGACCCAGTATGGATATGTCATGACTCAGTATAGATATGTCATGACTCAGTATGGATATGTCATGGCTCAGTATAGATATGACATGACCCAGTAGGGATATGTCATGACTCAGTATAGATATGTCATGACTCAGTATAGATATGACATGACTCAGTATAGATATGACATGACTCAGTATAGATATGTCATGGCTCAGTATAGATATGACATGACCCAGTATGGATATGTTATGACTCAGTATATATATATATATATGTCATGGCTCAGTATAGATATGTCATGGCTCAGTATAGATATGACATGACTCAGTATAGATATGTCATGGCTCAGTATAGATATGACATGACCCAGTATAGATATGACATGACCCAGCATGGATGTGTTATGACTCAGTATATATATGTCATGGCTCAGTATAGATATGTCATGACTCAGTATAGATATGTCATGGCTCAGTATAGACATGACATGACCCAGTATGGATATGTCATGACTCAGTATAGATATGTCATGGCTCAGTATGGATATGTCATGGCTCAGTATGGATATGTCATGGCTCAGTATGGAAATGTCATGGCTCAGTATAGATATGTCATGACTCAGTATAGATATGTCATGACTGAGGTGACCAGCACTTTGTTAATAAAAAATGGCAGTTAAAAAAAAAATTGTGTTATTTTGAGCCATGCTTGCCTTCTCTGACTAGCAAAAAAAAAACATAAATTGCAGCCTCACTATGCCATCACATGCAGCCACTGTGCCAATCAAACGCAGCCACTGTGCCCAGTTTGCCCCATCAATTGCCGCCAGTGTGCTGCCAGTTTGCCCCATCAATTGCCGCCAGTGTGCTGCCAGTTTGCCCCATCAATTGCCGCCAGTGTGCTGCCAGTTTGCCCCATCAATTGCCACCAGTTTGCCATCTTCGCCCTGGGCACCAAATGGCCTTGTCCCAGCACTGATGCAGTATATAGATATGACTGAGTATAACATGACTCAGTATAGATATGTCATGACCCAGTATATAGATAATAGGTATGAGTATGACATGACCCAGTATATAGAAGCTGCCAATACAGAGCAGAGGACACGATCAGTACAGCAGCCAGAACGGCAGTGAGGCCTTTGCGCATGCGCACAACCAGCCATAGCCAGGTCGGTCCCAGGACCCGGGAGCATTTCTCTGGACTGCGGAGACTGGGTGAAACGTCACGGGAGGGGGCGGGCCTAATTTCAAAACCAAGAGCCAAGATGGCGGAGAGAGGATCGCTGAGGAATAGGACTCGGCTCGATTCGAAGAGAAGCCGGGAAATGAATCACATTGACGGGCCAGGTAGGAACGCTTTATATAGAAGAGGGTCGAATGGAGGATTGTTCCCGCTGGTAGGCGGAGACTTGGTAGGCAGCTGTCACGGGCTGCTTGGCCGTATCTCCTGTGCTGTGTGTATGCGGGGGGCACTGGGGCGCCGAGAACGGTGCGCGCCTGTGACGTCAGCTGGGCACCGCTGCGGTTCTAAAAGGGTTAAGAGCGCGCGTGTGGCGGCGGATCGATATGGGTCATTTAATAGCCCGGGAGGTCACGTGACAGGCGCGCGCCTACCTATATATGATAGCGCTACACAATGGCTGGGGACCTATAGTGTGCCTGACAGTCCGGCCATGTGACCTGTCTTCACACCTGTCATTCCCTCCTCCCCCCTCGCCTGTACTCCAATGGGGAGGGCGGGCACCATAACAGATGTGAGCCTGGCGCTGTGATTGGCCTGTACTGGTACCATGTACCCCGGCTATGTCTGTACCTCTGCCATATGGAAAACTCCCACAGAGGATCACCTTGTATCATTGCCCATACCTTCCATCTGATCCCTGTCTACACTTGTCTGCATGGAGTGTGTATGTCCCTCTCATGCTTTTGACACCCCAGGTTCATCGCTTAAAGTATGAATAAACTGGGCAATTTTTTTCACTGATTAACCATGTGACCTCTGGAAGATTTACCCCCCCCCCCCCCCTCATTACCAGGCAATTTTTTGCAATACGCAACTTAAGCTGACAATTGTGATCGTCATGCGACGCTGTACACAAAATATATATATATATATATATATATATATATATATATATATATATATATATATATAATTTCTCCTTTTTTTTTTTTTTTTTTTTTTTTCTGGTGGTACTTGATCACCTCTGCGTTTTATTTATTTTTTAACAAAAGACCAATTTTGAAAAAAAAAATGTAATATTTTTTTACTTTCTGCTATATAACATTTATTATTATTATTATTATTATTATTATTATTATTATTATTATTATTATAATAAAATTATATATTCTGTGTTTTTATTTTTATTTTTTCATGTTTTTGGTACAAAAATCCTAATAAGCATCTACAAACTATTGGATATATTTATGAATTTTTATTTTTCTAGTAATGGTGGTGATCAGCGACTTATATCGGGGCTGCGATATTGCGACTGACAATCTGACACTTTGTGGCAACCAGTGACGCTAATACAGTGATCGGTGCTAAAAAATATGCACTGTCACTGTACTAATGACACTGGCTGGGAAGGTGTTAATCATCTAGGGCAGTGATGGGGAACTTTGGCACCCCAGATGTTTTGGAACTACATTTCCCATGATGCTCATGCACTCTGCAGTGTAGCTGAGCATCATGGGAAATGTAGTTTCAAAACATCTGGGGTGCCAAGGTTCCCCATCACTGATCTAGGGCAATCAGAGGCTTAACTGTGTTGCCTAACCAGTACTGTATGTGCTGCTTTTATTAGGGGAAGAGATGGATTTTAGTCCCTGCTTTGCAGAATCCATCACTCCCCCTCTCCCCCCCCCCTGGCAGAACAGAGATCCACTTCATTTACATAGACAGAGCTCCATTTTGAGTCTCTGCCCGATGATCAGAGGGTGCCAGTGGACATCGAGTGCCCACCACCCACAGATTGGTTTCTGCTGTGAATCGGAACGCGCCCCCTGCAGGCCAGGAGTGCAGATCACGTGTATAATTTATGTGACGCGGCACAGAGCTGCTGCCCTATAGCAGTAAAACAGCTGCAGAGCGGTCAGCAAGTGGTTTAATAGCGACCTGCGGTAAACCTTGGTTCACGGTAGTGCTGCCGCAGCATGATGCGTTTAGTGGTGCGTTTTTGTAGAACGACTGTGAATTTTTCATACTTTATGCGTTTTTATTTATTTTTTTGAGAAGACTGGATTTTATAAGCAAAATCTTGCCAAAAATGCATGGGTATGCATTTTACACTTCTTTTTATTTTTTTTGTCTCCATTAAAGCGGGGGTTCACCCGCACATGACACTTTTTACCCTTAGCTTCATGCTCGTTTTGTCTAGGGGAATCGGCTAGTTGTTTTAAAATATGATCCGTACTTACCGTTTACGAAATGCATCTTCTCCGCCGCTTCTGGGTATGGGCTGCGGGACTGGGCGTTCCTATGTTGATTGACAGTCTTCCGAGAGGCTTCCGACGGTCGCATCCATCGCGTCACGATTTTCCGAAAGAAGCCGAACGGCTTTCTTTCGGCTACTAGTGACGCGATGGATGCGACCGTCGGAAGACTGTCAATCAAGAAGGAACGCCCAGTCCCGAAGACCCATACCCAGAAGTGGCGGAGAAGATGCATCTCGAAAACGGTAAGTACAGCTCATATTTTAAAACAACTAGCCAATTCCCCTAGACAAAACGAGCATTAATCTAGGGGGATTGTTTGAAAAAATTGTTTTATGGGTGAACTCCCGCTTTAAAGTCTCTGGGCCAAAATCGCACTGTAACAGCACCAAATGACCAAATCTCCCACACTGCACTGCTCCTTATATGTTGGGTCACAGGTGTCATGCAAAAGTGGGCGTTTGTGCTCCAGCCATATTGGCTCCTCATTATCAATGTCAGCGTCCCTTTATCTTTTCAGCATGACAAAAACACATGTTGCTGAGAGGAGGAGCCCAGTTGGAGGAAAAAAAAAAATAATGCGTGTAGCTGCGATTTTCATGCATTTCCATTGAAGTCTGCGGGGAAAAAAACTGTGTTTCGTTGCACCTGTAGCTTCCCCAAATTTGCATTGATGTGAATGGGCACCATTGAAATCAATGTGATTTCCATTGCCATGCTATTCTGTGTGAGCCAATGAATAGTACTTGATCGACGTACTGTACTTGTGACCGCCGGACAGAAAAATGTACAGAAGAGGCTTCAGGGACCCGGTCACACAGATAAAGGAGATCTATGCAGGTCTGGGTAGAACATGCAAACTCCATGCAGCGCAAGCTCAACTCGTTTTCAATTTTCCCGGTTCCCCACTATAATGGTGCGTTATGTTAAAAATGCAGACAGGCTGCATTTTTCTCACACCTCGCTGTACCGCATGTCGCTGCTCTGGTGAAATGAATGAAATGTTGTTTTGTGTAAACAAAAAAAATAAAAGGGGGGCATGACTTGTCATGTAAATAAATAATAAGCTGCGCAGCGTGAACTGATTAATCAATATAGTGATCAATATTGATATATAAAACATGTGCATATATGGTTAATACGTGTGAGAAACACATATAACATTTCAAAATGACCTTGGAATTACATGGGAATTCAACACCATATGAACTCTTGAATACCATTTATTATCACTATATGTGGTTTGCACAGGTGTCTATTATGTGTGCACGTGTCATTTTTACTTTACTGTCATATGAATTTTTGAATAGCTAATTTTGAAATGTTATATGTGTTTCTCACACGTATTACCATATATGCACATGTTTTATATATCAATATTGATCACTATATTGAATTATCAGTTCACGTAGCGCAGCTTATTATTTATTTACTCTGGCCCGGATTCAGGTAGATTTGCGCATTATTTACGGAGGTGCAGGGCAACGTTTTTGCCCTTTGCCCCCCGCAAATTTGCTCCGCTGCCCTTGATTCACGGAGCAGAAGCTCTGTAAATTGTGCGGGCGCGCCGGCAAAATGCCCGGCGCAAGAGCACGCAATTTAAATGATCCCGTAGGGGGCGGGAATCATTTAAATTAGGCGCGTTCCCGCGCCGATCGTAGAGCGCATGCTCCGTCGGGAAACTTTCCCGACGTGCATTGCGGCAAATGACGTCGCAAGGACGTCATTTGCTTCAAAGTGAACGTGAATGGCGTCCAGCGCCATTCACAATTCACTTACGCAAAATTCAAATTTCGCGACGCGGGAACGATGGGTATACGTAACATGGGCTGCCCCTGCTAATGGCAGGGGCAGCCTTGCGCGAAAACCGCCATACGTAAACGACGTAAATTGCGTACGCAGGGCTCGCGCAACGTTGTGAATCGGTGTTGGTATGCAATTTGCATACTATACACTGAGCACAACGGGAACGCCACCTAGCGGCCTCCGCAAGAATGCAGCCTAAGATATGCGGGCATAAGAGCCTTATGCCGCGCAGATCTTAGGCTGCAGTCGGCGTAACGAGGTTCCTGAATCAGGAGCACTCGTTACGCCGGGGCAAGTAAGCAATTGCGCTGTGTGACCTATGGTTACACAGGCGCAATTGCTTCTTGAATCTACCCCTCTGTTTTTATGTTTTATCTGACATTTTTTGCTGCAGTAGCATTTTCACTTGTTTATTTCATTATTTCTTAGAATTAATTTGCACCATATATCACCTATTAATTCTAGATTTACCAAGACCCGTGCAGTACATTTCCACAATATGACTTGTCATGTGACTAGAGAGTTCAAGGTCACATGACAAGTGGGAACCGGGGCTCTGTGGACTCGTGCTCAACTTTGCATATCGGCCTGTAGTCCACATTGGGAGCAAGTAGCCTGGGGTGACGGCTCTGATCCTACATGGATGTACCATATATGTAGTGAGTGTTGGACAGGAAGTATCTTATGGACAAGATCACAAGGTAAAAATAAAGGAACAAGGACCCTTACAAAAAAAAACGAATGCAGCTAATAAGTGCTGGTGTATGTATTAGAGCTGTACGATTGTTAAAGAATCGAGATCACAATTCTACACCCCCTCGCAATCTTAACACAGCATTTCTTCCATTCAGTGCAGAGTTCTCTGCTCAAGCCGACAAAAACAAAACACAGGTAGCCTGCCAAGTTTATCACAACATTGCCCAGGCGAGATAAAGAGCAACATTGTAACGCTTCTTTCTTTTAGATCAAAGGGATGAACTGAGGTCAGTTCAACCATTTTAAAGGGTTTGTTGACACAGGGTTTATATATATATATATATATATATATATATATATATATATATATATATATATATATATATATATATATATATATATATATATATATATATATATATATATATATATATATATATATATATATATATATATATATATATATATATATATATATATATATATATATATATATATATATATATATATATTATCACACACACAGCTTTTAGGTGCAGGAACTCAACCACGACCCCCGTTCAGATTTCACAAACAGTAGGAGGGTCTTAAAGATGCAATAAATACCAGAATTGCTTTACATGCAGAGTTCAGGGGGTTACACACAGAGTGCAGAGCTGTCACTTGTAAACACAGAAACCAGACTTCTGTGTTTACAAGTGATTGTGGTGAGCAGGCACCCAAGGGTCTGAGCCAGAGGTGGTGGAACTGAGTTCCCCCAAGTTCCCCCTGAAAAAAAGATATATATATATATATATATATCTCCATGCCAGTCCCTCTATTAGAGGCTGGCCTAGAACACTGTGTTGCTAAAACAAGTGTTGTAAATGCATAATATCGGCTGTCTTCAGGCCGGTGAAATGACTCACGGCCACTTTCCAGCTCTAAATGGCTTCTGAGGGAGGGGCCGTGATCTCCCTCTGATGTCAGCAGGGGAGATCACGTGACCTAGTGTGCTATGCCAGCCTCTAGAGCAGGGGTGTCAAACTGGCGGCCCTCCAGCTGTTCCGAAACTACAAGTCCCATCATGCCTCTGCTTGTGAGAGTCATGCTTGTAACTGTTAGCCTTGCAATGCCTCATGGGACTTGTAGTTTTGCAACAGCTGGAGGGCCGCCAGTTTGACACCCCTGCTCTAGAGGAACTGGCAGTGAAAATGTTATGAATTAAATTTACAAGCAATATCGGCGGGGGGGCAGGCACAGAGTCAGGTGACAGGGGGAGAGAGAGGAGAGCAGAGGGGTATGACGGAGGAACGCACTTAGACCACAGTGATCAGGGTGGAGCTACCCTAGTTATTGTGGTCTATTTAGAGAGGGGATACAGGAAGTGCAATACTCAGGTGTGTTTTTTTGTTTTTACAGTTTAGAGGGGCGCCGATTACACTGTGCTGTGTAATCTGCTTTAAGTGACCAGAACATATATTCTATTTTTTTGGGGTTAACAAACACTTTAAAGACTAAACCTTTTTTCCATCATTTGTTGCTTACAAGTTAAAATCTGTATTTTTTGCTAGAAAATTACTTAGAAGCCCCAAACATTGCACGCACGCTTTTAAAGCCCAACTCCATAAAAAAATGTAAATGTTGGATAGACTAGGGAATGCGGAATAAAATGATGTTCTTGTTCTCCTCCACTCTGGGTTGCGGCCCTCGCCGTCCTCAAGTACAGTTCAGGGATATTGATTGATGTACTGTACTTGTGACTGCTGGCCAGAATAGCTTTCAGAAGATCCTTCAGGGACTCGGTCGTACAGATAAAGGAAATCTATGCAGGCCTGGGTAGAACATACAAACTCCATGCAGCTACAACCCTCAGCGTTACACTAGGGGCTTTTTCACACCATATCCATTAAGCTGTATTGATCTACATTTTTACGCAGCATGGCACTGCATGCCGCTGCACTGGCAGCGCCATGCATAATTTTGAATGCAGCATGGTCTTTCAATACATATGTGTAAATTGTGCATTGTGTTCTAACAATTTATCACACCACATCTACACAACGCACACAGGCGTGCAAGCATCTTTGCCTTGTTCACATGGGGCCTGTGATAACATAGTTGCTGTGTCCCAATATGACATCTGTGTGGGTACGGGTCTGTGAAATGACACTGTCTGCGTTCAGGAGCCCACACCTGCACCCACGCAGATGTCTTATTGGGACACGACAAGCGTGTCCCCGTGCAGCTGTTGTGTCTCAGTAGACATCAATGGGACTGCGTGGATGAAGGCAGGCTTGCGGTATTGTGCGTCCTGTGTGGATGAGGGCAGGCTTGCGGTATTGTGCGTCCTGTGTGGATGAAGGCAGGCTTGCGGTATTGTGCGTCCTGTGTGGATGAGGGCAGGCTTGCGGTATTGTGCGTCCTGTGTGGATGAGGGCAGGCTTGCGGTATTGTGCGTCCTGTGTGGATGAGGGCAGGCTTGCGGTATTGTGCGTCCTGTGTGGATGAAGGCAGGCTTGCGGTATTGTGCGTCCTGTGTGGATGAGGGCAGGCTTGCGGTATTGTGCGTCCTGTGTGGATGAAGGCAGGCTTGCGGTATTGTGCGTCCTGTGTGGATGAGGGCAGGCTTGCGGTATTGTGCGTCCTGTGTGGATGAGGGCAGGCTTGCGGTATTGTGCGTCCTGTGTGGATGAAGGCAGGCTTGCGGTATTGTGCGTCCTGTGTGGATGAAGGCAGGCTTGCGGTATTGTGCGTCCTGTGTGGATGAGGGCAGGCTTGCGGTATTGTGCGTCCTGTGTGGATGAGGGCAGGCTTGCGGTATTGTGCCTCCTGTGTGGATGAAGGCAGGCTTGCGGTATTGTGCGTCCTGTGTGGGTGAAGGCAGGCTTGCGGTATTGTGCGTCCTGTGTGGGTGAAGGCAGGCTTGCGGTATTGTGCGTCCTGTGTGGGTGAAGGCAGGCTTGCGGTATTGTGCGTCCTGTGTGGGTGAAGGCAGGCTTGCGGTATTGTGCGTCCTGTGTGGGTGAAGGCAGGCTTGCGGTATTGTGCGTCCTGTGTGGGTGAAGGCAGGCTTGCGGTATTGTGCGTCCTGTGTGGATGAGGGCAGGCTTGCGGTATTGTGCCTCCTGTGTGGATGAAGGCAGGCTTGCGGTATTGTGCGTCCTGTGTGGATGAGGGCAGGCTTGCGGTATTGTGCCTCCTGTGTGCGTCCTGTGTGGGTGAAGGCAGGCTTGCGGTATTGTGCGTCCTGTGTGGATGAGGGCAGGCTTGCCGTATTGTGCGTCCTGTGTGGATGAGGCCTTACCATGCAAGCTGCTGTGAAAGGGCCTAAGTGTTGTGTCTTTGGTATGACTTCCAGTTAGTTCCCATGACTGACAT
Source organism: Rana temporaria (assembly GCF_905171775.1). NCBI lineage: Eukaryota > Metazoa > Chordata > Amphibia > Anura > Ranidae > Rana > Rana temporaria. The sequence continues at coordinate 385,117,154 of NC_053492.1, read as the reverse complement.
ACACAGCTTAGTAGCACTTGTCACCCTGAAGGACATGTGTGGGACAGCTGCAGCTACAATGATAGTGATCTGCAGTTGTCATGCTGCCTATCTGTTTTACTATATTTAAGATGTCATTTCTGGGTGTACGGTCTGAGCAGATGTATAATATGTTGATGTTGCGTAGTAAAAGAAATGCAACCTCTAGAATTGTTAGAATTTTACCAGGTGCCATTGAGGATATACATTGGATGCAAAAATAGAATTCTGCTGTAACCCAGGAATAGACAGGGAGGAGGCTTGTAGTTCATCTACCCCCCCCCCCCCCCCCCCCATACACATGGATGAACCAGGGTGGCTTTGATTTAAAGCGGAGCTCCACCAAAAAAATGTAAAAATTCTAAAATGCTGCAAATATATATATATATATATATATATATATATATATATATATATATATATATATATATATATATATTTTTATACATACTTGAAGTGGCTGTTACTAGGCAGATCGTCCTAATCTGCCACTTCCTGATCCGCGGTCCGTTTTCTTTCTTCTGCTCCTCAGCTGGGGAATGGGGGAGCGGTGTCTTCTGGGACCTTGTGTGTGTGTGTGTGTGTGTGTGTCCCAGGAGACATCATCCATTCGCGGCTCGCGCAGTAGGGGATCGGGCGGTGAAGCCGAAAGGCTTTACTTCCTGATTCCCTCACCGAGGATGGCGGCGGGGCAGCCGAGACCCGAGCGTTTGCTCGGCTTCGGCTGCCGTCATCGCGGGCACCCTGGACAGGTAAGTCTCCTTATTAAAAGTCAGCAGCTACAGTGTTTTTTTTTATTTATTTTTTTACCAGACCTCCACTTTAAATCCACTAGTAAAAAGGCTTGATTTAAATCAACTCGATTTTAAAGTGGTTGTAAACCCTTGTTTACAACGTTATGGCTACAGCAGGTAAGCCTATATTAAGGCTTGCCTGTATCTAACAAGGATATCTCCTAAACCTGCACGGTTTAGGAGATATCCCTGTATTTGCATCTGCTGACGTCATGTGGCACATGCGCACTTAAGCCAACTGAAGCAATGGCACTATATGCCGTTGCTTGAGTTGTACTGTACTGTTCCCCTGCGTGCATGCGCGGGAGTGACGTCATCGCGGCTCCGGCCAATCACAGCGCCGGAGCCACAATACCCGAAAGTCACTCCGGGACAACATGTCGGCGGCTGCAGAGGGAGACGTGGACCACTGCGGGGGTTTCGATCTGAGGTAAGTAATACATAATCCGCTAGTATGCTATGCATACTAGCGGATTATGCCTTTTGTCTTGCAGGGTTTATTGTTTTTCAGGTTTGTTTTGGAGGGTTTACTTCCTCTTTAAATCATAATTTTTAAAGAGCAACTGTCATCTCTGTCCCGCAGCTCCTCCTTTGACCCGCTGTTGACTCACCGACCAATCCCAATCACTTTAATGGGATGGTTGGTGATGCGGTAGCGACACAAGGCGAGGGACGTGCTGGCAGCAGGTGAGTGGATGCCGCTAACAGACGGTTTCTATGATGGATTTGAAATGACAGGTGCTCTTTAAATGTAAGGACTCATTCTTGCTGGTAGTTATAATGTTTAATATTTGCAAAATGAAGGTTTCCTATTTATAATAATAAGCTGTCAGTGATATCCGAACCGATGCAATCATACAGATTGTAGTGCACAAATAAAGGGGGGGGGGGGGAATATTCCTGAACTTTCTTTTATTTCATGGTTTCTGTGAAATTGTGTGAATGCATCAATGCAGTGCATGTTATCTCCGCTTGGATTCATTGAATTGAGTTTACCAAAAATTAAAATATTGCAGAATATACAGCCTCATGCTACATAACTAAGCTCCATTTCATGCTGAATAAACTCAATTAGTAATATATCTTAAATAGAAATCTAGCTAGATTTTGACTCTAAAAGCGTTTATTAAAATTTTGATAAAAATCCCAAAAATCTGATTTCTAAAAAAAATTGTTTTATCCACCCTGGTTAGAACGACACACACTGTCACCGTGCTTCTCATTGCCATGTCCTGCTTGTTAATGTGAAGGAAATGGCATGCAGACAGAACTAGTCCAGTTTGATTTGGGTATAGACAACATGGCATGACTTGTTACTGGAAAGGAATGCAGTAGAACACCTGTGTGGCAAGCAGCATCTAAATATTATTCCTGCTAACAGATCGATTTTTGAAATGAAAGGAATGTTAATGCTAAAGCCTAACTCCAGCCAAGTTTTTCTGTTTTGGATAGAAAAGAAAAAGGCACTACAGTGATACCTCGGTTCACGAACTTAATTCGTGAACTGACTCTGGTCGCGAACCGAATTGGTCGCGAACCGAGGCACATTTTCCCATAGGGTTCAATGTAAATCCGATTAATCCGTGCTGACCTTTTTTTGGGGGTTTTTGAAGCACAAAAATATGAAACAAATTACAATACACATTAGTACAGTATAGTAATGTATATTTTCTTCACAACCTTGCCACCTTTACTACTGCTCTGCACTTTCTTTTTGCCACCATGCTTGCGCTGCACATTCTTGTCACCTGCATTTCCACTTTGCACATTGTCACTTGCATTTCCACTTTGCACATTATCACTTGCATTTCCACTTTGCACATTATCACTTGCATTTCCACTTTGCACATTATCACTTGCATTTCCACTTTGCACATTGTCACCTGCATTGCTGTTCTTGTCACCTTCATTGCTGCTCCGCACTTACAGTACTGTAGTACAGTACAGTACTGTATGTGCTAAAAAGCACACCAAAAATCCAAACATCACTTAAAATGTTTGCAGAGTACTCACAGTACTTATTTCTGTGTGTCTTCTTCTCTCCACGGTCTTCCTACAGGAAGTCACGACCATGTGAGAGCCTGGAAATAGCATTAAAATGGCCGCGGCTCCTGTTCGTGAACCGAGGCGGAGTTCGTGAACCGGAGCATATTTTTATGAACTTTTCTGTTCGTGAACCGAGTTGTTCGTGAACAGAAGCGTTCGTGAACCGAGGTATCACTGTATTTGCCAGATTTCTAGTTGTTCGTGACCCTGTTCCCTATGAGGCCTATACAAGAAATGATGGGTACAATTGTCACTGGAAATGCACACAAGCAGTAAAAAAAGTATTGTTAGAATTTCTTAAGGTGGAACTGTGCCAAATGGAGCTATAAAGGGGTTGTTTTTTTTTTTTTTTTTTTCTAAATTGGTTCCTTTAAGCTAGTGCATTGTTGGTTCACTTACCTTTTTCCTTTAATTTCCCTTCAAATTTTTTTTTTTTCTTTGTCTGAATTTATCACTTCCTGTTCCTCCTCAGTAAGCTTGCCCCCATCATCCGAGCCGTTCTGGCTGTGGGTTAGTCAGTGTGCTCGCCCCTCCCTTGGGACTACATCCCTGCAGGGAGACGCTGTGAACATTCAGTGTGTCTCCCCACAGGGATGTAGTCCCATGGTAGAGGGCGAGCACGCTGACTAACCCCCAGCCAGAACGGCTCGGATGATGGGGGCAAGCTTACTGAGGAGGAACAGGAAGTGAGAAATTCAGACAATGGAGAGAAAAAAACATTTAGAAGGAAAAGGTAAGTGAACCAACAATGCACTAGCCTAAAGGAACCTATTTAGAAAATAAAAAACAAACCTTTAGGCTCCATTCACACTAATGCTTTTTTTGGTGCATTTTGCAGAAATGCAGGGAATTTTTTTTAACATGGTTTCCTATGGAACATGTTCACATCAATGCTTTTTTGTGTCTCTGTGTTTTTGGAAAGGGTCGGGGACTTTTTTTCCTGCAAAAAGCAGCGTTTTGCATGCAATAGAATTCAATGGACCTACATCCAAAACGCATTTTGCCGCGATTTGCGTTTTGTGTTTTTTTTTCCAACCTGTTCATAGCTGGTTGTTAAAGGAAATGTAAAAAAAGAAAAGTTACTGGCTAAAAAAAAAACGCAAATCGCACATCAAACGCAGCAAGCACCGCACAAAGCATTGCAAAAATGCTCAAAAGCAACATGCATAGGTGTGAATGGAGCCTAAGGCTCGATTCACACTAATGCTTTTTTTGATGCATTTTGCAGAAATGCAGGGAAATTTTTTACCATGGTTTTCTATGGAACATGTTCACATCAATGCTTTTTTGTGCCTCTGCTTTTTTGGAAAGGGTCAGACTTTTTTTTCCTGCAAAAAGCAGCGTTTTGCATGTAATAGAAGTCAATGGACCCGCGTTTTTACCGCGATTTTGCCGCAATTTGCGTTTTTTTTTATTTTTATTTTTTTTTAAACCTGTTTATATATAGCTGGTTGTTAAATGAAAATTGATGTAAAAAAAACAAAACGCAAATCGCGGTTAAAACGCAAGTCAAAAAACGCAGAAAGCACCGAAAAAAGCACTGCAAAAACACTCAAAAGCAACATGCATAGGTGTGAATCGAGCCTCACAACCCCTTTAAACCAATCCTCAGCTGACCTGCGTAGCTCCATGTACTATGCAGCTGTTGATCCTTAAAGCGGAGTTCCATTCATTGGTGACAGAAAACCTGTCGGTATAGAAAGATGGAAACCGAGAAGTTGTTTTTAAGGGAAGTTATCCTTATCCTGACTTCACTATGTGCTGAGTCACAGAAATGGAATAAACATGCAGCCACTAAAGTCCAGGGTCTGAACTCATTCCGCATGCTGGTTTTTCAGGTCAGTATCTCCTTAGTGATGCCAAAATGAGACTGACACCTTTTTTAAATCCTTAAAAAAAAAAAAAAACATATCGTGCTTCTCATTTTTATTCCTCAAATGATTATAAAAAGGAAAAATACCCCGGGGGCTTTGTGTTGCAGCAAAGAATAATACAGTTATGATTATTATATCGAAATCATAATTTTTATTTAGAAAATATTTACTACTGGGAGAGCATATGTTGGATTCAAAACATGAGCTCCAAATATGTGACATAAAACATATGCATAAAAATACAGCCAAATGGGTACATATACAATAACATAGCATTAACATCCTATAATAAATTAGAAACACTGACGCGTTTCGACCTCATCAGTGGCGTTCATCTTCAGGGGGAAAGGAAGAGCTGCTCTGAAATAGAAACATTGGGGGTTATTTACGAAGGGCAAATCCACTTTGCACTTGAGGGGGACATGCAAGGAAAATAAACAGCATTTTAGCTTGCACATGATTGGATGATAAAATCAGCAGAGCTTCCCCTCATTTCAGATCTACCCCTTAGATCTAAAGCAACTGCACTTTCAAGTGCGCTTGTAGTGCAAAGGGTATTTTCCTTTAGGAAATTTTACCTTATTGTGTAGGTGAAATTGTTAAGGCCCAGAGTTAGACAATTCACGGGTGCCAGGGCGCAATCGCGACTAGAATTAGCGACCTGGGGTACTCGCGTCCCTGTTCCCCCCCCGACCCCCCCCCCCCCCCCCAGCGCCACGCGATCGTGGAGCGCCGCTCTGGCCGGTAATTGAGGCCGCGGCCTACTGCAGGCCTATAATTCCTACTGTAGTTTGGTGCCATCTTGTGGTCGCCGCTGGTATGACAAGAGACGACCAGCAATACTAATGGAGATTTCTGCCTGTATTTACTGCCCGCCCATCTCCTTCCCAAAGTGGAGAAGAGCAGGAAGCGACTGTGGCCATCATCTGGCGCCTTTTGCGTAATGGTGAGTGTGGGGGGGGGGGGAGCTGGTTTAAATAGCTTCATACTGCCTTTTTTTTATTTATTTATTTATTTTTTTAAAGAAGTAAAAACTTTTTTTTTCCCTTAATTTTAAAATGATTTTATTCATGTCCCTGCTTGGCCTCTTTCACCTCCCCTTTTTTATATATATTTTTTTTATTCTAACACCCTAGAGAATAAAATGGCGGTCGTTGCAATACTTTCTGTCACCCCGTATTTGCGCAGTGGTCTAGCAAGCGCACTTTTTTGGGGAAAAAATACACTTTTTTTTAATTTATTTTTATTAAAAAAATAAAATGACGGTAAAATTAGCCTAGTTTATATTGTGAAAGATAATGTTACACCAAGGAAATTGATACCCAACATGTCTCATTTCAAAATTGCGTTCGCTCGTGGAATGGCGACAAACTTTTACCCTTTAAAATCTCCATAGGCGACGTTTAAAAAATTCTGCAGGTTGCATGTTTTGAGTTAGAGGAGGTCTAGGGCTAGAATTATTGCTTTCGCTCTACCAATCGCGGCGACACCTCACATGTGTGGTTTGAACACCGTTTACATATGCAGGCGCTACTCACGTATGCGTTCGCTTCTGTGCGTATGCGTTCGCTTTTCCAGGCAAATTTGTCAAACCCTGAAAAGCCCTATCAACAATAGAACATCTACAGCATGTGTAATCTTTATATTGAAGAGTATTACCAATTAACGGCTGGGGGTAGAAACCTCCCCATTTGTTGAGTTTAAAGCCAACCGCGGACGCTGTGGCTGGCACCCCAAATGGCCCACGAGGAAGTGGGCGGAATGGGGAAACAGCAGGGCTGCAGGTGAACGGACAGACTCCAGGCCTACGAGAGTTCTCACTGGTGCCCCCCACACACCAAGGCTAGGGGGGTGCTAAAGAGCTGAAAAACCGCGTAATATATTACGTCACTACGTTCGTGTTTGTTGGCTGAAAATGTTCTGCCATGTGTATGCATGCCAAGTTCACAGACAACGCCCTTCGGACAAAAATCCATGGAAAAGTCTGTGTGTCCGATGTGCTGTCCTCTTTTTACAGGATGTTTTTGTAAACCTTTCTGCGTTGATATTCCATGTCATTGCTGAGGTATCTTTTTATAGGTTGTTTATTGCATCAGATGTTATTTGTAAGGTGTTGTGCCATCCCATGCCATATCACATGGATCACCGAGTGATTTGAAAATAAATTGCGAATCTTTCATAAACGTTACTTGTAAAGCAATAGAGGTTTTTTTTGTTTCCCTTTTTTAAAGGGGTTGTGAAGGTTAATAGCAGATGGTGACCAGTCATCTCTATGACTGTCGGAGGTCCGGGCACGACGTTATAACATCACGCCCGATACCCAGAAATAAACAAAGCCGAAATCGCTGTCGGCATGAGATCGGTGAATTTTTTTTTTTTTTTCACAATCTCATGCTTGTAAGCTTGGAGGAGAAATGTGGGGTCTTATTGACCCCACATCTCTCCATAAAGAGGACCTGTAACAAGGGATGTTTACATTAGTAAAAAATTAAGTAAAATAATAAAAAAAGTTTAGAACGCCCCTGTCCCCGGTAGCTCGCGCTCAGAAGCGAACACGCATGCAAGTCCCGCCCACATATGTAAACGCCGTTCAAACCCCACATGTGAGGTATTGTCGCATGCGTTAGAGCGCGTGCAACAATTCTAGCACTAGACCTTCTCTGTAACTCAAAAGTAGTAATCTGTAAAAAAAATAAAGCGTCGCCTATGGAGATTTTTTAAGTACCGAAGTTTGGCTCCATTCCATGAGTGTGCGAAATTTTAAAGCGTGACATGTTGGGTATCTATTTACTCGGTGTAACATCATCTTTCACATTATACAAAAAAATTGGGCTAACTTTACTGTTTTGTTTTTTAATTCGTTAAACATTTTTTTTCCCCCCAAAAAAGTGGTTTGAAAAATGTTTGCTCAAATACCGTGCAAGAAAAAGTTGCAATGACCGCCATTTTATTCCCTAGGGTGTCTGCTAAAAAAAAAAAAGTTTGGGGGGTTCTGATTAATTTTCTAGCAAAACAATTTAGATTTTTACATGAAGGAGAGAAGTGCCAGAATAGGCCCGGCTGTCAAGTGGTTAAAGCCTTTACTGGCTAGCGACGTAGTGGAGTACTTCAACACATGCGATGTGTCCTGCATAAATATCATGGTCTTCTTGAAAGATGCAGACTTTTTCCTTTACCACTTCTTGAAAAAAGTGTCTTCTAAAAATTGACAGTCGGTTTGGGAGTTGATTTGAAGTCCATCTTCAACTCAAAATGGACCAACTAGTTCCTCTTTATTAAAGCGGTGGTTCACCCTGCTGAACAACATTTCAGCATAAAATTCGGCATCGTAGCGCGAGCTACAGTATGCCGGTCTTACATTTTTTAACCCCGTACTCACTGTTTAATCGTACATAGACGATTTCGTCTGCCGCGGGGAATGGGCGTTCCTAGCAAGAGGGAGGGTGATTGACGGCCGACTCTGGCACGTCACGCTCCCCGAAGACAGCCGGAGTAGGTCTCGGCTCTTCACGGCGCCTGCGCACAGGCTATGCTCAGGCGCCGTGAAGAGCCAAGCCTATTTCGGCTATTTCCGGAGAAGCGTGACGCGCCAGAGCCGGCCGTCAATCACTTTCCGTCTGGATTGGAACGCCCATTCCCCGTGGGCAGACGGAATCGTCTAAGTCGGATTAAACAGTGAGTACGGGGATAAAAAATGTAAGACCGGCATACTGTAGCTCGCGCTACGATGCCGAATTTTATGATAGAATAAAAAAAAAAAAAATTTATTTTTTATTCTAGGGTGAACCCCCGCTTTAATTTCAGCCCATACCAGTGCCCCACCTCCACATTTCTGGCGTCTGAGTCGAAGTGGAGCTCTGTGCCTGTTACTGATCCAACCACATGCTGTCTTTGTGGAACAAAATCCCCATTTTATTTTCCCCCCCACCTCCAGGTTGGTGGAAAATGTCTTTGTAAGGCCCCTTTCAACACGGTTGGACCCTTCAGGTCCGCCTGTCAGTTTTGACGGCGGACCAGAACAGCCGCTCCATGCATGCCTATGGAGCATCGGATGTCAGTGGAGACATGTCCTCTGACATCTGACCGGACCAATCAGACGGATGGCGATTCGTCCCCATCCGTTCATATCGGATCGGGTGATATCTGATGAAAACGGGCATGCTGTCCGTTTTCATCAGATCTCTCCATGGGAGACAGCGGCGCTGCACAAGCCCCTCCCCGCTCAGTGAGCAGAGAGGGACTTGTCATCTGCCAGCTCAGCGGAGAGATCCCCCGCTGAGCCACCGGGAGCTGGCGGACTCCGTAGCGATGGGAAATATTAAGGCTTAAAGCTTAGACAGCTGAAGCTGCCTTCAAAAGGTATTTCACTTGTATGCTCTTCCAATAGAATGCACATGAGCAAATTCAAATTCTCCAAGAGGTCATTGGAGGAAAGGTTTTACTTTCACAAAGGAAGATTCCAGAAGACACCCTCCTTTAAAGCGGGAGTTCACCCGAAAAACAATTTTTAACATTAGATTGAGGCTCATTTTGTCTAGGGGGATCAGGTTTTTTTTTTTTGTTTTTTTTTTAATCAAAGCTGTACTAGCCGTTTTAGAGAGAGATCTTCTCCGCCGCTACCGGGTATGGTCTTCGGGACTGGGCGTTCTTATTTGATTGACAGGCTTCCGACGGTCGCATACATCGCGTCATGAGTAGCCGAAAGAAGCCGAACGTCGGTGCGGCTCTATATGGCGCTTGCGCACCGACGTTCGGCTACTTTCGGAAAACCGTGACGCGCTGTATGCGACCGACGGAAGCCTGTCAATCAAATGGGAACGCCCAGTCCCGCAGCCCATACCCAGAAGCGGCGGAGAAGATCTATCTCTAAAACGGTAAGTACAGCTTCGATTTAAAAAAAAAAAAACACCCGATTCCCCTAGACAAAATGAGCCTCAATCTAATGTTAAAAATTAAGTTTTTGGGTGAACCTCCACTTTAAGTGATACTGAAGGTGTGTGTGTGTGTGTGTGTGTGTGTGTGTGTGTATTCAGAACTTATTTTTTGGGTGAAAGTCCACTTTTAACCTTTTGCAGTGCAAAACCTCACTGCAAAGGTCGTGTGTGTTTGTTTTCATTTCATTCCACCTGGCGTTTTACTTCATTAGATTGTATGAGGCATACTTTGTTTTTAGCGTTTTCCGCAGACAGACATTAGCTTTCCTTATATTTGCATGAAATTTAGTGCTATATGTGTATATATATATATATATATATATATATATATATATATATATATATATATATAATATATATATATATTCTGATGGATTTTAGCATTGATCTTAGAAAGATAAAAACATAAGTGGTAACATTGCAGGATGATTTCTGACTTCTGCTAAGGAGTGTAGAACGTCCTCCTGACCTACTTTCTCAAGACGGTTTCCCAGGAGGTCTCACAATGATATACTGTAATTATCGACCCCCTTTTCACTACTCTTGTAGGGAAAGTGATTGCACTGTGTAAAATTTTTACTTTCATGCCTGTTCTTAGGACCATCAGTGGTGCCAAGTCTTTTCTAGTATACTAGAGATCGTTCCTTTTTTTTTTTTTTGTTAATAGACAGATGCTCTTTATGGCTTGAAGTCCATCCTTGCACTAAAATCCCTGCATCTACAGACATCCACGATCTAAGACTAACCTACCTAGCCCTGTAAAGAAGAAATAAGTACACATACCTTTTCTGAAGCCGAACCAACCAAACCCCATGTTGAGCTGTCGGCTACGGCTTTGCCGTGAAGGTGGTTGCAGAGGAGGCCACTGACAACAGAAGTCACATGGTAACTCTGTGGGTGACGTCGCTCCGTATTCATTTCATAGCTGCTGTCGCCTGTCTCCTCTGCAGAGCTCCAACTGCTGGAGACCGGACCAGAGTGGCTTCAAAAAAAGTGTGTATACCGATTTCTTTGTTACAGGGCTAGATGGGATTAGTGTAAGATTATGGGTGTCTGTAGATTTAGAGATTTTAGGGTTAGGCTGGATTTCTACTTTAAAGTGGAGTTCCAACCTAAAATGTAACTTTCGCTTATTGTATTCCTCCCCTCCCCCCTCCGGTGTCACATTTGACACATAGGTCCCAGAAGACAGCAGGGACCATTCAGATCGCGCAGCGCGACTCGCGCATGCACTGTAGGGAACCAGGAAGTGAAGCCGCAAGATGGCGGCGGTAGAACCCGATAGGCGAGGGACAGATCAGCTTCAGGTGCTGACATCGCGGACGCCCTGGACAGGTATGTGTCCATATTTTAAAAGTCAGCAGCTGCAGTGTTTGTAGATGCTGACTTTATAAAAAAATAAAAATTCAGCGGAATTTATGTAAAAATCTTTTTTTTTTGTTAGAAAATTACTCAGAACCCCCAAACATAAAAAAAAAAAAATATATATATATATATATATATATATATATATATATATATATATATATATATATATATATATATATATATATATATATATATATTTTATAAGTAGACTCTCTAGGGAATAAAATGGCGATCGTTGCAACTTTTTACGTCACACGGTATTTGCGCAGGAACAGTAAAATTGGCCCGATTTTTTTTTTTTTTTTTTTGGGATAATGTGAAAGATGAGGTTACGCTAAGTAAATATATACTTAACATGTCATGCTTTAAATTGCGCACATCATGGAATGGCGCCATACTTTGGTACTTAAAAATCTTCATAGGTGACGCTCTTAAGCCCCATACACACTATCAGTTTTCCTGCTGGTTTTCTCTTCAGGTTTACCAAAACCATGTAGTACAAGGGCCTGCCTGATTGCATTCAAATTGAAACACTTAAGGTTTGACCTCATATTAGATGGTTTTGGTAAACCTGAAGAGAAAACCATCAGGAAAACTGATAGTGTGTATGGGGCTTAACTTTGGAGGTTGCCAGTTTAGAGTTAGAGGAGGTCTTGGGCTAGAATTTGTTGCTCTTGCTCTAACACACGCAGTGACGCCTCGCATGTAATTTGCACACCATTTATATATGTGGGCGCGACTTGCGTAAGTGTTCGCTTCCATGCGCGGGGACAATGTAAACATCCCTTGTAATAGGAATAGTGCGTGACAGGTCTCCTTTGTATGGAGAGATCTGGGGTCAAGAAGACCCCAGATCTCTCCCCTTGGCAGGAAAGACCAAGAAAAAACAAAAAAATTAACTATCTCGGCTTTTCCAGCCAAGTTCCTGGTATTTTTTGACATTGGCCGGCCCAGACGTGACATAACGCCGCACCCAGGCTTTAGAGTCTGGGGAACATCTGGCTGCCAGAAATCTCTATGTCATCTCTATCAACTTCTGGCGGCAATCGATTCGTTCTCCGGCTCGCGGAACGCAAGGGCGAGCCAGCTTCAGGCGTCTCTCATCCACCTGTTATGATGCCAAATGTTAGTCCTAGCTTTTTGCTTCACACACAGCGACTGACTTGTGCGTGTTCTCAGCCCCTCCCCCACGTGTTTCTTCAAGGACTTTCTCACATTTTATATGCCTGTTAATCTGTGATTTAATATTTATGGACACCTTAACAGCCAGAACATTTCACACTCTAATGTCACTGAAATGGAAACCACAGCCAAGGTTTCTTGGGGGGGGGGGGGGGGGGGGGGCAATTGCATTTTGTTTACCCCTTTATAACAGAGGGTAAAAAAAAAAAATCTAAAGGGTAATAAATATGTCCTGGATTTTTTTTTTCCATCCAAAAAAATGTATATATTATATATAATTAAAAAAAAAAAACTTTAAGAATGAATTTAGATTATATTTCTCACCATAACCTACCACCAAAGAACATCTGGAAAAAAAATGTCCTGCTCCTGACCATTGCAGCGATGCCACATGTGTATGTTTGTACCTGCAGTAGGTCCCAGATGTGGTTCAGAGGCCATTCCAATGCATTTTCCGTGTGATTTGCTATTTATTCTCGCTCTCTCTTTTGCGCGCTCCCTCTCGTTACCACTTTAAGTCTATGAAGGTAAAAATCGCACCACACCATTCTAAACTCACGCAGGACCCTTTTTTCAAAGTCTCGTCATGCGATTCCATGTGTTTTGGAACACATCAGAAATTGCATCGGTGTAAAAATACACTGACCCGCCCCCCCCTAACCACTGATACTTGATCCTAATCTTTGTTCTAATTCTAACCCAGATCTAAATCAAACATTGATCTAGCATTTTTTTTTATAAAAAAAAAAATTCCAGTTGGCACGGGGCTCAAATTAACATTTGTTTTCAACCTCAACGATAAAAAGTTCATCAAAGGAGCGGGATGGAGAATTTTTCTTGATTTAACCACTTCAATACCGGCCTATCGTCATATGACGTCCACAGATGGGATCTCCCATCCTGGGTGGACGTCATGACGTCCTGGGCTTTGCCGGGGGATATCTGAATGATGCCTGCAGCTAGAGGCATCATTCAGATATCCATGTCTTCAGCCGGCGATCTTGCGCACCATAAGAATGATCATAGCGGCGGTTCCGCAGCTTGATCGTTCTTATAGGCGGTGGGAGGGGACACCCCCCCTCCCGCCGCCATCCGGTGCTTCTCCGGGCTCTCCCGTGCCATCGGGGGCCCGGAGAAGGAATCGTCCGGCGCAGGCAGGAAGCATAGAGATGACTGGTGACCAGATGGTCACCAGTCATCTCTATGACAGTCGGAGGACCCGAGCGCGATGTGATGACGTCACGCCCGGGGACACGCAAGTAAACTAAGCCGCGATTGCGGCTAGTGAGCAACACTGATCATGAGATCGGTGAATTTTTTTTCACCGATCTCATGCTTTCCAGCCTGGAGGAGAGATGCGGGGTCTTATTTTATCCTGCATCTCTCCATAAAGAGGACCTGTCACACACATTTCCTATTACAAGGGATGTTTACATTCCTTGTAATAGTAATAAAAATGATAAAAAAAAATAAAAAAAAGTGTTAAAACATAAATAAATAAAATAAAACAATAAAAAAAACAGTGAGCACATAGGTCATGCGCCGTAGGGAACCGGGCAGTGAAGCCGGAGCGCTTCACTTCCTGGTTCCCTCGCCGAGGCTGGCGGGGGCAGCAGAGTGAAGAGCGATCGCTCGTCCTTTGCTGCCGACGGAGCTGGACTCCAGGGCAGGTAAGTGTGCTAATATTAAAAGTCAGCAGCTGCAGTATTTGGAGCTGCTGACTTTTAATGATTGTTTTTTTTTTTTTTTTCCGCGGACATCCGCTTTAAATACTTTTGAATGACATTCGTCACGTTCATGCATAATCTAAGTTTTTTTTCTATGAAAGTTTGTTCGAAAATCCACTAGTGCGTGGCCAGCTTAAAGAGGAAGCAAATGTATTGATTTTAATGGTTTTCAAAAACTGTAATCGTTCACGGCATGCCTGGAATTTAGCCGTTACATTTGCTTGTGACCTCAACTGAACTGTCAAGCCATCAATGGCTGGTCTCATAACTGATCATATGCAGCACCATGGCATCTGCAGATTATCAGAGACCGAGATGACGGCTTCCAAAGGATAGGAGGGTTTAGGTGTTAATTTTTGCGTTGTGCCTAGGTGTCCAACTGCCTGTTTTGTATCTACTCTATATACTGTATGTCTTCATATGTGACCTTATTAGGCCATTCCTCATTTAAAGTCCCAAAATTAATTTTTTCAATGTCTTCATATGTAAATACTTAGGACGGCTTCACATTGTCCTGCTGTGCTTTTGCTAAAGTACAGCTAACACACAGTTTTCAAAATCCAGCATGCTGCATCATTGGTGTGTGGACATCTTGGAAAGTGTGTGGGAATAACCTGCATGAAATCTGCACAACGGGGCCCCACAGGGACGGTGTAAAGCTGCCCTTGGATGTTTTTTTTTTCTTTTAAATAAGTATGGCAGAAACCCCTCCTGACAGAGTTGAGTGTACGCTTTTTTTTTTTTTTTTTTTTTTCTCACTCCCTTCGTCCCAAAGGTCAGAGGTTCTGTTTCTTTTTATAGCAGTTGTATTTTACCGCTATCGCCTTTTTTTTTTTTTTTTTTTTTTTTTTTTTCCTTGTTTTTTGATAAGCAGCTGGAAAACTCCATGTCCTCTCTCCTGTGTGAAGGTTATTAACCACTTCCATACCGGGCCTATTTTGGCACTTCTCTCCTACATGCATAAATCATAATTTTCTTGTTAGAAAATTACTCAGAACCCCCAAACACTATATATGTTTTTTTTAGCAGACACCCTAGGGAATAAAATGCCGGCCATTGCAACTTTTTATCTCGCACAGTATTTGCGCAATAATTTTTCAAACGCCTTTTTTTTGGGGGAAAAAAACAGTTTTGTGAATTAAAAAATAACAAAACGGTAAAGTTAGCCCAATTTTTTTGTAAAATGTGAAAGATGAAGTTACGCCGAGTAAATAGATACCTAACATGTCACGCTTTAAAATTGCGCACACTCATGGAATGGCGCCAAACGTCAGTACTTAAAAATCTCCATAGGCGTCGCTTATTTTTTTTTTACAAGTTACAAATTTAGAGTTAGAGGAGGTCTAGTGCTAGAATTGTTGCTGGCGCTCTAACGCACGCAGCGATACCTCACATGTGTGGTTTGAACGCCGTTTACATATGTGGGCGGGACTTGCGTGTGTGTGTGTCCGCTTCTAAACGCGAGCTACCGGGGATAGGGGCGTTTAAAACATTTTTTTTTATTATTTTATTTTACTCGATTTCTTTTATTTTCACACTTTTTTTTTTATTTTTTTTTTAATTTATTTTTTTTATCACTTTTATTCCTATTACAAGGAATGTAAACATCCCTTGTAATAGGAATGTTTGTGACAGGTACTCTTTATGGAGAGATGCGGGGTCAATAAGACCCCACATCTCTCCTCCAGGCTGGAAAGCATTAGATCGTGAAAAAAAATTCACAGATCTAATGCTTTCAGCCGCGACTGTGGCTGTGTTTACATTCCGGTACCCGGGCATGACGTCATAACATCGTGCCCGGGCCTCCGACGATCATAGAGATGACTGGTGACCATCTGGTCACCAGTCTACTCTATGGTTTCCATCGGACGCCGGCGGATCGTTTCTCCGGGTCTCCGATGGCAAAGGAGAGCCCGGAGAAGCACCGGATGGCGGCGGGAGGGGGGGCGTCCCCTCCCGCCACCTATAAGAACGATCAAGCGGCGGAACCGCCGCTATGATCGTTCTTATGGTGCAGGGATTCGCCGGCTGAAGAGATGGATATCTGAATGATGCCTGTAGCTGCAGGCTTCCCACCCAAGGACGTCATATGACGTCCTTGGGTGGGAAGTGGTTAAGCAACTAATGCTGACTGCTGGACTTTGAGGCCGGGTTCACACTGGTACAACACGACAGTCATACAACTTTCATCCTACTTTGCTCTGTGGCATCAGTCCTACATCCATCCGACTTTCATGAACAGGATATTGCTTTGATCCGACTTTGTGATAGTCTGACTTGTTGTTTTGACCAATCAAAACAATCCCAGCATTAGATAAATTCCTTTTTACTGCTGCTGTAATCACCATGTCGGATGCTACAAGTTGGATGGGAAGGACAAGGATCCTACTTTGATCCGACTTCAATGATATTCAATGGGCAAAAGTAGGATCAAAGTAGTGCAGGAACTTTTTTCAAAGTCGGACCAACTTTTGTCAGACCAGTTAAGACGGCTCTCCTAGGGAAACGTTGATTTTCATACGTCTTGCGACATGAGCTTCCAATGTCGGAGCGTTTTTTCATACCAGTGTGAACCCGGCCTGAGGCTGGGTTCACACTGATACTACACGACAGTCATACGACATTCATCCTACTTTGCTCTGCGACATCAGTCTTACATTGGTCCTACATCCATCCGACTTGAATGAACAGGATACTACTTTGATCCGACTTTGGTCAAAGGCAGGGGTCGACAATATCCGGGTGCCAGGTTGCAATTGCGACAAGAAATTGTGACCTGGCGCCCGCGACGGCCGGTAATTGAGGCCGCGGCGGGGGAAGAGGGGGCGGACGCAGGCACAGGATCCTGTGTCGCTGTGCGTGACCGCCGATAATTGAGGCCGCGGCCTTGTGAAGTCCCCAGCTCTTCCTTCTGTGAGATGGCGCCATCTGGTGGTTGCCGTTGGTATTACAAGTTAAACAGCAATTCTAATGTCATTTTTCACTATTTTCACTGCCATCTACTTCCCTCTAATTAGAAGTTGGAACCCCCAAACATTATATTTTTTATTCTAACACCCTAGAGAATAAAATGGCGATCGTTGCAATACTTTCTGTCACGCCGTATTTGCGCAGCGGTCTTGGAAGCGCACATTTTTGGGGAAAAAATCCACTTTTTTAAATAAAAAAATAAGACAACAGTAAAGTTATCCCAATATTTTTTTTTAAATTGTGAAAGATAATGTTACGCCGAGTAAATTGATACCCTACATGTCACGCTTCAAAATTGCGTCCGCTCGTGGAATGCCGACAAACTTTTACCCTTTAAAATCTCCATAGGCGACGTTTAAAAAATTCTACAGGTTGCATGTTTTGAGTTACAGAGGAGGTCTAGAGCTAGAATTATTGCTCTCGCTCGAACGATCGCGGCGATACCTCACGTGTGTGGTTTGAATACCGTTTACATATGCGGGCGCTACTCGCGTATGTGTTCGCTTCTGCGCGCAAGCTCGTCGGGACGGGGCGCGTTTTCTGGCTCCTAACTTTTTTAAGTGGCTCCTAGATTCCAAGCAAATTTGTCAAACCCTGGTCAAAGGACAAGTCGGACTATCGCAATCAAAACAATCCCAGTGTGAGATAAATTCCTTTTACTGCTGCTGTAATCACATGTCGGATGTCAAAAGTCGAATGGTAAGGACAAGGATCCTACTTTTGATCCGACTTCAATGATACTCAATGGGTTGAAGTTGGATCAAAGTCGGACCAAAGTAGTGCAGGGAGCATTTTCAAAGTCGGACTGACTTGTGTCGGACCAGTAAAGACGGCTCTCATAGGGAAACGTTGTTTTTTACACGTCATGTGACATGAGCTCCCAATGTCGGAGCGTTTGTCGGACCAGTGTGAACCCAGCCTGAAAGCTGTTGAACACACAGGGTACTTGTTATAGATTTGATGATTCCTTATTGTTATCTGAAATTCCCATGGAAACTGCAGTTTGCACTCACCAGAAAGAGAAATTTAAATGTTGTATGGCAATTGTAAATTTGTAAATGTTCAGTTTCTTTTGCAGGCATCCTGTTTTTTGGGACCTGCAGCATTGACAGGTTTCTGCCTGGTTTTAGCAGAATCTTGGGATTTTAGGGATCTATGGACAAAGTTTTTGTTTTGCTTATCTGCCTGCTATGGGCTTCATACGTGACGTTCAGCAAATACCTACTGCAGATAAATCGGTCACTGTACTTTCATGCACCAGAAAAATATACCTGCACATTACCAGCTTTATACATATACCCCTTGGTTAGGAGGTAAAGTGAATCGTCCTAAAAAGTTGCTAATCTAGGACTCTTATTATTGTACAGAATAACGTAACATTAACTGTGTGAGGTGGTGCCCACTTTTTAGTAGCAAGGAAAGGTGGTAATGAATTAACCACTTAAGCCCCGGACCATTTTGCAGCTAAATGCCCAGGCCAGGTTTTGCAATTTGGCACTGTGTCGATTTAACAGACAATTGCGCGGTCGTGCGACGTGGCTCCCAAACAAAATTGGCGTCCTTTTTTCCCCACAAATAGAGCTTTCTTTTGGTGGTATTTGATCACCTCTGCGGTTTTTATTTTTTGCGCTATAAACAAAAATAGAGCGACAATTTTGAAAAAAATGCAATATTTTTTACCTTTTGCTATAATAAATATCCCCCAAAAACATATATAACATTTTTCTTTTCCTCAGTTTAGTACGATACGTATTCTTCTACCTATTTTTGGTAAAAAAAATCGCAATAACTGTTAATCGATTTGGTTTGCGCAAAATTTATAGCGTTTACAAAATAGGGGATAGTTTTATTTCATTTTTATTAATTTTTTTTTTTTTTTTTTTTTTTTTTTTTTCGTGACTGCGACATTATGGCGGACACTTCGGACAATTTTGACACATTTTTGGGACCATTGTCATTTTCACAGCAAAAAATGCATTTAAATTGCGTTCTTTATTGTGAAAATGACAGTTGCAGTTTGGGAGTTAACCACAGGGGGCGCTGTAGGGGTTAGTGTTCACTTAGTGTGTGTTTACAACTGTAAGGTGGTGTGGCTGTAGGACTGACGTCATCGATCGAGTCTCCCTTATAAAAGGGATCACTCGATCGATATGCCGCCACAGTGAAGCACGGGGAAGCCGTGTTTACATACGGCTCTCCTCGTGCTTCAGCCTCGGGGAGCGATCGCGACGGAGCGGCTATAAACGAATAGCCGCGCCGTCGTCCCGGATCGCTCCCCGAGGGAAACCGCACGCAGCGGGGGGGGGTCCCGATCGGACCCCCCCACCCGCTAGAAGGCAAGGACGTATATATACGTCCTTCTGCCTGTCCGTGCCATTCTGCAGACGTAAATAGTCGTTCGGCGGGCGTTAAGGGGTTAAAGTGATTATAAAGTCTGTTATTTTTAGGGGGGGGGGGGAATGTTCTGTTTCCTCCTCTGTGCAGTTGGTTTGGCACAGAGCAGCCCAGATCCTCCTCTTCTCGGGTCCCTCTTTGCTGCTCCTGACCCCTACCTCCCTATTGAGTTGCCTCACAAAAAGCAGCTTGCTATAGGGGCAGCCAAGCTGCAGCTCCATCTATTCGTTCAGATGTGGAGTGGCCCCACCCCCTCTCTCCCAATTGGCTAGCCGAGTTTGACAGCAGCGGTAGCCAATGGCGCCACTACTGTGTCTCAGCCAATCAGGATGGAGAGACCTGGCCGTCCGATTCAGTTGTGGACATCGCTGGATAGAGATGGGGCTCATGTAAGTATTGGGAGGGCTGCTGCACACAGGGTTTTTTAACTTCATGCATAAAGATAAAAAAATCTTCTGTCTTTACAATCACTTTTAAACATTTCAGCCGCCTCAAGGTTTTACCCCCTTAAAGTGGAGTTCCGCCTCACAGCCTTTTTCCTCCTGCGCATGTGCGAGTCGTGCCGTGCTTTCTGAATGGTCCCTGCTGTCTTCTGGGACCTGTGTGTGGGGGGCAGTGTAATGCGGAGGGCTGGACCTTGCATAGATTGTCGCACAAGATTGCAGCGATCTTTCTCTATGTGGGAGCAGATGCCTGGTTTTGACAGGTTTCCCCCTGAAAGGTGCCAAATGTGCCACTGGAGGGGGAGAAGAGTCCGATTGGCAGAAGTTCCATTTCCGCTTCAATGGCCAGGCAATGTTTTGCGATACGGCACTGTGTTACTTTGACAATTGTCGTTCGACATAAATTTCATGTCTTTTATTTTTATTTTCCCCCACAAATAGAGCTTTCTTTTGGTGGTATTTGATCACCTCCTGGGTTTTTATTTTTTGCTCTATAAACAAAAAAGTTGATTTTGGAAAAAGAGAAAAAAAAATCTAAAAACCTCCACTTGAGTTATAATGGTCAACCTGTCTTCCTTTATTTGCCTTTTTCTTGCTATTATATGAGAGCAATGTAATATTGTATAAATACTTTTACAGAGGATGTGCCAACACAGTTTGTTTCATGCAATGTTTGAAATCCAATCTTTTTGATGACCTATGAATAAACTTACATGCCCCCTAACCCATGCTGCAGAGCCTTTTGTTTTTCTTACCTGTCAATCAAGATATACTCCAATAAAGTGATACTAAACACACACTGTATCATTTACATTGTCCCTTCAATTTCTGTATGTGGATGATGACACTTTATTTCAATTTCAAAAAAGTACAAAAGGGCCCTAATATATTAAAAGTCAGCAGCTACAGTATTTGTTAGTAGGAGGTCAGTGCAAGTGAAAAAAAAGAATTATTCACATAGGAGTGTGTACCTATAATAAGGCTTACCTGTAGGTATAAATAGATATTCCCCCCGCAATGCGCCGCTGACTGCAGCGGCGCATGCGCAGCGGAGATCCTCAGTTAAAGGCCCGGCAGCCGCCGGACCTTGCCGGGGAAAAGTCTCCCGTGCGCATGTGCGGGCGTGACGACATCGCCGCTCCAGCCAATCACAGCGATGACATCTCCCTCGGTGTGGACCAGGTAAGTTCCCCTAACCTCGTTCCAAGGCAAGTATTTCATAATGAGCTAGTATGTGGTGCATACTAGCTCATTATGGCTTTTGCTTTTCAGGTTTAAAAAAAAAGACAGCGGGTTTACTACCGCTTTAAAGGCGTTGTAAAGGTTTGTGTTTTATTTTCTAAATGGTTTCCTTTGAAGCGGATGTGCCATGGGAAAATAATATTAAAAGCCAGCAGCTACAAATACTGCAGCTGCTGACTTTTAATATAAGGACACTTACCTGTCCTGGAGTCCAGCGCCGATCGCGCAGAGGACGAGCGATCGCTCGTCTCTCTGCTGCTCCCATCGCCATCCACGCTGAGGGAACCAGGAAGTGAAGCGCTGCGGCTTCACTGCCCGGTTCCCTACGGTGCATGCGCGAGTCGCGCCGCGCCCGCCGATTGGCTCCCGCTGTGTGCTGGGAGCCGAGTGTTCCCAGAGCACAACGGGGGGGGGGGGGGGGGGGGGGCGACGGGATGTGACGGAATGCCCGTCTTTTGCCCGTCTTTAGACAGGTATTTGCACCCCCCTCCCCCCTGAAAGGTGTCAAATGTGACACCGGAGGGGGGAGGGTTCCGATCAGCGGGACTCCACTTTAGGGTGGAGAACCGCTTTAAGCTAGTGCATTGTTGGTTCACTTACTTTTTCCTTCCATTTCCCTTCTAAATTATATTTTTTCTTCGTCTGAATATCTCGCTTCCTGTTCCTCCTCGGTAAGCTTTCCACCATCATCCGAGCGGTTCTGGCTGGGGGTTAGTCGGCCAGAACAGCTTACTGAGGAGGAACAGGAAGTGAGAAATTCAGACAAAGAAGAAAAATATTTAGAAGGGAAATTGAAGGAAAAGGTAAGTGAACCAACAATTGCTGACTTTTAATATTGGGACACTTGCCTGTCCTGGGCGCCCGCGATGTCGGGCCCCTGACTGACTTTTTCCATCGGAAATTCCGACCGTGTGTATGCCCAATTGGATTTTTTTTCCATCGGATATTCTGAGGATATCATCGGAGTTTAGATGTGTTCTCTTTTACTCCAATGGAATTCCTTTGGAATTCCGATGTGAGTTTGGCCGGGCAAAAGCCTGATCGTGTGTACGGGGCTTAAGAGTGGTAATTATATTACAAATGGAATGGTGTAACCTGTGCAAGTAGTAAAAGTAGCGAATAATCACACATGTTCGCTGTGCAAATAGGACTTCTAGACCTAGAATGAATATTGGTTTAGTACAGGGTTTGACAAATTTGCTTGGAATCTAGGAGCCAGCTAAAAAAGTTAGGAGCCAGAAAACGCGCCCGTCCCACCAAGCTCGCGCGCAGAAGCGAACACCTACGTTAGTAGCACCCGCATATGTAAACGGTATTCAAACCACACATGTGAGCAATAATTCTAGCCATAGACCTCCTCTGTAACTCAAAACATGCAACTTGTAGAATTTTTTTAATGTTGCCTATGGAGATTTTAAAGGGTAAAAGTTTGTCGGCATTCCACGAGTGGACGCAATTTTTAAGCGTGACATGTTGGGTATCAATTTACTCGGCGTAACCATATATTTCACAATATAAAAAAAAAATTGGGATAACGTTACTGTTGTCTTATTTTTTTTAATTAAATAAAAAAAAAAAAATCCCCAAAAAAGTGCGCTTGTAAGACCGCTGCGCAAATACGGTGTGACAAATTATTGCAACGATCGCCATTTTATTCTCTAGGGTGTTAGAATAAAAAAATCTACATAATGTTTGGGGGTTCTAATTAGAGGGAAGGAGATGTGAAAACAGTAAAAAAAAAAAAAAAAAAAAAAAAAAAAAAAACACACATTAGAACTGCTGTTTTGCTTGTAATGCCAACGGCCACCACCTGATGGCGCCAGGTCACAGAAGGCAGCTTGGGCCTTCACAAGGCTGCAAAGCCGCGGACTAAATTACCGGCCGTCGCGGGCCCGCTGCAATCGCGCGGCGGTGGGGGCGCACGGAGACACAGGATCCTGTGCTCCCGCGGCGGGCCTGCGACAGCCGATAATTGAGGCCGCTGCTTTGCGGCCTCAATTACCGGCGGGCGCCAGGTCACAATTTCTTGTCGCAATGGTGAGCTGGCGCCCGGATTTTGTCGAGGCCTTATTTATTGTCAAGCCTAAACTAATTTTTTTTTTTTTTTTTTTATGTATATTAAATATTGCATATAAATTGAGAGGGTTCAGGCTCCTCTGACATTTTCAGTCTAGATATTAGAAAGAGCCCGTTTATACAGATCAGTAGCTCAAGCTGAAATTTACACACACAATGTGAATGGCTTATACTTTAATAAAAGTCAGATCAAAGTTTGTCAAATACTGTAAACCAACCCTCCAATGCAGGTAAAATGTTCTCTTTGGCTAATGAATAGTACTTTCTGAATACTTTGCCGTATATTCAACATTTAGTTATAAATCAGATTTGTATAGCTATAAAAAAAAAAGGCAATGAAACTGAAATAAACTTGACCTAAAAATCATTGGGCTTCTTTCTCATAGGAGCCGCCTGGTCTGCTCAGCAGGTTTTCCATGAACAGATCCCCGCTGAATTGGAGCAGAATGATACAGATGTCACTTTTGTGATCTCTGTGCCCATGATTTTATTTTTATTTTTCCTGTCTGCTTTCTTTACAAGTATGGTTGTACCGATACTAGTATCGGGACCGATACCGAGCTTTTGCACAAATGTTCCCGATACCGAGCTTTTGCACAAATGTTCCCGATACCGAGCGTTTGCACAAATGTTCCCGATACCGAGCGTTTGCACAAATGTTCCCCATACCGAGCGTTTGCACAAATGTTCCCCATACCGAGCGTTTGCACAAATGTTCCCCATACCGAGCGTTTGCACAAATGTTCCCCATACCGAGCGTTTGCACAAATGTTCCCCATACCGAGCGTTTGCACAAATGTTCCCCATACCGAGCGTTTGCACAAATGTTCCCCATACCGAGCGTTTGCACAAATGTTCCCCATACCGAGCGTTTGCACAAATGTTCCCCATACCGAGCGTTTGCACAAATGTTCCCCATACCGAGCGTTTGCACAAATGTTCCCCATACCGAGCGTTTGCACAAATGTTCCCCATACCGAGCGTTTGCACAAATGTTCCCCATACCGAGCGTTTGCACAAATGTTCCCCATACCGAGCGTTTGCACAAATGTTCCCCATACCGAGCGTTTGCACAAATGTTCCCCATACCGAGCGTTTGCACAAATGTTCCCCATACCGAGCGTTTGCACAAATGTTCCCCATACCGAGCGTTTGCACAAATGTTCCCCATACCGAGCGTTTGCACAAATGTTCCCCATACCGAGCGTTTGCACAAATGTTCCCGATACCGAGCGTTTGCACAAATGTTCCCGATACCGAGCGTTTGCACAAATGTTCCCGATACCGAGCGTTTGCACAAATGTTCCCGATACCGAGCTTTTGCACAAATGTTCCCGATACCGAGCGTTTGCACAAATGTTCCCGATACCGAGCTTTTGCACAAATGCTCCCGATGCCTTAGCCGATACCTGGAATGGGTCAGCGGGCAGAGTGTCGCGGAAGTCTTAGTAAGGAAGTAAGCTGGCAGGGAGTGCAGAGTTCAGGGCGCAGCCGCATCATCATTTGGGATTCGCGACCGGAGCCGTCACATTCGGTCGCGGAAGTGACACTCCGTGTTGCCATCAGAGACACCCATCTTGGTACACCCTGCACTTTTTTTTTTTTTTTTTTTTTTTTTTTTTTTAGGTTTGGAAAAGCCAAGAAAGCATGCAGACCTTTCCCAGGTTCACACTGCTGTGATCAGATTTTGGTCCGACTTTCAGTGCAATTTGGACTCTACTTGGATGAGGTTTGCACAGGTGCCAAAATTGCAATTTGAATCGCACAAAGGAGTACCGGAACCTTTTCCAAAATGTCCCGTGTTACATTGATGTGAACGGGGCACCATTGAAAACTGTTTTCCATTGTCATGCAATTCTGTGTGATTATAATTGCATCTGGAATCGCACTAGTGTGAATAGAGCCATAGTGGCTGCACAGCGCTCAGTCCGACTTGATTTTATTCAGGGACAGGAAGTCTCTGTACCGCTGGTGAAGCACAGCGCTGTATGCTACCTACAGTCTATCTGGTGACCTGGCATGGTTTCTCTGTAGGTTCCATTAAATGACAAGGTGTGTGGGTGTGTTTTTTTTTTTTTTTTGTCCTGAAATATGCCCTTTAACCACTACAGCCCTGGACCATTTTATCTCTAAATGGCCAGGCCACTTTTTGCGATTTGGCACTGCGTCATTTTAACTGACAATTGCGCGGTCGTGCGACGTGGCTCCCAAACAAATTGACATCCTTTTTTTTTTTTTTTTTCTTTTTTCTCGCACAAATAGAGCTTTCTTTTGGTGGTATTTGATCACCTCTGCGGTTTAAATTTTTTGCGCTATAAACAAAAATAGAGCGACAATTTTGATAAAAAAAAAAAATTTTTGCTATAATATCCCCAAAAATATATATACATATTTTTTTTTCTCAGTTTAGGTCGATACGTATTCTACATAGTTTTGGAAAAAAAATAGCAATAAGCGTTTATTGATCAGTTTGCACAAAAGTTATAGCGTCTACAAAATAGGGGATAGTTTTATTTTTTTTTATATCGTGACTGCAACATTATGGCAGACACTTTTGACACTATTTTAGGACCATTGTAATTTTCACAGTAATCGGTGCTATAAAAATGCACTGATTACTGTGAAAATTACACTGGCAGTGAAGAGGTTAACCTGTAGGGGGCGCTAAAGGGATTAAGTGTATCCTATTGTGTGTTTCTTACTGTAGGGGGGCGTGGCTGGGCGCGTGATGTCACTGATCGTCGTTCCCTATGACAGGGAACAGACAATCAGTGACAGGCTTACTAGGAAGCATGGGGAGAGGTTTGTTTACACTTGCCTCTCCCCGTTCTTCAGCTCTGTGAGCCGATCACGGGACACCGGCGGTGATCGGGTCCGCTGGCGTGGTCACGGAGCTCAGGACCGGGTCGTGAGCTCCACCCACGGCTGGGCTCTTAAAGGGCAATGTACCTATACGTGCTTATGCCCAGCCGTGCCGCTCTGCCGACGTATATCGTCGTGAGGCGGTCCTTAAGTGGTTAATCAAAATGATCCATAGTTCTCCCTAGGGAACCCAATTGTCACAGGCAATACACAAATTGGATCAGGTATTTGCACCACTTCTGGGTCTGATCCCCGCGGGGAATCTAGCCTGTGACGTCACTCCCCCCCCCCCTCGCTGTCTTTTGGGAAACACTGTTCCCAAGAGAGAGCGGGGACCAGTGACGGAGCGCCGCGATCCTCGCGCATGCGCAGTAGGGAATCGGGCAGTGAAGCCGTCGGGCTTCACTTCCTGATTCCCTCACCGAGGACCGAGCGATTGCTCAGCCTCGGCTGCTGACATCGTGGGCGCGCTGGACAGGTAAGTGTCCATTTTTTAAAAGTCAGCAGCTGCCGTATTTGTAGCTGCTGACTTTTAAAAAAAAAAATTGGCGGAACCTCCGCTTAAGAGCACGAATGTTTAATTATCAATCCACTTAAAATGTGCATAGTATCTCCCGTATTGCATTGCATGGTGAGATTTTTTTTCTTTTTAATCCTTATATCCACATTAATCCTTCTAATTGTAATTCCTTGTGATCCCCTTGTTTTTGTGCTTTACATCTAGTTTGCTTTTCATCTAAACAACTTTCTGTGGAGTTAAAATTTAATTAGAAGTACGCTTCTAATGGCATTCGGTACTGAAAATCCTATTTGTCTGCCTTGCCCACGGTGCATAAAATCGTATAGTCTTAAGCACCGTACACACAATCGGATTTCCATCGGACGAAGCGTAGGACTTTTCTCGGGCCTATTCTGGCACTTCTCTCCTACATGTACAAATCATCATTCTTTTGCTAGAAAATTACTCAGAACCCCCAAACATTATATATGTTTTTTTTAGCAGACACCCTAGGGAATAAAATGGCGGTCATTGCAACTTTTTATCTTGCACGGTATTTGCACAATCATTTTTCAAACGCCTTTTTTTTTGTAAGAAAAAAAGATGGTTTCATGAATAACAAAACAGTAAAGTTAGCCCAATTTTTTTGTAAAATATGAAAGATGATGTTACGCCGAGTAAATAGGTACCTAACATCATGCTTTAAAATTGCGCACACTCATGGAATGGCGCCAAACTTCGTTACTTAAAAATCTCCGTAGGCGACGCTTTAACATTTTTACAGGTTACCAGTTTAGAGTTAGAGGAGGTCTGGTGCTAGAATTGTTGCACATGCTCTGACGCACGTGGCGACACCTCACATGTGTGGTTTGAACGAAGTTTACATACGTGGGCGGGACTTGCGTGTGCGTTCGCTTCTAAACGCGAGCTACCGGGGACAGGGGCCTTTTAATTTTTTATTTTTTTTTTACTTGTTTCTTTTTTATTTCTCTTTTTTTTTTTTTTTTTTTTTTTACATTTTTTTTTTTTTTTCGATCGCTTTTATTCCTTGTAATATTAATTGTAATAGAAATAGTGTGTGACAGGCCCTCTTTAAGGAGAGATGCGGGGTCAATAAGACCTCACATCTCTCCTCCAGGCTGGAAAGAATGAGATTGTGAAAAAAAATTCACAGATCTCATTCTTACTAGCCGCAATTGCAGTTTGTTTACTTACGGGTACCCGGGCGTGACGTCATCACATCGCGCCCGGGACTCCGGTCATAGAGATGACTGGTGACCATCTGGTCATCGGTCATATCTATGCCTCCCATCCGGCGCACTGAGATTATCTCTCCAGGACCCCGATGGCACGGGAGAGCCCGGAGAAGCACCAGATGGCGGCGGGAGGGGGGGTTTCCCCTCCCGCCGCCTATAAGAAGGATCGCCGCCGGAACAAAATTATATCTGAATGATGCCTCTAGGTGCAGGCATCAATCGGATATCACCGCACAAATTACAGGACGTCATATGACGTCCACCCGGGATAAGAGAACCCCTTTTTGGACGTCATATGACGGCTTGCGGTATTAAAGTGGTTAAGTTGGCGACAGTCGGCAATCAGTTTGCAAAACAGCGCGATTTGCAGAATCTGTTCACACCCATGCGTTCCAATTCTGGTGCAGACAAAAAAGAGTACTTGCTGTGTTTGGTTTGAATGCGATGCAAATTCACCCATACGGTTTTTATGGCCGAATTCGCATTACACAGACAACGCATGTGATCTGCACAGCAATGTGGTGCGAATCGCATGCGATGTCTGGCATCGCACTGGTGTGAACCGGCCCTAAAGGATAACTTTGATTTCAGTTCAGATTCTTTAGCAGTCTTGGTCATGGCTACCTGCATGAAGGAGTTTATACTGTGTTTGAACATAAGCCACCAAAGGGTGCTCTAGACCAGTGGCCATCAACCCTGTCCTCAGGGCCCACTAACAGGCCAGGTTTTATGTATTTCCTTTGGGGAGATGCAGACTAAAATACTGTAATCTCTGAGCAGCAAATGATCCCCTGTGATGTATTTCAGTTATCTTGCAAACCTGGCCTGTTGGTGGGCCCTAAGTACAGGGTTGATTACCACTGCTCCAGACTAAGGATGGGCTCTGGCGTGTTCGCATAGTACACGTGCAGAGCCCACCAGGAAGTGTGCACAGCGCTGCGCTAATCACAGTCAGGGAGACATTGTCCTGATGCTCGGCTGCAGGGATTGTGAAATGTCTCCCTGAGTTTGATTAGCGCAGCGCCGTGCACACTTCCTGGCGGGCTCTGCACGTGTACTATGCGAACACGCCAGAGCTCATCCTTAGTCTAGACCAGTGTTTCTCAACTCCAGTCCTCAAGGTGCCCTGACAGGTCATGTTTTCAGTATTTCCCTCAGATGAAATGGCTGTGGTAATTACTAAGGCAGCGAAACTGATCAAATCACCTGTGCAACATAATGTAAAGCCTGAAAGGGTAAAAGTTTGTCGCCATTCCACAAGCGGACGCAATTTTGAAGCGTGACATGTTGAGTATCAATTTACTCGGCGTAACATTATCTTTCACAATATAAAAAAAATTGGGCTAACTTTACTAGTGTCTTATGCCGCGTACACACGGTCGTTTTATGTGATGAAAAAAAATGACGTTTTTAAAAACGTCACTTTAATTGACCGTGTGTGGGGGAAAACGTCGTTTTATGTCTTCTAAAAAACGATCAAAAAAAATTGAAGCATGCTTCAATTTTATGTGTCGTTTTTCAAAACGTCAACTTTTACTTCACAGAAATTGACCGTGTGTAGCAAAAACGTCGTTTAAAACGACGTTTTTTCACCCGCGCATGCCCAGAAGCTACTTATGAAGCGAGCTTCAATGGAAAAAGTGGTGAACGTAACCTCGCTTTGCTAGAACATTGTGAGAAAAACGATGGTGTGTAGGCAACTTCGTCTTTGAAAATTGAAGTTTCAAAAACGTCATTTTTTACTTCACAGAAAATGTCGTTTTTTTTCATCACATAAAGTGATGGTGTGTACGGGGCATTATATTTAAATTAAAGTATATTTTTTTTCCCAAAAAAAGTGCACTTGTAAGATCGCTGCGCAAATACGGTGTGAAAAAGTATTGCCATTTTATTCTCTAGGGTGTTGGAATAAAAAATATATATAATGTTTGGGGGTTCTAATTGGAGGGAAGGAGATGGCAGTGAAAACAGGGGAAGCTCCATTAGCATTGCTGGTTGTCTTGTCATACCAACGGCCACCACAAGATGGCGCCATATCACAGAAAGAAAGCATAGGCCTGCAGAAGGCCGCAAAGCCGCGGCCTCAATTGCCAACAGGCTTGACCCAAACACGTGGCGGAGGCGCAAAGAGACGCAGGATGCGCCAGGTTGAGAATTCTAGTCGCAATGGCGACCTGGCGCCTGGGGTTCGTCAAACCCTGCTTTAAATCGGAGTCAATGGCTTGGTTAATTGGACAGCTATTTTATTGAAGAGAAATTCTCAAAACATGGCCTGTCGGGGGTACTTGAGGACAAGGTTGAGAACCACTGCTCTAGACACAGAAGTGATACTGCAGTAGGATAAATAGGCAATGTGCCTTTTGCTTTTATTTTATTTAACTATTATTCAGATTTCATGCAAAAGGCACTATGTGCCAGATTCACAGAAGAGATACGACGGTGTATCTCTGATACGCCGTCGTATCTCTGAGTATCTATGCGACTGATTCATAGAATCGGTTACGCATAGATAGCCCTTAGATACGACAGGTGTAATTGTCTTACACTGTCGGATCTTAGGATGCAATACCTCGGCCGCCGCTGGGTGGAGTTTGCGTCGTATTCCAGCGTCGGGTATGCAAATTAGGATTTACGGCGATCCACAACGGTTTTCGCGGTCGTTACGTCGTCGCTAGTAATAGTTTCCCGTCGCAAAGTTAAGGCTGCTTTAACATGGCTTAACTTTAGTCGAGCCATGTTAAAGTATGGCCGTCTTTCCCGCGTCAAATTTAAAAAAAAAAAAATTCTTGCGTAAGACGTCCAGGAATACGAAAGTACGCTACGCACGTCGCCGTTCCAAAAAATTACGTCACTTCGCGCAAAGCACGGCGGGAATTTCAAAACGGAGCATGCGCAGTATGTCCGGCGCGGGAGCGCGCCTAATTTAAATGGCACACACCCCTTTGAATTAGGCGGGCTTGCGCCGGAGTAAGTTTTCACGCAAGTGCTTGGTGAATCAGGCACTTGCGATGAAAACTTGCGGCGGTGTAACGTATATACGTTACGTTACGCCGCCTCACTTCTACGTGAATCTGGCCCTATGTGCTTTACAGGCGTCTATCTAGTTCCCTATGAATATTCATCCTTGCACAATGTCCTCCTCACCTGGTAATTGATTTAATGGTGGCTAGTAAAACCGTGCTTTTTATCTTGCAATCCTTTAATATCTGAAAACAATATCTACCTGGCCCGATTTTCTTTAAAGTTGTGATATGTGGCATTCATGAGTCAGTACTTTCAAGTTCTATCAGGTCATCTTATCATGTAGGCTGTAAGGTGCGAACTTCAACCTATATGAGCTGTGTTATCTTCGCTTAAAGACTGAAAATTGCTTTTACAATTCAAAGTGTGTGGTTAGTCAGTATATTGGTGATGTCTGTAGGAGTTTTGCTCTTTCAGAGGAGCTTTGCTTTCCGATGGGAAACCAGTGCTTGGATTGCATCTACTTGGGTTGTAAATACGGAATCGTGAAATGCAGAGGTGAGCTCTCTTCTGTAAGGACTATCCAAAAAGATCAATACTTTTATCTTATTGTACGAGGTAACAATCCAAAAACCAACAGGGTTATTTTTCCAAAGCTGGACTAGCTAAATTCTATTTCATTCTATCTAAATATAGGACTATTGATCCAATTTGCACTGACAGAACCGTTGGCATTAACCACTTGACTACCAGGCCAATTCTGACATTTCTCTCCCATTTTTTTGTTAGGAAATTGCACAGAACCCTCTAAACATTATGTTTTTATTTTATATTTATATATATTTTTTATATATATATATATATATATATATATATATATATATATATATATATATATATATTATATAAAAAATATATATATATATAAACAATTTTTTAGCAGGGACCCTAAAAAATAAAATTACAGTCGTTACAACTTTTTATCTCGCACAATGTTTACACAGCAATTTTCCAAGCGCGTCTTTTGGGGGAAAAAAACAGTTTAATGCATTACAAAAAAAAAAAAGCATAATGTGAAAGATGTCGCGCCGCGTAAATAGATGCCTAAAATTGCACATGCTCGTGGAATGCCACCAAACTTTGGTATTTCAAAATCTCCATAGGCGTCATTTTAGTTTTTTTTTACAGGTTACATTTTTTGGAGTTACAGAGGAGGTCTTGGCCTAGAAATATTGCTCTCGCACGGGGTGTGTGTGTGTGTGTGTGTGTGTGTGTGTGTGTATACCGTGTTTCCCCGAAAATAGGCCCGGGTCTTATATTAATTTTGGCAACAAGAGACACAGTAGGGCTTATTTTCAGGGTAGGTCTTACCATGTAATGTGCCGTCTTCTCTCCCCCCCTCTCTCTCTCTGCCTGACAAGAATCCCCAGTGTGAACCGAGTTAAAATGCTTGTAAAATCCTATAATCGACTCTACCGTAGTATATAATGTACAACATGTGTGTTTCTGTAAAATAATTGTGCGAAATACCTTTGTTATAGCGCCGCCCTGCGCTTCTGTGACCTGCCGGAGCTCTCTTCCCCGCAAATATATTACAGAAACACACACACACTTATACATTATATACTACTGTAATAGAGTGTATTATAGGATTTTACAAGCTTTTTAAACTAGGGCTTATTTTCGGGGTAGGGCTTATAATGCAGCCTTCCTGAAAAATAACACTAGGTCTTATTTTCGGGGTAGGTCTTATTTTCGGGGAAGACGGTATGTATGTATAATATAAAAAAAAAATATATATATATATAAAATATATTCTCTCTCAATTGAAGCTGTGCGCTAGCAGGACCGCTCCAAAAGTCCTGCTAGCCGCATCTTCGGAGCGGTATAGGAGAGGGGCGTTTACGGCTCCTTCCCATTGAAATCAATGTAAAACCACGGTAATACGCCTCTGCGGAGGCGTATTGCCGGCGGTATTAACGTTTTTTCGGCCGCTAGCAGGAGCTAAAACCTAAGACCACTAGCGGCCGAATATCGTGGTAAATACGACGTTGTAGCAACACTAAAAATCGTGCCGCTATACCGCTACCCCGTGTGAAAGGGGCCTTATACTCTGTAGCTCCTGCTGGATTTTTCTTCTTATCCGCTTGTAGAGGCTTCCATCACATTGCTATAATAATTGTATATGGGCTATAAACTGAAGGATTTATGAATAAGGGCCAGTTCACACCAGACGCAGTTCCATTCAGTTCCGTGTGCTTCTTTTTTATTTATTTTTTTTGCACAAAATACATGCACAGTGTTTTCCATGTATTCTAGTGGCTCTAGTTCACACCATGCAGTCGGTTTCTGCACCAGAAACTGACTGCATGGTGCCAACTAGAGCCATTGGAATACATGGAAAACACTGTGCATGCATTTTTAGTGCCGAAAAAAATGCATACGGTACTGTGTCTGGTGTGAACTGGCCCTAAATGGTTGTGGAACGAATCCTCTGAGTTTCCATTACTTCTTATGGGGAAATTTGCTTTGATATACAAGTGCTTTGGATTACAAGCATGTTTCCGGAACTAATTCTGCTCACAATCCAAGGTTTTGCTGTATATGCTTTCAGCAGCTTTAGCCTAGGTTCACACTGCTGCGATTTTACCGCGATTTTGCTGCGATTTCGGCCGCAATTTAATGTAAATCGCGGCCCGAAATCGCAAAAAGTAGTACAGGAACTACTTTTTGAAATCGCAGATGCGGCGTCGCACTGATTAGGACAGTGCCATTGCGGACAATTGCCGCCGATTTGAGATGCGATTTGACATGTCAAATCGCATCTCAAATCGTTCCAAATCGTACCCAGTGTGAACCAGGGCTCAAAGCTATTTTATTGCTTGGAAGCATGCGGTTTAGATACAAGTAATATCTCTTGTCATAATTGGCTTCATAGGTTCACTTCTGTTCAAATCTGAGCAAGCAGTGCCGTTCTCCCATGGTGTTATAAATGATGGCATAATTGGGTTAACTCTACACTATACGGGCAGGGAAATTTGGTCTATTTTCTGCTCTGTTCTCCAGCCCTCTGTCCTAATCAAATCGACTGTTTGCATATTGTGGTAGCAGCACATCCCAGAGGAATGCAAAGTCTTAAGCAGAACTTGCTGCTATTTCTGTCTCCTCTCTGAAGGATAGAAATAGGACTATGAAAGCACTGCTGCTTATAAGGACTACGAGCTTGCTGTTTTGTGTATTCTATGTGCTTGCAATGATAATATTTAGCTGCGTACCAAATATCATCTGTAAAATTGTAATTCTCAGATGGTAACAGGCTTAAAGATGTCCTTGAACTTGGATAAAATACTTAGAAGCATATCCTGGATGAGAACTTGCCTAAACTCTGTTGGCAGCCTTTGATGCTTATGTTGGGTATAATATGCCCCGGGTCAAACTAGTGCTTGGTTAAGCCTTGAGTGAAATTCTGCCCTATTGGTGCAGCTGTTGCCTCTGCTGATCACCAGCCCTGGAATTCTGCATAGAGAAAATAGGCCATGATTTAAGATGGCAAGGCTCCCTGGCGTGGCACATACCCACCATGTTAAATAACTGAGACTGTGAAACTAAACTGCTAACTGAATGAGATGACATTTTACTCGCCTCCTTTTAGTTCCGGGTATACTGGTGCAGAATGGGCAGACCTCTTATTTTTTTTTTTTTATTTTTTTTTTCCAGCACCACTGCACCCAGTCTTAGGCCGGGTTCACACCTATGCAAATTAGATGCGGATTTCCCTGCATCCAATTTGCATGGTAGGAGATTGTGACCGCTCTCTATGGAGCCGGTTCACGTATCTCCGGTGCCAATTTGCACAGGGGTCTGATGTTAGTACAGCGATCTCCCCTGCTGTGCTATTGATGGGGGGGCTGGTCAGCGCTCTCAGCCATTGGCTGAGAGTGCTAAACAGGAGGCGGTCGGCAGATCATTTTTGGTCCTGACTAGGGTTATACCGATACCAGTATCGGTATCGGGACCGATACCGAGTATTTGCGGGAGTACGAGTAATGTAATGTACCCCCGATACTGAAATAGAATACTTGTTAACCCCCGCCGCCGCAAACCCGTCGCCGCAAAGCCGCCGCCGTTAATCAGCGTGCAGGGAACATTACAGCTTTCGTTTGAATATCTGTATCCCCGCCGTGTATAGACACTCCCCCTTGCGCGGGATTGGACGGATGATCTGTCCAATCCCACGCATGGGGGAGTGTCTATACGCGGCGGGGATACAGCTATTCAAACGAAAGCTGTAATGTTCCCCGCACGCTGATTAACGGCGGCACGTGCGGCATCATCCAGGTAGGACATGGCTGGAATATTATGTGGGGGACATGGCTGGAATATTATGTGGGGGGACATGGCTGGAATATTATGTGGGGGGACATGGCTGGAATATTATGTGGGGGGACATGGCTGGAATATTATGTGGGGGGACATGGCTGGAATATTATGTGGGGGGACATGGCTGGAATATTATGTGGGGGGACATGGCTGCATTTGGGGACACATTTAAAAAAAGTATCGGTATTCGGTATCGGCGAGTACATAAAAAAAAAAGTATCGGGACAACCCTAGTCCTGACCCTTCGACCGAAGCTAGCCAACCTGCTTCTGTCAGACCAGCTGCTGCCACACACATGGGTGGAATGTCGGTCGGTTTCTATTGAACCACCTGACTTTCTGCTCCGGTCTACTAGGCTTTAGAGAGGGTAGAGGAGGAGCATTGCAGAAGAATAGACGATGGTCCATCAACGTCAAGGAGATTTAATGGCCGCTCAGGTCTAGAAGGAGGCGATTGAAGGGCATTCATTTTGAGAATGTTGGAAGTACATTTATTGACCTGACAAATATCGTTCCATTATTAAAGCGGGAGTTCACCCGAAAAACAATTTTTAACATTAGATTGAGGCTCGTTTTGTGAAGGGGAATCGGGTGTTTTTTTTAAAAATCGAAGCAGTACTTACGGTTTTAGAGAGAGATCTTCTCCGCCGCTTCTGGGTATGGGTCTTCGGGCCTGGGCGTTCCTATTTGATTGACAGGCTTCCGGCGGTCGCATACATCGCGTCACGAGTAGCCGAAAGAAGCCGAACGTCGGTGCGGCTCTATACGGCGCCTGCGCACCGACGTTCGGCTACTTTCGGAAAATCGTGACGCGCTGTATGCGACTGTCGGAAGCCTGTCAATCAAATAGGAACGCCCAGTCCCACAGCCCATACCCGGAAGCGGCGGAGAAGATCTATCTCTAAAACGGTAAGTACTGCTTCGATTTAAAAAAAAAAACACCCGATTTCCCCTTGACAAAACAAGCCTCAATCTAATGTTAAAAATTGAGTTTTTGGGTGAACCTCCACTTTAAATATCCAAAATTTTGTAGAGAACAATTTTGCATCCTGCCCCTTCAAATTTTCTTCTCACTGTGGTTCAAATTGCACAATGATTTGACCCCACTAAAGATTATGCAAGTGGCATGACCAGCTTTTAAGGCCGGGTTCACACTATGCGAATTGGTTGCGGCTTAAACCGCATCCAATTTGCATAACATTATAAAATACATTGTTTTCAATGAGGCTGGTTCACATATGTGCGATGCATTCGCACTGCGCATTGCCAAAAAAACGTGTGCGTTTTCTAGGCATTGCGGTGCGGCTCAGATGCGATGTCAGGCCCATTATCTTCTATGGGTACGCATCTGATTCGCACATGTGTTCATTTCTCTCATTCAGCTCAATACACTTCCCCCCTCCCCTCTCCCAGGTCTCCAAATTTGCATCTAAAACTGAGGTGATCTGCTGAACAGTTGTCTTATCTCTCTGCAGAGATAAGAGAGCTGAAATTCGCACCGCACAAGTGTGAATCCGGCCTAAAACGTGTACAGACTTCCTGTGGAAGTGCTGCAGTCAAATGTGTCGTTTTGTGACTTTGTCACAAAAATGGTCACAATGTTTGTCTCCTAGAAAATGTAACTTGCAAGGTAACTCTGAGGATAGAAATGTATGGGAACTGTCATTGGGTCAAATTGAAGCATAGGTCACTGGTGTCTTTTGTCTTACTACGTTACTGAGAAGAT
The DNA here is from genome assembly GCF_905171775.1 of Rana temporaria. NCBI lineage: Eukaryota > Metazoa > Chordata > Amphibia > Anura > Ranidae > Rana > Rana temporaria. Next base: position 385,080,403 of record NC_053492.1, on the reverse strand, counting down.
TTGCCACCCAGCATGCCCTTCTAGTGTTTCCTAATTCTCTGTACTACTACAACCTCCAGTATGCGTCCCTGGTCTCCTGCTTTACAATGGGGATTAAAAATCCTAGCGTTTCTCTACATTTTTTTTTTTTACTGTTGATGTCTGTCTTCACTCTTCTGTGTGTGTGTGTGTGTGTGTGTGTGTGTGTGTGTGTGTGTGTGTGTGTGTGTGTGTGTGTGTGTGTGTGTGTGTGTGTGTGTGTGTGTGTGTGTGTGTATGACAACTGTGCTGTTGATTTTAAAGTTTTCTCTGCTGAGTAGCTGTTCCAGGACCATACATGCATAAATGTGCAAATGTTTAAACTTGTAGTATTTAGCTATGTTGGTATTCTGATGGTAAATATTTTTAAGCCACACCATTTTTTTGTTGGATATATATCCTTAGGGCGCTCTGGATGTATATCCTTGTGGCGCTCTGGATGTATATCCTTGGTGGCGCTCTGGATGTATATCCTTGGTGGCGCTCTGGATGTATATCCTTGGTGGCGCTCTGGATGTATATCCTTGGTGGCGCTCTGGATGTATATCCTTGGTGGCGCTCTGGATGTATATCCTTGGTGGCGCTCTGGATGTATATCCTTGGTGGCGCTCTGGATGTATATCCTTGGTGGCGCTCTGGATGTATATCCTTGGTGGCGCTCTGGATGTATATCCTTGGTGGCGCTCTGGATGTATATCCTTGGTGGCGCTCTGGATGTATATCCTTGGTGGCGCTCTGGATGTATATCCTTGGTGGCGCTCTGGATGTATATCCTTGGGGCGCTCTGGATGTATATCCTTGGGGCGCTCTGGATGTATATCCTTAAAGTGGAGTTCCACCCATAAATATAACATTACATCAGTAGTTTTAAAAAAATGTCATTGGTCCTTTAAGAAAAAAAAAACAATTTTTTAGATGCCTTCAAAGTGTTGTTGCTAGGCAGAATAGTTAATCTTCCCTCTTCCTGCACCTAGGTGCTTAACCACTTAACGCCCGCCGCACGACTATTTACGTCCGCAAAATGGCACGGACAGGCAGATGGGCGTATATATACGTCCTTGCCTTTCCGCGGGTCGGCGGTCCGATCGGGACCCCCTCTGCTGCGGGCGGCTTACCTCGGGGAGCAATCCGGGACGACGGCGCGGCTATTTGTTTATAGCCGCTCCGTCGCGATCGCGCCCCGGAGCTGAAGAACGGGGAGAGCCGTATGTAAACACGGCTTCCCCGTGCTTCACTGTGGCGGTGCATCGATCGTGTCATCCCCTTTATAGGGGAGACACAATCGATGACATCAGACCTACAGCCACACCCCCTACTGTTGTAAACACACACTAGGTGAAGCCTAACACGTTCAGCGCCCCCTGTGGTTAACTCCCAAACTGCAACTGTCATTTTCACAATAAACAATGCAATTTAAATGCATTTTTTTGCTGTGAAAATGACAATGGTCCCAAAAATGTGTCAAAATTGTCCGCCATAATGTCGCAGTCACGAAAAAAACGCTGATCGCCGCCATTAGTAGTAAAAAAAAAAAAAAAATTAATAAAAATATCCCCTATTTTGTAAACGCTATAAATTTTGCGCAAACCAATCGATAATTGCTTATTGCGATTTTTTTTTTTTTTTTTTTTTTTTTTTTTTTTTTTATACCAAAAATAGGTAGAAGAATACGTATCGGCCTAAACTGAGGAAAAAAAATGTATATATGTTTTTGGGGGATATTTATTACAGCAAAAAGTAAAAAATATTGCATTTTTTTCAAAATTGTCGCTCTATTTTTGTTTATAGCGCAAAAAATAAACTGCAGAGGTGATCAAATACCACCAAAAGAAAGCTCTATTTGTGGGGAAAAAAGGACGCCAATTTTGTTTGGGAGCCACGTCGCACGACCGCGCAATTGTCTGTTAAAGCGACGCAGTGCCGAATCGCAAAACCTGGCCTGGGCATTTAGCTGCCTAAAGGTCCGGGGGTTAAGTGGTTAAGCTTCCTAACCTACACCGCGCAGACTCCTGGGAATGTAGTGGGTGTAACTTTCCAGGAGTCTGTGCACTCCCCAGTCTCGAAGAATCATGTGACTTGGACAGTACACGTGCTGAAACCTGATCTGAAACCTGTTACACTGCTTGTGCAGCACTGAGCATGTGCGAGATCTGCAAGGCTGAAATCCAGGAAGTCATACAGTCTGGCTTCATGATGCCCACACTTAAGATGGCCCCAGTCAATTTCTATTTTATAAAGTGTCTAAATGCTGTAACAACCTAACAAAACGGACCTTAGTTTACAGACTAACTTTACTAGAATACATTAAGCATGTGTATTACAGGGGTATTTATATTTAAAAAGTGAAATTGTGGCCGGAACTCCGCTTTAAATCACTCTGGATGTATATCCTTAGGGCGCTCTGGATGTATATCCTTAGGGCGCTCTGGATGTATATCCTTGGTGGCGCTCTGGATGTATATCCTTGGTGGCGCTCTGGATGTATATCCTTGGTGGCGCTCTGGATGTATATCCTTGGTGGCGCTCTGGATGTATATCCTTGGTGGCGCTCTGGATGTATATCCTTGGTGGCGCTCTGGATGTATATCCTTGGTGGCGCTCTGGATGTATATCCTTGGTGGCGCTCTGGATGTATATCCTTGGTGGCGCTCTGGATGTATATCCTTGGTGGCGCTCTGGATGTATATCCTTGGTGGCGCTCTGGATGTATATCCTTGGTGGCGCTCTGGATGTATATCCTTGGTGGCGCTCTGGATGTATATCCTTGGTGGCGCTCTGGATGTATATCCTTGGTGGCGCCACCCAAAATGGGAAGTTCTGCTTTAGGGCCTCCTCCCCGCTCCTTTTTCAGTAATGCCACTTTTGGAGGAGGGTGGGTGGGCACCCGATTTTTGACAGGTACCCATTCTCACTTCCCATCGCCTTGGTGATCGGAAATGGAAGTTCTGCCGCCCCTCCACCCCGCAGTCTTCTGGGACACATGACAGGTCTCGGACTGCAGGACCATCCACAATCTGCAGCACGGATCTCCTCTTTTTAAATTCCTGTTAATAAATAGTTGTTCACCTTTGCATTTCATAGATTTTTGGACAATTTTTTTTTGTTTGTTTTTACTTTTCTAGCTTTTTTTTTTTTCTCCAGTGTCTTTAAGAAACCTATTTTTTTTTATGGCCTGCAGAAGGCCAGCATAATGCCTAGTACACACAATCAGAAAATCGGGTGAAAAATACAGATTTCAAAGTGATTGTAGGATAATCAAATCATTAGTACACAGCTTTCGAGAGCCAATTGCGTCAATTCATCTGAAATTATCCAAAGGGGAAAAAAAAATATTTTCTCGTACCGGATTTTCGTTTAATCAGTACAGCAATCGCCCAAAAAAAAATTCGATGGAGCAAGATCACACATACTCGGGAACAAAAGAATACAATACAACACATTTTTCTATTAATATAATAATAATATTGTACAGGATTTATATTGCGCCAACAGTTTACAATGTAAGAGATTACATCACTTCCAAAGTTGTATTCTGTCGTATAAGAATTTTCCTAAATTTAGTAACCTCTTTATTTTCTATGTGAGACTAGCATGCATCATTTGTCCGATATTCTCATTGTGTGTACGAGGCTTTAGATGTAGAGTCGTCATTCCTGGTATTTGTGTACATTAATTAGTAATATCACTTTGTCTTTAGTCACCTGACCATGTTTTGCTAACAAAGCGGTTATCTTCTCTGAGGTAGCAATCACTTTTTTTCTCTTTGCAGATGAAAATAATGTGGAAGACATCCAGCTTGGTTCAGACTCTGATGCTGAGGTGATGGACAAGCCATGCCCCATCCAGATAGTCCTGGCTCATGAGGATGACCATAACTTTGAGCTTGATGAAAAGGCCCTGGAGCGTGTTTTGATGCAGGAACACATACGTGATTTGAATGTGGTGGTTGTGTCTGTAGCTGGTGCTTTTCGGAAAGGGAAATCTTTTTTGCTCGATTTTATGCTCCGATTTATGTATAGTCAGGTAAACCTATTTTCTTTTCTTTTGGGGGGGGCCAATTCACACTTTTGCATGCGTTTTTCAAGCTTTTTTTGACATGCTGCGTTAGGCATTGCCATTTAATGAACCAAAAAATATACCAGCTTGATGTGTTTTCCCTGTTTACACTACAGGCAATAAAGAACATATAAAACTAAGATAATCAATAAAACGTGAACTGGTGTTCAAAAGATAAAAACAGTGCTGTGAGTGGGTAATATTCACTCCAAATATAAAAATTAATCCTGGATGTCAGTGATGGTGTGGAAGGTGATCAAAGGGTGGTATAAGTGCACCTGATACCTAGAGATACACCAAATGTGGATAAATCCCCAATTGGGGTGTACGCTTACCACAGCAAACCAATGTATGATTTGCTCTCAGACCATCAGATCAAACAGGTACTGCATGGGTTAAATACTCAAGCGGAGTTACATGTAAAGACAAAGAACAACATTCTCATGGTGCAATAACGTCTAAACATTAGCCCCTGACCAAGATGGGTAAAGTCCCCTAGTCAGACGCCCTCAGTTGAAGTCGGAAGTGACGAAACGCGTCAGGGCGTGGCTACACAGCGCTACACAGGAAGTCTTCGTGCGTTCCACTGCGCTCCACTGACTACCAACCACAGCCGGGAAAAAGCTTTTCATCGCATCCGCAGCACTTGCGCGGCCCCTGTGGACAGGAGGACATCAGTGAAGGCGGTGAACTCTTTACGGTTTCTTATTATTCACAATACTGTACGGGCATTCACTAGGGGACTTTACCCATCTTGGTCAGGGGCTAATGTTTAGACGTTATTGCACCATGAGAATGTTGTTCTTTGTCTTTACATGTAACTCCGCTTGAGTATTTAACCCATGCAGTACCTGTTTGATCTGATGGTCCGAGAGCAAATCATACATTGGTTTGCTGTGGTAAGCGTACACCCCAATTGGGGATTTATCCACATTTGGTGTATCTCTAGGTATCAGGTTCACTTATACCACCCTTTGATCACCTTCCACACCATCACTGACATCCAGGATTAATTTTTATATTTGGAGTGAATATTACCCACTCACAGCGCTGTTTTTATCTTTTGAACACCAGTTCACGTTTTATTGATTATCTTAGTTTTATACTTTTAAATGGTTTTCCATTTAATTTAAAATGGCCGCTTTTAAGATCAATGCCACTTACACCACTGGCATAGTTTCTAGATTTGCAGATAGTCTGTTACCACTCCTATCTCACTTGGGTTGAGTTATTTAGCTACCTGGCGCCGGAAGTGCAACAATAGGCCCTTTTCATTGCACCTTCTTCAATAAAGAACATATGCCTTTCTTTGCACTAAGGTGCATTCACATCTCAGCGTTTTAAATATTGATTTGCTTCAATTTCAAAGCGCTAAGATGTAAATGACAAATCGCAGAATGCACATTTTGAGATGTCATTTGAATATCGCTGTGCGGTATTGTTGCGGCAACACGCATCGCATGAAGCATGTCGCTTAAAAAGTTCAGGAGCTTCTTTTGGTCGACCCGCCTTTACGCGATGCGGGCTGTCACAATTGCAACACGTTTTATTGCGGCAGAACCGCACCGCCATTTTAGGTGCCATTCAAATGCATGGCATCTCAAGTGTGCGTTCTGCGATTTGTCATTCACACCTCAGCGCTTTGAAATTGCGGGCAGAATTGCAGAAAATCTGCTTGCGATTCAAAACGTCAAGGTGTGAATGCGGCCCATGGGGCAGGTGTGTTTTTGACTATGTATGTGTGTGAGGTTGCCTTTTGAAAATTAATGGCAGATCTAGAGCTGCAACCAACGATTATTTTCATAATTTTTTTTCAGCTGCTGCGTATTTGGAAAGAGCAAGGACTTGTTAACGCAAAAAGGTGCTATTTTTTTTTTTTTTAGGTTCAATATACTTCAATGGAGAAGCTGCAGAAAAGCATGTAATGTGTTTTTGCGGCAATTTGTGTTTTTTAATCTGCCCAACAACATATTGGCCCAAAAAATTTAAAAAAATTATAATTTTTTTATTTTTTTTTTATTTATCATTTAAAAAAAAAATTGGGCCAATTTGTTGGGCAGATTAAAAACACAAATTGCTGCAAAAACACATTACATGCTTTTCTGCAGCTTCTCCATTGAAGTATATTGAACCTAAAAAAACAAAATGGCACAGTTTTGCGTTAAAAAGTCCTTGACCTCTCCAAATACGCCGCAGCTGAAAAAAAATCATGGATGTGAACGTGTCCCATAGGAAAACATGTAAATGAACTGTAGTGTGTTTCTGCAAAAAGCACCAAAAAACAGAGGTGTGACCCAGGCCTGAGATGTTTAGTAACATAATGGGGGTAAAAAAAAACAAAGAAGTACACAAAGAGCAAATAATCGCTACTGTATGGGGTTAATTTTTTACTGTGGGACAGTGAAAGTAATATTTACAGTAGCGATTTGCTTTTTTGTACTATAAAGGGCTAATTTTAGTTTTTTTAACCCCATTATGTTACTGGCCGATTATTCGATTAATTTCATAATCGATTAGTTGTTTCGGCCCTAGGCAGATCCTTTTGCTGTATGTAATGGAGGGATTTTCATTACCTTTTTAGCTTATATCTTTTTCACAGTAGTGTGTTCCTTATGTGGCCTGTTTTGAACTCTGAGATGCTGCGAAAGCCATACTGTATTGCTAAGTTGCATACAGTACAGTTACTAATTCCTACAGTGTGGAAAGTGCAAAATGTACAACCAAATTGTGCCAGACAATAATCGATGTTCAAATGATTTGTACAGGAACAATTGTGTACTAGTAGTCCATTATACTTTTTTTTTTTTTTTTGTACAACGGCCCCTTTCAATTTGTCAAGTGTCCGATGTGTCCGCCATAAGGTCGCAGTACCGATTAAAAATCGCTGATCGCCGCCATTACTAGTAAAAAAATTAACAAATATGACAAACTATCCCCTATTTTGTAGACGCTATAACTTTTGCGCAAAATCAATAAATGCTTACGATTTTTACCAAAAATATGTAGAAAATCGATCTAAACTGAGGGGGGAAAAAAATGTTTTTTATATATTTTTTTTTTAGTAAAAAGTAAAAAATATTGAGTTTTTTTGTTCAAAGTTTTCGCTCTATTTTTGCTTATAGCGCAAAAAATGAAAAACGCAGAGGTGATCAAATACCACCAAAAGAAAGCTCTATATGGGGAATATAGGACGTCAATTTTGTTTGGCAGCCACGTCGCACGACCGTGCAATTATCAGTTAAAGAGCCGCAGTGCCATATCGCATAAAGTGGCCCGGTCTTTGACCAGCAAAATGGTCCAGGGCTTAAGTGGTTAAATGATGTGTACAGTACAGCACTATTCACCATTGGCTATTCAAGGCATGGCTGTGTAGTGGACAGACTTGGCAAACATATAGCACATAACCTTTTATGGGAATTTCCAACAAATTAATAAAACTATAAAATCTTTGTAAATTTAAGTACACCGCTAAAAGTACATTAAACAGTCACAGGTGCAGCCATTTAAGGGGATTATATAGTCTTTTAAAAGGCTTTTGCTGTGCAGAAAACAATAAAAACAAATCCATCCTGTAAGCCTAGGTTCACACTGCTGCGTATTCAAAATCGCGGTAAAATGCGCAATTTTACCGCGATTTTGCCGCGATTTCGGCCGCAATTTAATGTAAATCGCGGCCCGAAATCGCAAAAAGTAGTACAGGAACTACTTTTTGAAATCGCAGATGCGGCGTCGCACTGATTAGGACAGTGCCATTGCCGCCGATTTGAGATGCGATTTGACATGTCAAATCGCATCTCAAATCGTTCCAAATCGTACCCAGTGTGAACCAGGGCTCAAAGAAGCTTAAGGTGGTGTGTCCCCGGGGGGGGGGGGGGGGGTTCCTCCCTCTGATCACAATATTACTATGGGACACAGGCCCTGTAAGAGTAAAAAAAAGGGGGGGAAATGCGCACCTTCAAAAAAAAAAAAAAGTACGTCTGTGTGTAAAAAGCTGGCTGTTGTCGTGAAATGCCTATTGGTGTTGGGTGGAGTTCTGATTTATGCCAAGTTTGGACTGCTCTAGACAGTTGACATTTTGTTTTTGTTTTTTCATGGACCCTGTGGACCCCAGTTTAGAGCCCCTCCTTTTAAAGGGAATCTTCGCTCAGGTTTAAAATGAATTGTCAGCTACAACTGCTGTAGTTTGCTAACTTTTAAAAAGCAGATAATTACTGGCTCATGGAGTCCAGCGCTATCTTCCCCACAGTCGATTTTTTCCTAGGGCTGTGGGTACCCAGACCGCCATCTTGGATTTGGGAGCCTGCTGTGACTTCCTGATAATTTACAGCCTGGTCCTGCAGCTACCTGGGATGTATGACGTTATTCCAAGAAGCTGCGACTAGGACAAGTTGACCTCTATCCATGCCTAGGCAAGGTTTAAGAATTTGTCACAAAAAAGGTACCCGCTCCCCAAGAAAAAAGAAGAAACCTTCAAATTTGTTGTGGAGAGGACGAGCGATACTTTAACTTTTGAGTGAAGGTCTGCTTTAGGACCTTGTTCTACCTAGTATGTCAAGGCCACTTGTGACTTAGTCCGGTCTGAACTCATTGGAATCCCGGATCGATTTTGTCAGATCTTTGTCAACACCTGGGAGTATTTGGATAGCCTAAAGCAGGCATCATTAAATGGCGGGTGGCGGTCCAGACAGGGACTGAGTGACAGTTCAGTCTGGACTGTGGTCGCTCCACCCAGCAGCCTGAGCGAACTCCTCTCCTCTTGGCGCTGCAGCTGTTAAGGATCACTGCCCTGTAGCGGGCAGAAGGAATGGCAGTGTGGACCCGGACCCCTCCCCATTGAACCTGCCCGCTGTGGCTGTTGAAGTCACAGCAAAGTGGCGGGAGGAACAGGTCTACAGGGGGAGCAGTAGCTGCCCAACACTTCCCTCCTCCCCATTGCACTCGCGTGCTGCTGAACTCGCAGCAAGCAGGACCCGGATCCCCTCCCCCCACATGCACCCGCTGTTGGAAGTCACAGCAAGAGTGCGGGAACAACGGTAGTCATACAGGGGTAGCTTCGCTGTCGACCCCCGCCCCCTCCTTACAATGCACTCGCAACCCACAGCAAGGAGGAGGGCGGGGGGCACAGAAAATAGCGGCGGCAGGTGAGCTCCCCAGAAGAGGAGTCCACCCTCCCCACTCTCCCTAACCTCCACAACACTGAGTTAGGTAGGGGGAAGGTTATTTGGGGGGCTGTGATGTCGGAGAGGGAAGCTGTGATGGGGGGGGGGGGGGGATGTAAATTGAGAGGTGAAAGCTGTGATGTAAGAGGGGGGGAACTGCTTTAATCCTGGGACCAAAGAAGTATCTTCTGTCCTAGCGATATTTTGTTCCCAGGTCATCTGCATAATGGGATACAATAAGCGTTCCTGCACACAGCTGAAGTCGCAATTCTTTATTCATTTTCCAGAGTCTCCCAGCATTGGCAGACTCTAGATTTTAGCTGCATGCCAGAAAAATAAGACCCCTTTCACACCGGGGTGGTTTTTAAAGCGCTTTGGCGCTGGAAATAGCCTCTGCTAAGCGCCTGAAAACTGTCTCTCAATCATTTAAGTGTGACTTTTCACACTGGGGCGGTGCGCTTTCAGGATATTCTGAACAGTCCTGCAAGCTGCAACTTTGGGGCCGTTTTGAGAGCGCTGTATTTAGCGCTCCCAAAACGCTGATGAAGAAGTCGAGGCCGTGCCTTCGAAACGCGCTCTGATTGGCCAGACAGCGTGTGGGCGGTTCCCCAGTTTGCAGCCCTGGACCACTCCCACCCACAGACACACAACTGACATCTCCATGAGGCTCCAGTCGCGGCTAACACGCGGTGCTCGTGGATCCCTTAATATACTTTCCAGTGGCCCTCCTGTGCTCCTGTGACACTGCATGTGGAAGTTCCCACCTGCTCTAGCACTCTGCAAGTGCTCCAAATTTTTTCACGCACGTTTTTAGTGTTGGTTTTATACTTGTATACTGAATAAATTCCTAAGCCGTTTAAAGGATTGGCTTGGCGCTTCTCTTTCCTTTAGCGCTCTCAAAACACTCTACCAATTGCAATGAATGGGCAGCACTTCGGAAGGGCCGCAACTCTTCTTTGGGGTTAATAGCGGCTGAAAATTGCCGCAAAAATGAGCAGCGCTTTAGAGCGATCGCGGCCCCAGTGTGAAAGGGGTCTAATGCATAGTTGTGACTTCAGCTGTGTGAAGGAACTCTTATTGCTTCTTCAGCTGTGTGCAGGAACTCTTATTGCTTCTTCAGCTGTGTGCAGGAACTCTTATTGCTTCTTCAGCTGTGTGCAGGAACTCTTATTGCTTCTTCAGCTGTGTGCAGGAACTCTTATTGCTTCTTCAGTTGTGTGCAGAAACTCTTATTGCTTCTTCAGCTGTGTGCAGGAACTCTTATTGCATCTTCAGCTGTCTGGGTGAACCGAAGTGATTCATTGTAGACATGCATTGAACTGGATGGACAAGTGTCTCTTATTCAGCCTTACCAGCTGTGTAACTATGTTGCTGAGGTTGGGCGGATTGTACTTTCGTTCATCCACATAGTGGGATATCTCAATGTCGTCCTCCTGAAGGAATCATATAATGGCATTTATGGCCACACCTCTACATTTCCCAGATGTTTTTATTTTTTTCTGAAATTATATTAAACAGACAACCTAGGCTAGTGACTGTAAAATGTAATGACAAATGCTCATATATTTTTATTTAATTTTTTCCCCAGAGGGCATCAAGTTGGATTGGTGGAAATTATGAGCCATTGATTGGGTTCACGTGGAGGGGCGGATGTGAACGAGAGACCACGGGTATACAGATCTGGAGTGAAGTGTTTGTTATTGAAAAGCCTGATGGATCCAAGGTAAGTGCTATGTATATCTCCTGACTTTGAGTCTTCCACTAATACAATAATATCTATTTAGGCAATGGTTCTAGGCCTAGTTCTGAATTGCCATAAAAGTAAATGTTTCTTGACCATACCTGTGTCTCTAACCTGCACTGAAATGTGCAAATTGTTGTGCTATATATGCCATCTACTTTGTCTCCTGCAATAGCCAGAGCTACTTGAGCAATGTTGTTGTTGTTGTTGTTGTTGTTGTTGTTGTTGTAGTACTAAAGTCCCATTATTATTGTAGCACACTTTGACTAATTGCATACCCAAATCATATGAACGACAGTAGCTTGCATGATTGGTAGGCATTGTTCGGTTTCAAATGCCTCTTTATGCATTGACATTCCTCCTTAGACCCAGTCTGCCCAGGCAGTATGGTCACCTGCTGCCTTGGAAGCATCCACAGGCAGCTTAACTCTTCAGTGAGACACAGAAGTTGCATCAAATGCAAATTTAATTGAACTAATTGCAGTACATGGGATAATTTTCCAGTCTTTGAAGAAAGCAATGACTTTCTTAAGCTCTCTCTCTGTGAAGTACGAACGTTGACTGGGGTAACATAGAAGAAATGGCATGGATCTTGCTAGGACTGAACAAGCTAGCACGAAACGAGAGGGGAGGACAGAGAAAGATATCAAATCACAAAGTAACAAAGCTGTAGTGGCTCTAAACTGCTCCTAAAAACCAGCATATTAAAGAACAATAGTACCTAAAGTTGAAAGCTGGCACTCCAATGTGGGAATGTACAGAAGACTATTGGAAACTGTTTCTGCCCATAGGGGCCAATTGGACAGCACAACCGTACCTATATTAAAAAGTACCGCCTCCCCTGAAAGGAGTTAATCGCAGGTTAATGTTAAAATAAATAATGTTAAAAGAAATCAAGGAAATATAATGTGTAGCAATGCATGAAATAATGGGATTAAACGCATACAAATATATACCGTATTTATCGGCGTATACCGCGCACTATTTTGCCCTGAAAATCAGGGCAAAATCGTGGGTGCGCGGTATACGCCGATACCCGCTTTCCCGCCACGAGTTTGAATACTGCGCCGGCATATACCGAGCGCAGTACACTCGTGTATCTTCGGGCAGTCTCGGCGCCTCTCGCACTGACGTCCTGAGCGTACAGGACGTCAGCGCGAGAGTTGCCGAGCCTGCCCGACGATACACGAGTGTACTGCGCTCGGTATATGTCGGCGCAGTATTCAAACTTGGCGCGGGAAACGAGCGGGGACGCCGGACCCGACGAAGAGGACACCCGAAGCCGCAGACGGACGCCGGACCCGACGAGGCCGCCGATGGACGCCGCGCAAGACACCAAAACTGTAAATACAAAACATCTTTTTTTTCCACAGGAATTCGGGCAACTTTAGGGGTGCGCGCTATACGCGGGAGCGCGCTATACCCCGATAAATACGGTAAACAGAATGCAATTAAAGGGGAGATGACGGCAATCCTAACCAATCCTGTGTCAAAAGGTGTTTCTAATCCTCTTTATTGGCACTCATTTTGTATATATTTATTCCTTTTATTTAATGTATTGCTCACACATTATCTATCGTTGGTTTCAACACTAAATTACTAAATACAGGTAGTGTCGTGCTGTCTTATTTGGCTATGATTAAATGTGATTAAGAAATGTGTAAGGTCACTACATTGTTTGATGTTTTTACCACATTTCCAATGATCTTCTGTACAGTTCCCTGGTGGAGTGCTGCTTTCAGCTTTAAATTTTGCTTACGGGAGTTTTAGTCACGGCACCAATTTTTTCCCACAAACCCAATATACATCTGGATGGAGCACAGAGTTATTTTTGCTAATAATGTGGCCTTCAATGCCCCACGGAAAAATACATATAAAAGGGACAGAACTGGTATGCTTATCCAATGAAAAGTGGACACCCATCATTTTCAGGCATCAAATGACCTAAATGGTTTTGCGAGTAAGCACTTTGAATGGGAAACATGTTGAATGAATATATCTACTGATTATTCAAGCCTTCGTTTTATATTATTTTGATGCTTTGTAGTGGGACCATACAAGGTCCCAAAGCCACAGGGTAAGTTCAGAAGTTTTCTTCTTTTCCTGTTAAACCCTACTTCTGAAATACATGTTCATTTGCTGGACAGCATGCCATTAACGGGACCAGTTTTGGAGGAAATCGAGCATTATATGAGGAATGTGTGAGATCATCTCTGATCGTATTTACTTCTATTTAGAAACAAAAAAGCCGCGCCACAAAATTTAAAACATTTTTGATAACAGACTCTGAAAGTGTGATAAGTAAGAAAAGTCCATATAAATTGTATATGAATCACTAGATGAAAGTCCGTGAGAAAATTACCATGTCCTTAAATGATTAGGCATAAATTCATGAGAGTTAATTCACTGCAGAAAAAAATCCTACGATCCACACCACCAAGTGACATGTAAACAGTGTAGGTGAACCCTCCACCGGAATAATAGGCCGCTTACCAGAAGGCAAGCAATTCGATCAGTTGGCTATAGCCCAGCCACGGCTTTTAACTCCCCAGGAATCCCGGATGGGACAGGTTAACTCCAGGTACACGATAGCAGCCAACTTCAATTGGTTCAGTTAGAATGAAAAAGAGAGGCGCACATAGCGTGACTCCGTTTAACAAGCAATTTATTTTAAAAATAATGAGATATACTCGCAAACGAACGATTTAAAACTGCATGTAAAAGTTACAAACAAATGCCGGCCGGCATGTAAGGAGCCCTCCTCCTCAGCGTGGTGACATAGCCTCCCAGACGCGTTTCGTCATTCACAGGATGTTATAAAGTTTTTAGCTGGAGTTCAGTCAAGTCCATCTAAAACTGCTCTTTCCCCAGACTGATAATGCTACTGTCCAAGGGTGTGTGTGCTTTGCTACTTCATACAATGTAAAACAAGAGTGCCAAATCTGGTGCAGCTGTGCATAGTAGCCAATCGGCTTTTAACGCCAACTTGTTCAATTAACCACTCCCTGCCCATGCTATAGCTAAAAGAGGTTACAGCGCCAGGAGGGCCTACATGGACTTCCCCCCGTGATTGCACTGCCCGCATGCCCCCTTCATACTCAGCTGATCAGATCAGGGTAGAGGGCCAATTGCAGCAGCCTTTACCAGGTGATCAGCTGTGTCCAATGACGGCGTGAGGAAAGAAAGACCCGATTGTGTTTACATCTGTGATCAGCTTACAGCGTGAGGAGAAGGGCGCCAATAACTGGCTTGTGTTAAAGGGACATCGGGACTGATGATCAGGGCACAAATTATCAGTACAGTTCCAACAGTGCCCACCAGTGCTGCCTATCAGTGCCACCTATCCAGCTACCACATCTAAGAATGTATACAATGTCTGGTTTTGGGTTTAATACTGCTTTAACTTGACAGTGTGGCTTTAGGCACATTTTTTCACGCTGCTTTTTCCTCCCCTGGAGCCAGGGTGGATTTGATTTAAATCGCTAGTAAAAAGGCTTGATTTTAAATTAACTAGATTTAAATCATTTTTAAAGGGCAACTGTCATTTCTCTTCCTCTGACCTGCTGTTGACTCACCGACAGTCTCATTCACTTTAATGGGATGGCTGGTGATGCAACAAGGTGAGGAACATGGCATCAGGTGAGTGGGTACCCGCTAACAGGCGCTGCTAGTTAGAATCTTTAATACAGTTGAACCTCGGTTTACAAATGTAATTAGTTACAGGAGTATACTCGTAATCCAAAGTACTGGCATATTAAAGCGAGTTTTCCCATTGAATTCAATGAAAACGAAAATAATTTGTTCCGCATTGACTTCAATGGGATGCAATACCAAATTCGGCCAGAGGTGGGTGGTCGCCAGAGCGTCAAACGGCTGAAAAGGCCCGAGGACACTTCGGCTCGTTTCCTGCGCCCCCGTACCTCAGGCCAAATGAGGTATTGCAGGCCAATGTTTGGCTTTTCTCGGCTCCTGCGCACCCGTACCTCAAACCAAATGAGGTACTGCAGGCCAATGTTCGGTTCTGCTTGGCTTCTGCACCCCCGTACCTCAGGCCAAATGAGGTACTGCATGCCTATTTAGCTTGAATTCTCTTGTCTTGCAAGTCGACACTTGCAAACCGAGTCAGAATTTTTTTTTAAATTGTTCGCGAATCAAAACACTCTCAAACCAAGTTACTCTTAAACCGAGGTTCCACTGTATTTGCAAACAACGTTAAGGTTTCCTATTTAGTATAATAAGCTGTCAGGTTAGTAAAATGGCGATATCAGAACTGATTCAATCATGCAGTTTGTAGTGTACATAAATTTGCAAAACAATAAAGGGAAATCTCCTAAACTTTGTTTTTATCTCATGGTTACTGTGAAATTTTTGTGAATGCATCAATGCAGTGCATGTTATCTCAGCTTGCAGAGCTTGGAATTATTGAATGAGTTTACTGAAAATGTAAATATTGCAGAATATACAACCTCATGCTACATAACTTTGCTCCATTTCATGCTGAATAAACAAAATTATTAATGTATCTTAAATAGAAAACTATATTTCGATTTTTTTTTTTTTTTTTTTTTTTTTTTTCCCCCCAAAAGCATTTTATTAAAATTCATTTGATAAAAAAAAATTATTATTTTTTTTTTTTTTCACCACCCTGCCTGGAGCAAAGTTGTCCAGTGAGGGTAAACGTCCTGTGTGCAGGAGGCATAACGAAAAGTAAGCGGATTTGTTTTACTTCATTTAAGACTGTCGAGCATTAATTTTCCAGCTTAATTTATGTGCTGCTTCCTTTTACAAATGGGTAATAAGAGCTCCACTTGGCAGACTTTAGGGTCACATCAAGTGCACATGGCTTAAATATTTGAGCAGCTTTCCTGCTGGAAGAATCCAGTAGCAGAGGCTGCCACGCTGTGGGCAGGAAAGAGAAGAAATAATATTAAAGCCATAGGGAGGCTTGTGATTCTAGATGGTCCGGACATCTGACTTTTTTTTTTCTCCAGTTATGTATTGCTGACAAAATCCTTTTATGTTTATAAAGAACACGTGACATAAGAGAAAAGAGGAGGCTTCCACTGCTGACCTTATAAAAATGCTAGTTGCCTGGCTTTGACAGCTATAGGTTGAGTTGCTGACCCTGGCTGCCTTGTAGCCTTTCTTTTACCCCCTTCATGGTCAGGCTTTTTTTTTTTATATATTCAGCACTGCACTACTTTAACTAGTTATTGTACGGTCATGCAATGCTGTACCCAAACAAAATTTATATATTTTTCTTCCCCCCCCACAAAAGGTGCTTTCTTTTGATGAACATTTGATCACCACTGGGTTTTTTATTTTTTGCGCTATAAGACCCCTTTCACACTGAGGCACTTTGCAAGGCGCTATAGCGCCTGCAAAGCACCCTGAAACAGCGGCTCATTCACTCCAGTGTGAAAGCCGGAGGGTTTTCACACTGGATCGGTGCGCGGGCAGGACATCAGAAAGTCCTGCCAGAAGCTTCTTTGAAATGCATTAGGAGCGGTAACTCGCCACTCCTAAAACGCCCCTGACCATTGAAATGAATGGGCAGTGCCGCTTCTAACCCTTTTTCGGATGCTAGTGGGGGTTAAAAGCGCTCTGTTAGCATCTGAAAAAGCGATGCAAAAACTACGGTAAAACACCGCTAAAAATGGCTGCATTTTACCACCGACGCCTGGGTGCTTTCAGTGTGAAAGCGGCCTTAACTAGAAAAAAGGGCATACATTTTGAAAAAAAAAATCAAATAATCTAAACTTCATCATTTTAAAGCGGAGGTTCACACAAAAAGTGCTTTTTGGATTCCCCCCCCCCCCCCTCCGGTGACACATTTGGCACCTTTCAAGGGGGAGGGAGGTGCAGATACCTGTCTGAGACAGGTATTTGCACCACTTCCGGGTCTCATCCCCGCGGGGAATCCCGCCTGTGACGTCACTCCCCCCGCTGTCTTCTGGGAAACACTGTTCCCAGGAGAGAGCGGGGACCAGTGACGGCGCGCTGCGATCCTCGCGCATGCACAGTAGGGAATCGGGCAGTGAAGCCGTCACCGAGGATGGCGGCGGAAGCAGCCGAGGACCGAGCGATTGCTCAGCCTCGGCTGCTGACATCGTGGGCACGCTGGACAGGTTAGTGTCCATTTTTTAAAAGTCAGCAGCTGCCGTATTTGTAGCTGCTGAGTTTAAAAAAAAAAAAAGTCGGAACCTCCGCTTCTGCTACATGTCTTTGGGTAAAAA
Source organism: Rana temporaria (assembly GCF_905171775.1). NCBI lineage: Eukaryota > Metazoa > Chordata > Amphibia > Anura > Ranidae > Rana > Rana temporaria. Next base: position 385,063,193 of record NC_053492.1, on the reverse strand, counting down.
TAAATAAAAATACCAATGAAGTTTTATATTGGTTGGTTTACATATTGGTTATATACTGGAATTTCTATTTATCAGCGACTTCTAGTGTGTCGGCAGACAATCTGACGCTGACACTTTGTGGGAAATGGCTAACTGCCACTGACCTCTCCAGTGACACCAATACTGTGATGATCAGTGCTAATAATGTACACTGATACTGTACAGATAACACTGGCTGGGAATGAGTTAACATTTGGGGCACTCAAAGGGTCAAATGTGGGCCCAACAATGTTTACTGTGTGTAACGTGTGATGATTTTACGAAGCAATGTGGTTTTTATCCTCTGCTTTGGAGTGAAACAAATATCGTCACCTCGCCACTGTCAGAAGAGAGCTTTGCGTTGTCTACATAGACATGCTGGTAGGTAAATTGGATCTCGTCCAAATTGGCCCAGTATATATGTGTGTATGACTGTGTGTCCCTAGCGTGTCATGATCCTTCGGGGTAAAAATGACCGCACCAGCCTACTGGCTGGAAAAAGCGCCCAGAGGCGATTCAGTTTGCATGCGGTGCGCTATAAAAGTCATTCATTCACATACCAAAGCATTCTCCTGTCATTTTTTCCGATTATCGACGGGTCCAAACAATTAATCGATGTCTGGGAATCGCTGATTGATTGGTATGTGCTGGAACCAGTAACCGCACAGCCGGGCAGGCGCGCACGCGCTCCCCCTATTTGTATATACAGAATTGTGTATTTATATGTTGTTCCGCACAGACGGCCTGCGATGTAACGGTAAAACAGTGTGCGGTTGACAAGTCGTTAAACTTGAGTTGTACAAATACGGCTGTACTTTCTTAGCAGCAAATGAGTTGGTCTGGCTTTGTAATAAAAACATTTACAGTAAAACCTTGGTTTGCAAGAATAATTAGTTCCAGAAACATGCTTGTAATCCAAAGCACTTGTATATTGAAACATTCTTTTTTACAGGGTATAAAAGAGAAGAGATTCACCTCTAAGACCCCTTTCACACTGAAGCATTTTTAGTGTTTTAGCGTTAAAAATAGCTCTATTAAAACACCCATAAAACGCTCTCCATGCATCTCAATTGACCCTTTTTCACACGGAGTCCTGCAAGCAGCATCTTTGGAGCAGCTTTTGGGCGCTGAAAAAAACGCTCCAAAAACGCCCCCCTCCATTTAAATTAATTAAAAGCGCTGTAAAAACGCCTTACCCTTTCACACTGAGGCACTGCAAAAACACCCTAAAACGTTAGGGTCTTAGCGGTGCTTTACCAGCACATTGGGATTGCAGATGAGGCTTCGCTCAAATAACGCTCAAAGTGTGAAAGGGGCCTAAATGTAGCAATAAGTTGCTAAATGTTGTACCTTCATTAAATGTAGCCATATTGCTACACTTGGAGGCTTCTCTTTTTTTTTTTTTTTTTTATACTCAGTTGAGACAAGACGCTACTCTTGTATCAAGACATCGCTTGTATATCAAGGCAAAATTTATTAAAACATTTTGCTTGTCTTGCAAAACGCTCTCAAACCAAGGTTTTACTGTATCTTAATTGTACAGTGCGCAATGCATGAGGCTCCAGTATTTTACAAGAATCCCTTGGGTGATGGATCTGTTCTCTGGAGAATTTTTTTTATTTTAAATGTTCACTATGACTGGTAAAGCCTTCATTGTGTTCACTACAGTCTATACAGTGCAGTTCTCACCCTGGTTGCTGCTTATCCCAGTATTCCATATCTTACTCCATGAGGGCAATAGCCTCACCTGTAGCTATGGCTTTCTCAGGCGAACATTCCCTCTCTGCACAACACTAAATCTCAAAGTTACGACTCTTCCCCTGCATCGGAGCAGGAACCAATTTTAACAGTAGTGTCTCCATCCGATTCTACAATGTAGATCCATTTCAGGCACGCATAAGATGGCCTACCTAACCTAAATTTCATAAATATATTCCCTATTTTGTACACCTTTTGCGCAAACAATAATATGCTTATTGGTATTTTATTTAATTAAAAATATGTAGCAGACTACATATTGGCCTAAACTGATGAAGAAATTCGATTTTTATTTATTATTATTATTATTATTATTATTATTATTATTATTATTATGAATGTTTTATAACAGAAAGTAAAAAATATTGTTTTCTATTCAAAAATTATTATTTTTTTGTTTTTTTTATAGGGCAGAAATTTAAAACCGCAGAGGTGATCAAATACCACCATAAAACAGCTATATTTGTGGGGGGGAAAAAGTCATCAATTTTATTTGGGTTACAATAAATAAACAAAAAACTGCGCTAATAATAACACTAAAAAAGAACACACTATAGGCAGCAGCTGGCGTGCGATACACAAATGACATAAAACGGTAAACAAAGCCGCGCCCTGAACACTAAAACATATATAATACAGATCGTAGAGGATAAGGTATATTAAAGTCCATATACATGTATCTTGCACCATAGATCACACTAAGATATATGCAAGTCCGTAGGAAGGTATGGCATCACATTTAAGTAATTAGCAAAGGATTCCTATTGATTAGATCTCTGCAGATGAGGTCCTAAAATTCCATACCACCAAGTGACAGGTAAGGCAATACAGGTGAACCCTCCACCGGAATAAGAGGCCGCTTACCAGAGGGCAAGCAAATCGAGCATTTGGCTATAGCCCAGCCGCGGCCTTTGATCCACAGGAACCCAGATTGGAAGTGGTTAACAGCAGACACTCTATGGCAAACCAGCTCCAGTTCATTCGGTTAGGACATAAAAAAGAGGTGTACCATAGCGTGACTCCGTTTACAAAAAGATTTATTTAAAAGAATGAGATATACTCACAAACATGAAGATTAAGAACAGCATGTAAAAGCAAACAAATGCTGGCCGGCATACAAGGAGCCCTCCTCTGCGTGGTGACGTCACTGCGTGGCCTCCCAGACACATTTCGTCATCAACAGGACGCTTTCAATCCCCATTGAAAACGTCCTGTTGATGACGAAACGCGTCTGGGAGGCCACGCAGTGACGTACAAGTACTGTACTCCAAGATAGGGAATGTACAGCTGAGTCAAAATTCTAATTTCTCTCTGGAACATTGACAGCAGGCCCCATTATTACAGGCTAGTTGGAAGTTCAGCACAGTATATGTGCAGCCAGTATACAAATATTTTTGATCCTACTTTGATATTGCATACAGAGCTGTGAAAATGGGGTTAATCATCAGGGCAGGATGGCTGTTGACCCTAGGAGTGTATCTATACTAAATTGTAGATTTTTGGCAGTCTAGAATTCTAAATGCAGGACTGGAAATTTCCGATGTGGCAATGTAATTGCAAGCACAGTGAGCATGGTTTGTACCATTTGTAAAGAATCCAAATAAAAGGTTCCGTAGTCATATGTAACAGAATTATTATTTTTTCAGTGTGACTGTTCAGGCCCAGATTTAGTTTGCTGCTGTGGTGGTAAAGGGTCTTTACAGTGCTGGTGGTTCCTTTTTTAGTTCTAGATTTAAATTGGGTTTGGGAGTCGGTGTTCTACCACAAATGGATTGCTACTTTATTTGTTGAGTAAAAATTGAATATACTGCTAAACTTATATTCGTTATCTTTGTTTTCACCTTGTCATTTTAATTATGCTCGTTATATTTAGTTTCTTGTTTTTGCTCCCAGGTTGCGGTTCTTCTCATGGATACTCAAGGGGCCTTTGACAGCCAGTCAACAATCAAAGATTGTGCAACAGTGTTTGCCTTGAGCACAATGACTAGCTCTGTCCAGGTAACCTTTGGCATATGCTACTTTTTAACATGTGTACATATCATGTATTTGCAACTTTTTTCGTAGTGCATCGAAATTGGCTCAAAGGTATCCCGTTTTTTGAAATAAGTTTTACTTGACCTAACCTAATGGAAAATGTGTCCAAACTCCTGCTGCTTATAAATTGTAAGCACACCACAAAACACACCGCAGAGATTACTTTGCAATGTAAATTGTTTATATTATACAAGGCCTGCTATTTGCGTGACGCAGTGCACAGAACCTTGTTTTTAGTTATAAATAGCGACTCGTAAAAACTCCATGAATACAAATTTCTGTAATCAAGAATCATATATTAATGGCTTGTGTGGATGGAAAGGGTGTTTTTTTTTTTTTTTTTTTTTTTTTTTTATATATTCATAAACGGAAAGCAAGTACTGTGTCATGATAATCCATACGGCCTTGTGTACTTGGGTTTCAGCTCGTGTAAAAGCAGTGTGTAAAGCAAGGTTTTTTTTTTTTGTCTTACAATTTGCACAGCAAACTTCAGGTCAAGTTTTGGGATAGTGGAGGTTCACTCAAATGTAGTTCCTTTCGTGAACTTTAGTCCAGACCAGGGGTCTTCAAACTATGGCCCTCCAGATGTTCAGGAACTACAATTCCCATCATGCCTAGTCATGTATGTGAATGTCAGAGTCTTACAATGCCTCATGGGATGTGTAGTTTTGCAACAGCTGGTGGGCCGTAGTTTGAAGACCCCTGGTCCAGACAGTGAAGTATGTTTCAGGGCTTTTTGCCCACTTTTATTCAAAAGTAATGTTCAAAAACTCACGTGGAAGGTTACCAGAGTTTCCAGGATTCTGGTTATCCAGACTGCTTAGTCCCAGAGCCGGTCTCTGCACAGACTCACCTCATCTCATTCAGCCTTGTGACAAACTAACTGCCCAGCCTTGAGCTGCACAAGCTGCTGCCAAGTTTACAGTCTTGGGTTGACAGCCTGGTCAGATCACCTCTCCTTGAGACCAGTAGACACAGTCCTGGTGTCTGCCCACAAATGCTGCTCCTGCAACAGCTTGTCTCCAGGAAAGCGGCCACAAACCATAGACACCATGCCTGGTACACACTAATAGTTGTTTTTTTGTTCAACCCAGCAGGTTGAATGAAAAAAAAAATGGACAGCTCCAGTCGGAGCCGCTGTACCAATGATCCGAAGTTGGTAGCGCAATCTCCCCCGCTGAGCTGTGGTGTTCTGACATAACCCCCCCCCCCCCCCAGAACATTGGCTGAGAGTGCTGATTGGGAGCCAGTTGGCTGCTGGTTTTTCAGCATGCTCGTCTGTCAGAAGCCGGTGATCTGCCGTGCTGGTTCCAGGTGTCCTGGAAGTTTCAGCGCATGCGCAAACTGATGCGCTGAGCTGGTTCCAGCTATCGGGAAAGTTCCTTCAAGCACTGCGCAGGTGCAAACTTGCTGACAGAAATCCCCGAACGGCGGCCGGCATCCAGGGCGACGTGGATTTTGAGGTAAGTGGCCAGTCGGCCTCATGTCCTTCGCTCGCTCGGCCTCCTGGCTCTTTTTTTTAACATCCTCCAATCCCCGGGGATCTTAAAGAATGAGCCTGGATGCCGGGCGAGGTTCGGGGATTTCCGTCGGGAAGTTTGCGCCTGCGCAGTCAGTGAAGGAACTTCCCCCACAGTGGAACATTGAGGACAATACACCGGCCTAATGGCCGGCTTCTGTTACAACGGCAGCCATAAACACGGGCCAAATTTTTATTTTATTTTATTTTTTGAACCAGCATATGGCCCATGTGTACAGGGCTAAAAAAAAGCCTGTGAAAAGCTGTACAATCGGGGCGGTGGTTTCCGCTAAAATGATGAGTGTTGGAGGCTTCACCCCTCACAAGTCTCTACAAAGCCTCTGTGTACTCCAGAACCCAATCCTGGAGAAACCTGCAAAAAAACTTTTTCTCCATTCAGAGCAGACATCCATTAGCCCCTCAGTTTGCCAAAGTGAGAAGCATGGGTGACATCTAACCCTTCTGACACAGTAATTAACGCGCAACAGAATGCAAAAACCATAATGGGAATGCTGGTGTTCATTTTAGCACACTCTTGGCAGTCTTTAGTACTACTTGAAACTTATGCTGGCCATACACTCCACGAGAAATCGTCCAAACGAACTTTCGAAAAACGAAAGTTCTTTCGTGAGTGCAAACGATGGTGCCATCATGTAATGGGCGATCGTTCAGTGGACATAAAAAAAAAAAAATGGTTCGTTTTTTTTTTACATATACCTAGTGCAGAAAGTTCGGACGGGAAACACATTAACCTTCCGATGTATCGTTCGTTCGGTAGAAAATTTTCAAACTTGTCCTTCGTTTTTTCGGCTCAAAAACGTCCAAACGATTTTAGATTTTGTGCCCATTAACTGGCCGAAAAACGAAAGATCTTTCTTTACGACCGATTTTCGGCTGAATTTTCGTATAGTGTATGGCCAGCATAAATGTGACAATCGGCACTCCCAATGTGTTCTGTTTTAAAACCCCCACACTGAAGGTTGCTTTTTAAAGGCTTTGCGAAACCTGTGTACAGTTTACAGAACTCATTCACGATGATTTGTAAAAATCTCTTGTATAAATGTAAACAGGCCACATCCTGCTTGGCTTTACTGCAACAATTTGCAACATTATTAAAAAAAAAATTCACCATATGCTTTACCATAAGGCCCCTTTCACATGGGCTGTCCGATCAGGTCCGCCTGTCAGTTTTTCAGGTGGACCTGATCGGACATAGCGGTCTCCCCTATGGAGCAGTGGATATCAGTGATGACATGTCCGCTGACATCCGCCGCCATCTGATCCTGTCTGCCAAATCCAGACAATGGTCCTATTTTCTATCCTTCTGGGGGTTCGGATGAAAACGGACAGGTAGTCCGTTCTCATCCGATTTTCCCATAGAGGAGAGCAGGACTGGGCCCATCTCCGCACTGCACAGTGATTGGAGAAGGACCTGTCATCTGCCTGCTTAGCGAGGATCAGTGGAGCAATCCGCCAAAACGGTGGTGCCCTTGTGAAAGTGGCCTGCAGCAGAACTAAAGGCAAAACCTTTTTTTATTTTGTAAGCCAAAACAGGAAATTAAAGAATGTCTCCAAAATTAGGGAATCTCTGGTTGTCACCAGAACTAGTAGTGTCCTTGTTGGAAGATTCCCACTTTTCACTCCACTGTTCTGGGGACAACCCAAAATGTATGTTTTTTTTGTTTTTTTTTCACTTTTGTTGATGACAGTAAACATGACTAATGAGGTGGATCTCCTAACTGGGGCACATACAGCAGAAAAAAAAAATGGACCAGTGTTTTCATTAAGGGCGCACTGGCTCCCCTGGCCCCCATGCAGGACGCCGACTGCATGGATTCCAATTGGGATGGGGGGGTGCTTTTTTGAAGCACGTGATTAGAGCCAGAGGTTAAATAGAGTGTAAATTTGCTGTCCCCTCAAACACACAGCCATTAATGTCTAAACCGCTGGCAACAAAAGTGAGTACATTCCTAAGTGAAAATGTCCAAATTGGGGCCAAAGTATCAATATATTGTGTGGCCACCATTCTTTTCCAGAACTGCCTTAACCCTCTTGGGCATGGAGTTCACCAGAGCTTCACAGGTTGCCACTGGAGTCCTCTTCCACTTTAGGTCTGGAGACATGCTTGGCCAGTCCATCACCTTTACCCTCAGCTTCTTTAGCAAGGCAGTGATCTTCTAGGAGGTGTGTTTGGGGTTGTTATCATGTTGGAATACTGCCCTGCAGCCCAGCCTTGGAAGGGAGGGGGATTATGCTCTGCTTCCGTATTTCACAGTACATGTTGGCATTCATGGTTTCTTCAATTAACTGTAGCTCCCCAGTGCCTGCAGCACTAGACCATGACACTTCCTACTATGTTTGACTGTAGACAAGACACACTTGTCTTTGTACTCCTCACCTGGTTGCCGCCACACACGCTTGACACCATCTGAACCAAATAAGTTGATCTTGGTCTCTTCAGACCAAAGGACATGGTTCCAGTGCGTGTCTTCAGCAAACTGTTTGCAGGCTTTCTTGTGCATCTTTAGAAGAGGCTTCCTTCTGGGACAACAGCCATGCAGAACAATTTGATGCCTTGTGCAGCACAGTAGTGTATTTAGGTTTTGTGCTGCCCTAGGCCTGACTAAACTTGTGCACCCCTAATTTAAATATGACCCACCCACTTCCTGTCAAGGCCACACCCTTGCTGTTTAAGACCCGCCCTGAACATTTTGAGTGGGGACATTAGTTCTGAGGGCCTGAGGGGGGGGCAATAGAGTCCCTTAATTTGCATAGATTTCCTCTCACTTCCTGTTTGCCTATGGGGCAGTAAGTGAAGGAAAATCTCTGCAATGGGACATGGATGGTAAAAAATAAACTGACAGGGATTCTAATCCTCATTACAAAATGAAATAAGAAAATGTGTTGCCTATAGTTCTACGTTGGACACATTTCTGATAATTTTATGGAGAGGACTAAGAAGATATAACCATGCCACTGGTGCAGCAGAAAATAAATAGCACAGTGAGGAAGGTTTGTGGTCCAGCATGATAGGACAGTCAAAACTAGAAGCACCGCCCCCCCCCCCACAGTGGTGGAATTCTGGCCGCCTGCATACTGGAAGCAGTGTAGCTGCTTTATGGGGGCACTAGACTAATTTGACTCTCTGCCCAGTCCACCCCATAAGACTGGCGCTACACTAACAGTGTAGCGCAAGCCGGCGGGGACTCTTTCCGTGCTGCCCTAGGCCTGGGCCTTGTTGGCCTAGGCCAGGATACAGCGTTGGTGCAGCGTATGGTCTGAGCACTAACAGGCTGACCCCCACCCCAATGCTGGCAGAATTCGTACATCTATTTCCCAAAAACAACCTCTAGACATGATGCTGAGCATGTGCACTCAAATTCTTTGGTCGACCATGGTGAGGCCTGTTCTGAGTGAAACCTGTCCTGTTAAACCATTGTATGGTCTTGGCCACCATGCTGCAGCTCAGTTTCAGGGGCTTGGCCATGAGGTGCCATGTTGAGCTTTCACTGACCAGTAAGGATGAGCTCTGGCGCGTTCGCATAGCACACGTGCAGAGCCCGCCAGGAAGTGTGCACAGCGCTGTGCTAATCACAGCCAGGGAGACATTGTCCCAATGCTCGGCTGCAGGGATCGTGAAATGTCTCCCTGGCTGTTATTAGCGCAGCGCCATGCACACTTCCTGGTGGGCTCTGCACGTGTTCTATGCGAACACACCAGAGCTCATCCTTACTGACCAGTATAAGAAAGTGAAGGCGATAAAACCAAATTTAACAAACCTGCTCCCCGTTCACACCCGAGGCCTTTTAACACTAACGAGTCACATGAAACTAGAGAGGGAAAATGGGAAATTGGGCCTAATTTTTCACTTAGGGGTGTACTCACTTTTGTTGCCAGCAATTTAGACATTAATGGCTTTGTGTTATTTTGAGTGGACAGCAAATCTACAGTGTTATACAAGCTGTACACTCGCTACTTTACATTTTAGAAAAGTGTAATTGTCACATGAAAAGATATAATAAAATATTTACAAAAATGTGAGGGGTGTACTCACTTTTGTGAGATACTGTATTTAGCAAGGTTACTTTGTGGTATAACCAACGAAGCTCAGACCTCTGCAGTGTAAATGTGCTTTTACTAGACAAAAATGCTGTTTTACAATATTAGGAATACAGTACAAGTCTGACAGATCTCTATAGAAAGTTTAACTACCTTGTTTTTCAACCTTTTTTAAAGTCAAGGCACCCTTTAAAGTTAAGGACAATCTCAAGGCATCCATTAAAATTATAGACCGTCTCGGGGCACCCCATTCTAAAAAGTAAAAAAGTGTTCTTATGCCACGTACACACGGTCAGAATTTCCCACAGGAAAAGTTCGATGTGGGCTTTTGGTCGGAAATTCCGACCGTGTAGGCTCCATCTGATTTTTTCTGACGGAATTTCGGACAACAAAAATTTGAGAGCTGGTTCTCAGATTTTTTGACGGAAAAGGTTCTTGTCGGAAATTCCGATTGTCTGTATGCAATTCCGACGTGCAAAAAAACGCTTGCTCGGAATCATTGAATTTCATTTTTCTCGGGTCGCCTTAGTGTTGTACGTCACGCGTTCTTGACTCAAGTTTGGTCGGAAAAGAATCCACGGTTTTCTTGTCGGAATTGGGGCCAGATGCACTAAAAATACACTAACAATGCATGCACAGTGTTTTCCATGTATTCCAACAGCAAAGGTTCCTTATCACGTCATTGGTTGTTAGGATGCTGGTGGCTGGAAGGTTGTAATGATGCATAATTAAAACCTGTGGCCTTGTGTATCTAAAAGGCAGGTTTGTTTCACCCACTGACTAGTATACAATTTTGGGGATATTTTTAGGCATTTTGCCAAGGCACCCCAGGCTAGTCTAAACACAGTAAAAGTATGCGTAAAAGTTACTTCACTCCAGTTACTGTGGGTTCCTGATCTCCATTGACAACTTGGACTCAGGCTTCTTCTTGGCTGGTTACAGATGAGTCTTTTGGTGTTAATGCATTATGAAACCCTCTCTACCATCAGTCTCTGCTGCTGCCTTTATTTGGGCTTTTGGTGACAATGGTTACAAACTCGTCTTACCTTTCCAGTCCAGTCAAAAATTTAAATTTAAATTTTTTTATTAATTATATGCAAAATATTTTTGACATTATTTTCTGTATAGCTGATTGCCTGGCTTTGATTATACTTTCTAAGCTTGGTAATCGGCTTCTTCCTGTTCTTCAGGGACAACCTTACTTCCTTATTTCTGAATTCTGCATGGGGGGGCCTCTCTCTTCCTGAAAATGTTGTCTTTCTCTTTTACACAGGCAGGCCTACTGTTCATTTTAACCGCCCCTGTCTTGCCAAGCCCTGCCCCCATCCCTCCTATGCTTTTTAGACAGGCAGGCTTCTTTTTTTAGAGGGCAGGATTTTGAAGAATGTTCTGTATGTTAGAAACTGTAAGGCCCCGTACACACGACAGAGGAACTCGACGTGCTTGGCACGTCGAGTTCCTCGTCGAGTTTCTCGTCGAGTTTTGGGATGAAGCCGCCGAGGAGCTCGGCGGGCCGGCTTCTCCCATAGAAGAACGAGGACAACGAGAAAATAGAGAACATGTTCTCTATTTTCTCGTCGAGTTCCTCGGCGGCTCCATCGAGCCAAAACTGTACAGACGACAGAGTTTCTCGGCAGAATCCGGGTTTTGACCGAGTTTCTCGGTGAATTCTGCCGAGAAACTCTGTCGTGTGTACGAGGCCTAAGAGTTTACAGTGCAACATGCTGCAGATTTTCTATAGAGTAGAACCACGTGGTTGTTTCTGCATGACACTGTGATGGCACTGAGTGCATGGTGTGACACATGCCCAGCTGAGGTAGCTACATGCGAGTAATGAGTTTTAAGGCTCCGTTTCTACAAGTGCCACTTGTATTGCGACTTTGGACACAAAGTCGCATTAACAAGCCACAGCCATTTATTTCAAAGGCAAACGTTTCCATCTATGCGCCTTTGAAAATCAGTGACTTTGAAAAGGTACCTGCGTTACTTTGATGCAACTTTTATTGCGACTTTGCTCCAAAGTGTACAGTTGGATCAAAGCTGCACTCAGTCGCACTCTGAATCGCATAGCTTTGGAGTCGCACTAGTGGAAACATAGCCTAAGGCTAGAGTGGGAATTTGGAGTGTGACCTTGATGCAACTTTGAGTGCAGCTTTGAGACAACTTTACACTTTCTGGATCAGTCGCATCAAAGTATTTCAGGTCCAGTGTCCAGCTCCCTTCTCTTGTGCCTGAACTATACTGTATATGTGCCCTGCACCAAACACCCCCCCCCCCCCCCCCCCCCCACACACACACACACACACACACACACACACACACACACACACACACACACACACACACACACACACACACACACACTGGCTACACAGGAACAATGTCTCTCCCAGAAAGTGATGTCACTAGCTTTCAGGAACCACACCCACTGGCTGATTTTAGTCTTAGAAGGAAGTAGCTGAACTTTGCTCACATTAATGATTGCTGGGTGAGAATTATTTAAGTGTTAGGGTGGACTTCCACTTTAACAATCAACTAACCGACATTTCTGTCGCTTTCAATTAGAGATGCATTTTCAAATTCTACCTCAAGATGGCACCCTTCCATCATACATGCCATATGTTATATATTACCTGTTTACTGTAGCAATAGAGACAATGGTCTGCTCAAACTGTCAGCTGAATAGAACAATGGTATCTAAGTCCCCATTGTGTCCAACAGCATTTGTTTTGAGAAGCATCCTCAAACTGAACAGTAATCTGATTTCAGTTTTCTATGGCCAATTAATAAACAGGCTGTTCCATGTAATGTTATGTCTGATTTAATATAAAAAAAAAGTCATATTAACAAACGCAACACATTCCACCCTTGATTTTTTTTTTTGTTTTTTGTTTTTGCTCTGACTTTATTTGTATTCCTAATATTGTAATAGTTTTTGTATGTACATCTTTTATGAATAGTAAAAGCATATTTATACACTGCAGCGGTCTACGCTTCCTTGCTTATACCGCAAAGTAACCTTGCTAGATGGATGCAGTAAGTAAAACCAGTTACAATAGCAAACGAATATTTGTTATTATATATTAAAACACTGATCCTCCTCCCGGCCAATCAGGAAACAAGTCCTGAGACCGTCACACAATTGGCTGAAAGGGCAGGCAATCGGATTGTACGCCGAGGTAGGAGACGCATGGCAGAACCCACCGTGATGCAGAGGAGAAGACCCAATGCAAGCCATCGCCTGTCGGCAACTGAGATTTGGGTAAGTACGGGACTAGATAACCGACCAACGCCACCCGGGGGGATGGGTAGTGCGGGTGACCCGACTAACAGTGGGGGGGTGGTCGACCCCCCCCCCCCCCCCCCAAAAAAAAATCCATCAGCCACCACTGCTCTCTACTTTATCCAGAACTTAAAAAGAAAAGAGGAAAAAAATGGCTTCAATTGACTTTTTCCATGTATGTCGAGTAAAATCTGTGTCTTTTTTATTTCTTTGACATATGTGCCTCTTTTTGGCTTCATTCGCACAGGCACTAAAAGGGACATATAGGCAGTTTCAGAACGCTTCTGAAAAGGAGAATTGAGCTGGATGGCTTAGTTCATACTTCTTTGTTGCTCAAGCTTCAAATCACAGCAACTTAAACGTTAAATGCTGATATATGGTCCATGATACTTTAGTGGCTTCCCCTGGCAGGCTCCCCACTGCTAGCAGCCGATCAGCTGCAACACAGATGGTGAATGCTTTTTGTATCCAGTGCCTGTGTGACTACAACCATTTTATTGTGCACTTAAAAACTTAATCCATGAATTTAAAAATGTTTGTGCAGTGTTACTTTATTACCTAGCATCTTTTAGCCCTGAGAAAAGCTTTTGGATTTGGAACCATTGATCTTTTCTTAATGCAGCTGTCTCTGTAAATAAAACCTGCATTTCTTTATCGTACATTGAGGGACACAGGATTGTATTAAGTATTGGACTAAAAAAATATATATATATATGTGTATTATGCCAGCTCCTGTATAACCCTGCTTCCAAATGTCATGTTTTTTGCTAGTGTCCTAGAAGCTTAGATTTTCTTTTCTCAGCTCTGCTGTGGAAAAATATTACTTGGTTATACAGTACAGGACACGGGCAGATTCAAAGATGACTTTCTTATGGGCAGGTACCTTCAGTTATGTGAACACTGGCAGAAAAAACTGAGAACCCTGATATAACCCCTCCTGTTCCTAGCAATCCTCAGTTGTTTGCTGGTGTCTTTAGGTGTTGGATGTGTCCTCTCTAATGAATGTACTGTGATTGTTGGTCGCACTTACCGACTTCATCAATCAACTTCTTTGTTGCGTTTTGGCCATGGCATCTTGCGCAGCCTATGGATTGATACCCCATGCTTAGGACTGTACCTGGACTCCTCCAGAAAAAATGCGAGAATGGCCTGGAAAGTCGCTTTGGGCACCAGATCCTACATTGGACACCCACCTAAGTATGTAGTGCAATGTGCTGGGTATTTCACAGGGTGCTTTACAGGTCCAGGGAAGAGGTAAACCACACCTGCAAATTGTAGGTGTCCGGACTGTGTTTTTTTTTTTTTCCTTGTCACCACCCCCTCACCTATTCTGTGACCACACAACCTGGCTTGACATAGCAGCTTAGGGCTTACCCCACTACATAAAGAGAGAGTTTGGTCAGGGAGACTTTAAATTAGGCCAATCACTATGTAGAGTAAGCATGTGGGATATAAAAAACACAGTATTGCTTATATGGGTTCCAACAAGAAAGGGGGGAGTTTGTTAGGGACTTCGAATGAGAGATGTATACCAAAAAGCAGTCTTGGCCAAGAGCATTTTATTATGCCTTGTGAGATCATGTACAGCATACTGAATGACAAAAAAACGCATCCACAAAATCGCAAAACATGCTACAAAATACATATACATATTGATGCCATGGTACTTGGCGAATCGTGGAGTAAAGACAAGTCCTGCACAACATGAACCACTGGAGGGACTCGTTGGTATTGGAAAATCTAGAAGTAAAACCGTATAAATATCCATGTAGTATCCCCACTACATGGACACTACATGGACACTGCTGCAGACACCCTGGTTGATTCTACCACCCTTTTTGGAGTCCTGAGCTGCTAGAGTAGACTGCAAATGCATTGGATAGTGTGGCGGCCATCTTTTTATTTGGCTGCTTCGTGTTTGAATATCCTGGATGTTGCAGCACTTCTACAGGTGCCAGTGCACAGCTCACAGGGGACAAGACTTGCATTGCCCCATATGGCATCCAATATTCCTCCTAAATTTAGTCAGAAGAATTTTGCGGCATCTATGTTTGCCTTTCATTGGTCGGATATCAAACCTCATATAGTCCACAGGTGGTCAGTCGTATGTGACCTCGCCCCTGGCTCTGCCAGGATCTGTTTCTGATACAGCTCTGGCAGGGGTCATATACCTAGAACATAATAGGAGTGGAAAAGGAGGAGTTTGAGGCTGCTTCTTTTGAATCTGAGGTTTCCTCTCAGGAGGGGCCCCCTTCTGTTTTTTTTTTTGTTTTTTAAACTAAAACTTTTATACTATTTTGGTGTTGATTGAGGAAGTAAGATCATGCTTGGCACTAGAGCCGCTGAAAATTTCCTGACCTAATATTTTACCAGTATGGGTTCCCTTTAAAAAAGGCAAACTGTCCTTTCCTGTACACTCCCTTGTGGAAGACAAAGGCCCCTTTCACATGCACATGTTCGTTTTGACAGACTTTGCTTGCTCAACAGGGATTGCTCCATTGATTCCCGCTGAGCCAGTGGGTGACAGGTCTGTCTTTGCTCACTGTGCAAGGACAGACCTTTCAGAGCTCCGCTATGCTCTATGGGGGATTGGATGAAAACGGACCGTCTGTCCGTTTTCATCCGATGCGCCAGACGGATGGAAAATAGGGTTTCCATCCATCTGGATTCAGCAGATCAGATGTCGGTGGACGTGTCACCGCTGACAACCGTCGCTCCATAGACCTGCATCAGGTCCGCCTAAAAAAACTGACTGGCGGACCTGAAAAGGTCCGTATGTGAAAGGGCCATACTGTATAGGGACAACATTTTGTAAAAGTATATGTTCTGTCGAAGCACTTTGAATGAATGAAAAACTTGTATAGCGCTACATATGCAAACTGAATCGCCTCAAGGCGCTTGGTATCCATTTCCTTCTCATTTTGGCCTTCAGAATAGATGGGTCTTGAGTTTGTTTCTGAAGGCCTGGTGATTAATTTCAGTTCAGATATCGGTTGGTAATGCGTTCCACAGTCGGGGTCCTTGGACTGCAAATCTCCTTTTGTCTTATAACGGGCCTTTGGGATTTGAAGTAGATTTTGGTTAGTTGACCTGAGAACACGATTGGGGTTGTGGCATTTTATTTTCTCACATAGATATTGGGGAGAGATTCCTTGAACACATTTGTGCGTCAGGCAGAGGGCCTTAAATGTGATCCGGTCCTTCACGGGCAACCAGTGAAGGGACCTGAGGGAGTGATTGATTGATTCCCAGTTTTTTTCCCTGTTATCAATCGTGCCGCTGTGTTCTGGATGATTTGTAGACGAGCAACCTGGTATTTTGGAAGACCTAGATACAGGGCGTTTGCATAGTCGAGTCTTTAAACAATATCTGATAGAGCGGGAATCTCCAAACTTTCTAAGCAAAGGGCCAGTTTACTGTCCTTCAGGCTTTATAGGGGCCGGACTGTGGCTATTGAAAGTAGAAATTGTCCTGGCCTCAGTGGGAGTAAAGAATGCATCTTTCGTATCAGGGAAATCATGCCCCATCGTTAGGGCATGGTTTCTCCCACTGATACCAACGATGGGGCATGATTTCCCTGAGGAATAGTGCCCCATTGCTGGTGTCAGTTTAAGGAATAGTGCCCCATCAGTGGCTTTAATAGGAGGAAGAGTGCCCCATCTTTTGGTGTCAGTGGGGATGGTGCCCCATCTTTTGGTGTCAGTGGGATTACTAATGCCCCATTTTTTTGTGTCGGTGGGATTAATGATTCCCCATCTTTGTGGTCAGTGGGATTAACAGTGCCCCATTGTTGGTGTCAGTTGGAGGAATAGTTCCTCATTGTTGCCCCTAATGCACAGGTGTCAAACACAAGGCCCGCGGGCTGAATCCGGCCCTCCAGATTATTTAATGTGGCCCTCGCACCTCTCCTGCAGCTCCAGCCCTCATCTGGTCCTCGTCCTGACCCTACTTTCTGCTTTCAAGCAATGCATCCAGCCTCTTCCCAGCAGCAGCATAAGGAAAAGGGTATGCACTGTGATGTAAGGGAGAGTGGGGGACTCAACTTCTGATGGTGGGGTGGCTCTCGACATCTAATGACGTCTAAAGGGGAGGGGATGCGCTGGACATCTAATCTTACAGATACAACCGGCCCTTTTGAGGACAATCGTAATGCTGATGCAGCCCACGATGAAATTGAGTTTGACACCCCTGCCCTAATGGGAGAAATGGTGCCCCATTGTTAATGACAGTAGCCACAATATTGCCCCGTTGTTGGTTTCAGTGGGAGGAATAGTGTCTCGTATGAGTGGAAGGAAAATGCCCTAAAGGCCGGATAAAGGCAAGCAAAGGTTTGGAGACCCCTATCATAGAGGACTCCTTGCCTGCCTCAACAGACCTCTGATTGTAACA
The DNA here is from genome assembly GCF_905171775.1 of Rana temporaria. Lineage (NCBI taxonomy): Eukaryota > Metazoa > Chordata > Amphibia > Anura > Ranidae > Rana > Rana temporaria. The sequence goes on along the minus strand of NC_053492.1, from coordinate 385,046,133 downwards.
GTGGAAAAACTCCTAAAGTTTTAGGTGCAGCCCCAACACTTCCAGAAGACTGCGCAGTAGCATAGCGTTTTCACACATTAAAGCACCAACACTTTTTGCAGCATATCGCAATGCACATTGACGAAGGTGGAGCACTAGAACTCCCATCTCAGCATTAGTATCAGCATGTGCAATAATAACCCCCAACATTATTGTCAGGGGACACAATAATACGCCCCAGCATTGGTGTCTATGGACTCAATAATAAGCTCTTGCATTGGTGTCAGTGGACACAATATTAAGTCGGAATTGGTCAGTGGCAGTGACCTTTTACCTCACCTGCTTTATTGATTACGTCTTGCATTCACCCATGCAGCTCTCCTCAGACCAGGACTCTATTTGTACTGTGGGCATAGATAACTGCCTCACAGTACATTATTTTTTTTCTGTGCTTGAACATAGAGCGTTTCAGCGATTGGCACCCCGCTGCCACTTTATCTACTGTATATGGTGCTCAGTAGCCCGCGGGCCATGTGTTGGACACCAGGGGTATAGATGGACTAGCTGACTTCTTGGGTTAGATGTATAGAGTGGACCTGCTATCTGTCCAGAGTCCTGTGGCTTAAATACTGCTTGGCAGAACCAGTTTACCAAAAGTGGCTGGCAAGAATTCCTTTTGCAGCAAGAAACTCAACCCTTTCTTTAAAAAGGTCACCTGCTGTAGGGGCACCCTGTTGTCTAGCAAATGCAAGGCTAAGATTTCAGTGGGGAAGTCCCTAACCTCTACCCAGATAGTGTTTCTCACAATCCACGTCTTACAAGTTCACACCAGAAAAGCAACTCTAATGTAAGCCTCGCATTGGCTAAGCCCAGTTCCAAGCCTTCTGTACAATGTCAGGGTGCCGCCATTTCCTTGTTTATTATTTTTTTTTTGAGGGGGGTTACAGAAGTATACATAACCTCAATAGCGCTGGTAACAACCAACAAAAATATACAAGTTCACAAATAACCTCACAGCTATAAGGATGAGAATAAACAAAGCATTAGAACGAATGGTTTTAAATAAGAGTACCGTATAGAGAAAACGGAGGTTCAGGTCCTCCGAAAAGACACGTTACACAAGTCCATGCGACTGGAACTATAGCGCCATCAGGTGATCCAGTATTGTGAGGCACCAAAAGACAGAGGGGAATATTCTATACCTATTCTATGGATATTCTAGACCTTTTGGGTTCGGTCGGTCATCTCCCCAGGTTACATTTTGGAAAATTATATTCTTCCTTGACCTTGCTTGCAAGGTGATCTGAACGCTGTTACCTCTGCCAGGAGGGTATCTGAGCCGGCTGCCTTAGATTATCTGGATGTGGTTAGAGCGGTTAGCCTATGTCACGGCCCCACTGAGAATCCAGTTTTCTTTTGTGCTTCTGGAGAGATCTCAAACGGGGCTCTCTGCATCTTATTCCACTAGTGCTATGTGGATCTGTCAGGTTGTGGATTAGGCCTGCATGGTGAAGGACGGGGCACCTTCATTTTCAGTGAAGGCTCATTCTACTAGATCTGTTGGAGCATCAAGCTTCTGCATTGCAAATTTGTAAAGCTGTCATGTGGTATTCAGGTCACACATTTACTAAGTATTCCCAGTTGGACATTTTAGGTCTTGGATAATGCTGTTTTGGCTTCAAGTTGTGTTGCCATTTTAACCTCCTGTTTGTATTGCTTTAGGAATGCCCCAGTTGTCTCTAAGAGTCGGTTCACACTGGGGCAACTTGGGATCCGACTTGAGGTCGCCTCAAATCGTCCCAAGTCGCGCTGTAGAGAAAAACAATGTAAGTGAATGGGAGCGGTGTTAATACACACTACTCAAGTCGCTCCGACTTCAGAAGAGGTTCCTGTACTACTTCAATCCGACTTGTAGGCGATTTGTACCCATTGATTTTAATGGAAGTCGCCTCCAAGCCTGATCACTGTCTTAACTGAAGCGACTTTCCAGGAAGATGACATACATTTCTCAGGCAAACCTCTCCCTCCCTCCCCTAGAGCTGATTGTTGTTTGATTGGCCACTGGAAAGTCTCCTGTCCTGGAGACGACTTCAAGTCGTGTTGTAAATCGCCCCAGATCGCCCTGTGGTTCATGCTCAAGTCGTGTCGGAGTCTCCTCTGAAAGTCGCGCTGGAAGTCGTGTCGCCCTAGTGTGAACCGACTCTGAATCTACCTGTGTCCTGTATTGTATAAACAAAGTTGGATTTTTGTAAAAATCGATGTTTTGGCCTACAGAACACAGGAAACCCTCCCCTCTGTGATCCTTAAAGGGGTTGTAAAGGTTCGTTTTTTATTTTCTAAATAGGTTCCTTTAAGCTAGTGCATTGTTGGTTCACTTACCTTTTCCTTCGATTTCCCTTCTAATTTTTTTTTTCTTTTTGTTTTCTTTGTCTGAATTTCTCACTTCCTGTTCCTCCTCAGTAAGCTGTTCTGGCTGACTTGCCACCTCTCGCATGATAGTGGCAAGCTTACTGAGGAGAAACAGGAAGTCACATATTCATACAAAAGAGAAAAAAATATTTAGAAGGAAAATCGAAGGAAAAGGTAAGTGAACCAACCATGCACTAGCTTAAAGGAACCTATTTAGAAAATACAAAATTAACCTTTAATTGCTTGCTACAGAACTTGGAATTGCTTTGGGCAATCACCAGAAAGTATCAGTTTTATAACCCACTCATCTCTGAATCGACTTGTGTCCTGTACTGTACTCCTGGAAATGGGTTTTACAGCAGAGTCAAAAATCCTATTTTTTTTTTTTTTTATAATTTTTTTTTTTTTCTCTTCATTCATACTTTTTTTTTTTTTTGCCCATATTTATATACACACATATAAATAATGTATGTGGATAGTTTTTGTCATTGGCAACTTCAAGCAAGACTCTAAATACGCTACATTAGCTAGTCTCTTCACAGCCCTGATCTGTATCAGTCTATATCTGTGTTTCTCAACCTTTTTTTTACAGTCAAGACACCCTTTTAAAATGTAAAAAAACAAGCTAATCGTTTTACATTATGCAGCAACATCCACACACGACGGACACCCAACGTTGGAGGTGAACGCCCTTAGTTTCTCTCCCTCACTCATGTGACTCCAATACTAACAGAGGGGAGGGACAAGCAGGGATGTTTTTCAGGTGCTTGATGTCCTCCTTATCAACCATTGATGTCATTGGTTGTTAGGATGGTGGTGGCTGGAAGGTTGTAATGGTGCACAATGAAAACCCATGGCTTTGTGTAACTAAAAGACAGGCTTGATCCACCCGCAGACTTGCTTACAATTTTGGGGCATTTTTTTTTTTTCAAGGCACCCTTGAAGAAACTTGAAAGCACTTCAGGGTGCCTGGGCATCCTGGTTGAAAACGGCTGGTATATATTTAGTAATCACTTTAAAAGCTCTACCTGGACCCCCACAGGCCTTAAGATTGCACATATAGGCCCAGATTCACGTAGGAGGGCGTATTTGTGAGCGGGCGTAACGTATCCTATTTACGTTACGCCTCCGCAACTTTGACAGGCAAGTGAAGTATTCACAAAGCAAAGTTGCGATGGCGTAGCGTAAATAGGCCGGCGTAAGCCCGCCTAATTCAAATGTGGAACATGTGGGCGTGTATTATGTAAATGTATTGTGACCCCACGTAAATTACGCTTTTTCCGAACGGCGCATGCCAGTGCGCATGCTCCAAATTAACCCGCAAAAAGCCAATGCTTTCGACGTGAACGTAAATTACGCACAGCCCTATTCGCGAACGACTTACGCAAACGACGTGATCGACGGAAAATTCTACGCTGGCATGTCGTATCTCCTACGTGAATCTGGGCCATAGCCTGTAATGTGATCTTCAGGGCACTGAGCACTGCTTTTTATAGTTACTTTACCTTTTGTATTTTGTGTTAACCAGAGCCATGGAATAGCTCCTTGTGTGACCCAAGAGTTGTGACCTAAGATTATATCTATGTAGCACACATACAAGGTCCCCCACTCATAAATCGGGACACCACATTCTGTGTAAACATGACCAAAACGAAAGGATTTTTATAGATGTCAATATGTTGGTATTCTAAATTATCAACCGTATTTCTAAAAAAAAATTATATAATTTTATTTGAAAATGCATCAATTTCACATTTTTTTTTTGGGGGGGGGGGATATTTACTCTACCTGTTAATGTAAATTTTGCAGCATTAAAAATTTGTTTGACGATTTGTCTCATTTATTATTGCATTCAATATTAAAATATACCCCAAATTTTACATGCAATAACCATTAATGAATTAACCAACTGGCCTACGTTGTGCTGCCACTCGCATGATTGTGTCTTTATCCTGCTCTACTGTTTAGCTGTAAGGATTTATCACAAATGTGACTGTTGGGTGTCAGGCTTTGACACTTGTGAAAAAGTTCATGCACAAGCTCTCCTTGGTTCAGCTTCCTGAGGGCCCAAACAAGGGGCACAGTTTTTTTAAATTCTCATTGTATGCATCAGCTTAGTTCTATGACTTGGAGTTCTGCTCTTTCGGTGACGGCTCATCCAAATAGGAGTGTTGGTGTTTCCTCAGCTATTTGTCGTCAGGCTTCGGTAGCTCAAGCTTGTAAAATAATAAATATGGTGTAGTGCTAATACAACCCACTAACAAGTGTATAAATATACAACATCTATATTCATCAATATGAATGTCAATCCATATAAAAAATGTCTTCACGTAGATCCATGTGAATATCCAACAAATTTAATCGGGTTCCGCCCAAAGTTAAAAAAAATCAGAATTACTCACCCAAAAGTGAAAATCTAAAAAAATGTTAAACAACCCATATGTGTCACATTCAAAAGATGTCAAAGTTCATGTGAATATCAAACATCTCAGTCATGATTTTCAGTTACTCCACCCACACAAACTAAAAACCTAATAAACATTACAATTTCAATTACTCCATGCAAAAAAAACTAAGGACATAATAAACATTCCATTTGAGAGTCCCATACATATAGGCCCGGATTCACATACATCGGCGCATATTTATGCCGCCGTAGCGTATCTCTTTTACGCTACGCCGGCGCAGCTCACAGAGGCAAGCACTGGATTCGCAAATCACTTGCTCCCACTCGCTGTTAAAGATACGCTGGGTTTCCTCGGCGTAAGCCAGCGTAGGTGGAAGTGGGCGTGAGCCATGCTAATGAGGCGTGACCCCACGCAAATGATGGGCCAAGCGCTATAGAAGTACTTAAAATGAACGGCGCATGCGCCGTCCCGTGGGCGCGTCCCAGTGCGCATGTTTAGAATCACGTCGGAACTACTCCCTAAGATACGTCGAATCACTGCCTATGACGTGAACGTAACCTATGCCTAGTCATATTCACGTACAACGTAAACGACAAAAGATACAACGGCTTGTGTTCCCTGGTCTATACCTTTTGCATGAGTTGCGCCTCCTATATGGGGAATAACTTTACGCCGGACGTACGACTTAGGCAAACCGCGTATATTATGCGCCGGGCGCAACTAGGTTTGTGAATCGGCGTATCTCCCTAATTTGCATATGTGCATAGAAAATCAATGGGAGCGGAAAATGCGCCCAGCGTAAATATGCGCCCACGATACGACAGCGAAGCTAAGTTACGTCGGTCGTAGGAAGCCTATTTTTAGGCGTATCTCAGATTGTGGGCACGGCGCACAGATACGACGGCGCATAGATAGACGATCTCGAGATACGTCGGCGTAAGTGCTTTGTGAATCCGGGCCATAGTGTCCAATTGAGAAAATGCTTCAAGTTTTTAAGGTTGAATGGATTTTTTATTAACTATTTTTCAGGTAAAACAATAGGGGGTACAGAATAAAGAAAAGGGGGTGGGGGGGGTAGTGCTGGACATACACCATTATGTTAACGTTGCATAGTTGGGTCCTATAAATGCAATCATCATTACATGAGGGCTGCAGTCAATATCTCAAGCAAATGGCGTATCCAGTCAATTGGATACAAAAAAAGAAAACGGATAAATGATGTATAACCTAGGATTAGCAGGGGGGGGGGGGGGGGGTATAGATATGCAGTTAGTATGAAAGTTATCGCTCATACTCGGTTCAGCTGAGGTTGGATGCTTAGAGGGCCGGTCACCTGGGTGTGGTCATCCATTCTTCTGGACCACTTACCCCAGTGGTAAGGGCTTAATGGGGCTTAAGGGCTTAATGGTACATTTTCTTCCATCATGGGTTAGTGAAGGATACCAGGTCCAGGCAAATCAGAAAACGATCCTTTCCACCAAAAATCTAAAGCATTTGTGGCTTTGCCTCCTCAAACGATACCATATAATTTAGAAAAATAGCTTTCTATAAATACCATCCTTTTAATAAAACTTGTATTAAAAAAAAGAACTATAAGCTTCAATATAAAGCAATGGCAATATCTCTTCTTCTACAATAAAATACATTTACCTGCTTGTTCGCAATCTTCCCCAAAATATAAACGGAGCTGCGCATCTCCGTTTACGTTTTCAGCATAGTGCCAGTGTGCCGAAATGAATGACTCCTTCACATGTGAGGGAGTGACGCCATCCTGTGCCTGCCAATCAAGGTGGCCAAAGACCAGCACCAGGGAGAAGCCAGGAGAAGATGCTGACGAGGGATCTTTCAGGCATCAGACCAGAAGTAAGTATTTGTGCCTTTTAGTTCCACTTTAAGACAACAGTGATAACAGGTCACTTATAAACCCATTTCAGGCTTGCACATGTATTTAATATACTAAAAGACCTTTGGGGTCCAAAAAAAGTGCCAATTTCTTAACCTAGACTAAAACAGAAAAAAAATATTGTCATGAGAAAAAAAAAACCTGGTTGGGTGATTTGAAGAGTCATGTGTTTTTCTGACAATTCTGGTCATTGTGATAGGAAAAGTGGACCATATTTATAATTTAGGTTTATTTAGGAGCTCTAAGTTTTAAGGTCTTTAGAATTCTTCGATTGGGCATACTGCTACAATTTGGGTTGTTGCTGTACAATTATATATTAATTTTAAAATAACTTTTTTTTTCTGCTGATGACAATGGAGCGCTATAATGCATTGTGTTTCTTACAGGTATATAATTTGTCGCAGAACGTTCAAGAAGATGATCTGCAGCATTTACAGGTATATATTTTGAGAGGACTGTAAGATGGGAAACCTCAATTTGTTTTTTATTAGAACTTGTTCACACTATAGTGCACATGCATTGTTAACATTTATTTTGAAAGGGTTCTCAACAAAAAAATGTGAAAGAGCAATAACTTTCGTTTTTATGCTTTTTCGGTCTTCATGTTTGTTCCTACATATAATATGCAATAGTCTATGTATAAGGGGAGTCCATAATAATGCAAAATATATCCTGTTAAAAAGGAAAAAAATGTACCTTATCGCACCATACAGGACAGGAGAATTTGTGGACCCTGGGTTATAGGCTTGTATCTTCAGGGTATAGAGATCGGAGAATTGGCCCTGAATCAAAACTCCAAAAAATGGGGGGGGGGGGTTACGGGCAGTTGGACTATCACGGTACAGATAAACAAATAAAGTAAGGTATAAATGCACATATGTAAAAAGAATAGCTTAATTTTATTAATAAAAAATTAATAAGACAATACATTTATATATAATTAAAAACATTTGGTGGCAGACCATACGTATCACCAATAGACAAATCCCTGGGTAGGGGAAAAGTCCCAAATGGGACATGGGTCGTGGAGGGCATCTCGACTAGTTTCGCAGTGTGAACCGCTTCGTCAGGAGAATGTCTAAAGCCCCTAATAGACCCGGGACACTGATGGTACCACAAATGAGGGGTCCCCAGCGGCGGACATGGGGGGACGTGCCATGGATGGACTAACTGCAATGTGGGAGTGCAGTGTAAGGAGGTCAGACCCAGGGAGTGATATCAATAATGGATAGATGACATAATTGAAGGGGCGCTGTGGGATAAACAACGAGTTGCAGAGTATGGGTAATACACCGCAACAAGACCAAGCTTAGTGTACTGGGTGATGGTGATCCCTGGGCCCAAGATCCAAAATTGGGCTATTCTTTTTACATATGTGCATTTATACCTTACTTTATTTGTTTATCTGTACCGTGATCGTCCAACTGCCCGTAAACCCCCCCCATTTTTTGGAGTTTTGATTTGGGGACCAATACTCCGATCTCTATATACTAAATCTCCTGGATGATGGTACGACCAATTCTATTATTGTTAGTCATTTATTTGCAAAGAGGCATTTTTTCACATTGTATCTTCAGGGGTTGGGACACTAACTCGCTTTAGAGGACATGGCCATTGGGAGCCTCTCCTATAATCCCTTCCCTACTCTGATTCCTCGTTTTTTTGCTAGTGTCCTAAAATTATGGACCCTCCTCTTTACAGAAAAATCACTCTTGGCTTAAAGAGTAACTCCACTTATGTTGAGGTTGGGGGGTCCCCTCTGGGTTGCCGTCCCTTCCTCTCTGGGTGATCTATGCACATTGCAAGGATTTTAACAATCTTTGAGTCCTTCCTGTTTCTTTTCTTAAGAAAAAGCTCTTTGGAATACCGATTCCTGAATGGGAGTGTCTGTTCAGTAAAATTATCTGATACACTTTCAGCATTCTCTTGAGGAAAGTTGCCAAGTCTGTATCCCCTTAAAGTTGTCTCTCCCAGTAGTAGACCCTGCTGTCTCAGCCTTAAATATCTCATTGTACCAATTGAAGATATTTCTTCATTCAAAGATCCTGCAGATAGGAAGATTGAGACCCTTGTAAAGGCCTTTTATACTTGCAGGGACTGCTCTGCAACCAGTTATTGCAATTTGTCTGTCAAACTGCAGTTAACTGTACAAGGACAATATACAACCAACACGATCCTGTATTCCAGGACTAAGCAGAAATTCCCTATATAAATAAATAGGCTCTAATTAATAAAAAAAAACGTCTCTAATTAAAATGTTACATGCACAGAATTTTGTGGCTCAAAGCCTGGTAAGCTGTAGCTCCTTCACAGGTATGCCCATAGAAGAACATCTGTTTGGGAGGCACGTGTTCCTTAACCACTTCAGCCCCGGAAGGATTTACCCACTTCCTGACCAGGCCATTTTTTGCGATTCCCGCACTGCGTCGCTTTAACTGACAATTGCGTGGTTGTGCGACGCTGTACCCAAACAAAATTGATGTCCTCTCTTTTTTTTTTTTTTTTTTTTTTTGGATCATTGACATTTATACAGCAATCAATGCTAAAAATAGCCACTGATTACTGTATAAATGTCTCAGGCAGGAAAGGGGTTAACACTAGGGGGTGATCAAGGGGTAACGTGTTCCCTAGGGAGGTGTTTCTACTGCCTGGGAGTAGAGAGAGATCACTGTTCCTGATCACTAGGAACAGCAGATCTCTCTATACTTCCAATGAATGGTCACCCTCACTACTAATTATTCGAAATGTCTGTTCCAGTTTGCCTTTCTTGGAGTCCCAGATATGTGATTTCAAAGGGGTACAACATTTCAACATTCTACCCCCTTTACTGCATTCTTCTCCCAAATCAACAGAATGTCCTGAACCATCTCTTGTCCCCCCCCCCCCCCCCGGGAGTAGTTGGGCCAGTACTTCACAGGACAGGGCCAAAGGATTCTATTCAAAGCTGTTCATGGTACCAAAGCCCAGCAGGGGTTTTTGTCCCATCATGGACCTAAAATCACTCGGCAAATATTTCCAAATTCCATGGAATCTGCAAGGTAAGCTGTTGCCTCTCAGAGACGAGGGTAATACTTGTCATCTGTGGACGTCCAAGATACCTATCTGCGTATTCTTATTTTTCCACTTTCTTTCTATACTTTACAGTAGGAGACAATCCCGTCCAGTTTGTCACACTGTCACTTGGTCTAGCCTCTGCTCTCAGATTATTCACAAAGGTTCTTGGATTTCTTCTTGCCCTTCTAAAGGCTCAAGTCATCCAGGTCACAGGAAATCAAGAAGCACCTTTTTCAACCAGGGTGCCTTGAGGTTTCTTGGAAAAGTACTTAAAAATTCCCCCAAACAAGACAGCAGGTGATACATGTCTGCCTTTTAGTTACACAAAACCACAGGTTTTCATTGTGTACCATTACAATCTCCCAGCCACTGGCAATCTAATGATGTCATTGGTTGATAACATACGGTGCCTGCACAGCACCTCGTTTGCCCATCTCTGTCAGCACTGGGGTGTGAGGATGAGAAGCTGAAGGAGAAGAGAAACATTGGAATACTAGCCAGTATCCGTGTGCAAAGATGTATTTGCATGCTTTGCAGTATAAATCGCCTTTAACATTGGGTGTCCTATGTGTGTGGATGTCGCTGCGTTATGCAAAAACTTTTAGTTTTATTTTTTTTACATTTTCAAATTGGGTGTCTGGATTTTGTCCATAATTTTAAAGGATGCCTTGAGTGCAAAAATGACCAGTGTTTCTCAAACTTTTTTCAGCCAAGGCACCCTTTACAATTCTACACAACCTCGAGACACCCTGGGCCAGATTCATAAAGGATCACGGCGGTGTAACGTATCGTCTTTACGTTACACCGCCGCAAGTTTTCAGCGCAAGTGCTTGATTCACCAAGCACTTGCGTGTAAACTTACAGCGGTGTAATGTAAAGCCGTCCGGCGCAAGCCCGTCTAATTCAAATCGGGCGTGTACCATTTAAATTAGGCGCGCTCCCGCGCCGAACGTTCTGCGCATGCTCCGTTAGGAAATTTCCCGACGTGTTTTGTGCGAAATTACGGCGCCCCGACGTATTGTTTGAACGGCGACGTGCGTAACGTATTCCTGGACGTCATAGGAAAAAAATAATAATTTGAAATTCGACGCGGGAACGACGGCCATACTTTAACATGGCTGGTCTAAAGTTAAGCCATGAAAAAGCAGGCTTAACTTTGCGATGGGGAAAAAACGACTTGCGATGACGTAACGCACGCGAGTACCTTCGTGGATCGCCGTAAAAGCTAATTTGCATACCTGACGCTGGAAAACGACGCAAACTCCACCCAGCGGCGGCCGAAGTATTTCAGCCTAAGATCCGAAGGCGTACGAAGCCGTAAGCCTGTCGGATCTTAGCCAAATGCCGTCGTATCTTATTTGTGAATCACAAATTAAGATACGATGCGACAAATTTGAAAATACGCCGAAGTATCAGTAGATACTCCGGCGTATTTCTTCTGTGAATCTGGCCCCTTATTTTGAAATTTAAAAAACTTAACAAATAGATTTATATGCAGCGGCATCGGCAAAAGTAGGACACCCAACATATTAGGGGTGATTTATTTTTTACAAAGCAAATTTTTAACACTGGTACTGTATTCCAGCCATTCCCTTTGCCCTTTTTTTCTTCTTTTTTTTTATCCCTCATTCAGCTAATATGACCCCAGTGCTGTTGAAGAGGGGCAAAGGAGGACAACCTCATGTGCCCGATGTCCTTATCATCCTACTACATCATTGGTTGTTAGAGTGAAAACAGCTGGCCTGCAAGGTGCCCAGGGTTATAATGTTGCACAGTTAAAACCTGTAGCTTTGAGTAACCAAATAAAGAGGTTTGATTCACCTACTGGCTTGTTGACAATTTTTGGTAAATTTAAAGCAATTTTTAGGCATTTTGCCAAGGCACCCCTGAATGTCTCTAAAGGCATCCCAGGGTGCCATGGCACCCTGGTTGTAAAAGGCTGCTCTAAACAACCACCTGCTGAAGGACTCCTCTCCCTTTCAGCTATCTACAATCATTCGCCGGACTATTTAGATACTGCAGGCTTTTGGTTAGGTGATCGACTTACAAAAATCCACTCTTCCATCTTCTCCTTGCCTGGAACACTTGGGTTAAACATATCCAAAGCAGAACGCCTTCTTTCCAGAAAAAACCCTGCATTTTCTCAGAGCTTATGCTTGGCATATGAGGTTAAATACTGTAGATGCTCCAGCGTAGATGGGTTAAGAGAAGGAGCATGCCAAAGTCTTGTTGGTATGCTCCTTTTAACCCATTCGTGTTCCTGTCCAGTTAAGAGAATTTCCTAGTTTGATGGATCTCCAGCCCACCTTTTAACAGTGGGGGGAAGTCTGTCCTTCCATATTACTGGAATGTAAGAATGACAGATGCTAGTCTTTCAGGCTGGGTAGGGGTTTTCAGTCCCTCACTGTTCAGGAAACATGTTCATTGGTGGAAGCCCAGCTCCCTATCAACGTACTAGAGCTCAGAACAGTAAGGATGGCTATGCAGCACTGGGCTATCTTTCCTCAGACACTCAATCAGGGTGCAGTAAGGCCTTGCCTTGGCTTTGCCTTCCATCGACCACTAAGGGGGCACTAGGAGTCATTCAGGCTTGGACGCAAGCCAGATCATCTCCTGGATGAAGAAACACTGTCCAGTCATCTCTGCTGTCATTGCCTAGACCAAGTGAAATGGGCCCTTCACCTCAACATCGTCAACTTTTTATATCAGAGATGAGGGACCCCGGATGTTGCTATCCTGGCCTCCACATTCAACAACAAGCTACCCCCTCTTAAACTGCTGTCAGATGCCTTGCTAATTTCCTGGTCTCAGTTCAGGCTAATCTAAGCCTTCTCTCCAGTGAAAATTCTACTTTGTATTCAACTTAATAGAGCAGAAAAAGAAACTGGTGATTCTCGTTGAACCAAACTGGCTTAGGGGAACCTGGTACAACAACATACGCAGACCACTGAAAGAATACCCCTGGCCTCTTCCCAACATGACAGACCTAATGTCTTAGAGCCCTATTTCACTCTGCTTTTCGATAATGAGCTTTAACGACCTGGCTGTTGAGACCCCTGTGATGGAACCTCTTGGCGCCCCAATCAGGTGCTTTCTTCAGCCAAACCCTGCCTCCTGACCTTCAAACCGTTCCGAGCAGACTGAGCTTAATACCAGCCCTTTTTACCCCAACCATTGTACACAGACCAGATGTGAAGTAAAATCCAAGGACTGTTTATTGAAACTTGGACACAGACTTTATACCCCCCAGGAGGATATTCCCCTCTTGATCATTTTACACTTGCAATACAAACGGCCAACATATACTATAAACATTAGCTTAACCATTCAAAAGGGAAAATATAGGACCGGTCACTTTAGTAAGCTAAAAGCCCATCCAAAAGTATCAAATATACTTTTTTATTGAAAAAAAATATAAAATGATGGTATTTAAAAAAAAAAAACACACCCAAAGTTCACCCATTAAAAAGAACAGTATTTGTTACACATACAGACTCCAAACCACAACTTGGATTCTGGCTCTCTATAAATTATTAAAATCCTCAAGGCTCAGGTAGAAATGGAGGATCTCCTCTAATTCTACCTATTTCTAAGGATTGTTTTAATTTTTAGGGGGCCTTTTATAGAAGGTGTGGTTTGGGGATCTGTATGTGTCGGGAACATTGTTACTTTTTATTGGGTAATGTTTGGGTGTGCAATTTTGGAAATTTAATTTTTCAATATAATGTGTATATTTTTGCTACCTTTTTGGATGGGCATTTAGGTTAATGAGTTGTTACATCTCACATTTTTCCTATATATATATATATATATATATATATAAGTAAGCAATAATATTTAGGATTGCATAACCAAAGCTAGATGTGTTTGTATATGTGTTCTGCATCTAGTGCTACTCGGGGTTAATTGTTAGCTTATTGATTTAAATATTTGATGAGAAGCAAACACTTATACTGTAAAAGCACACATTTTCCTGGCTTCGCCCAGGGAATTTTCCGATTTGGTTTTACAAAACTTACACTGGTTTTCTAGCTTTTTACAGAGTATGGACGCCTTGCGATGGAAGAAATCTACAAAAAACCCTTTCAGGTGAATTTCACAATCCATATCGACCGTTTTTAAAATAGAAGAAGCTGTTTTTGTTTGCTATAGCTGTGCTCAATAGTTTGCATACCATGGCAGAAAATGTAAAAATGTGTTTTGCCTGCTCACTCATGTTTTCTTTCAAAATAGTACATACTTTATATTACTAATTCTCCAAGGGTATGCAAACTTTTGAGCACAACTGTAAGTTAGTATCAGAATATACACTGTTGCTAATACAAGGAGAGCTTTTTGCACTATACAGTATTTTGTGACAGTTGACAGTGTTTTGTTAGCAGAGATCATATGGAGACCAAGTGTATAATTTTTTTATTTTTTTTTGGAAAATGTTATTTGATTCATCATTGCCATATGAATATGGAATAAGCTGGTACTTTGTGTCACACATGTCCATTACAAACGGAAAAATAGCTGAACATTCTGTGACCGTCCAATCAATTATCAGTCATGGTTCCTTATCACTGGAATTATGATGGGTTGGAAAGTGTCTTCAAGCTGATAATGTACTTAATGGAGCAAGTAATTGATTATTAAACTATTTAGGGCTGCAACTAACGATTATTTTCATAATCGATTAGTTGGCCGATTTAGTTGGCCGATTTATTGTTTCGATTAATCAGATAATAGCCTTAAACAAAAACAAATTGGCATTTTTAATTTTTTTTTGGACAATTTGTTGTTGGGCAGATTACAAAACACAAATTGCCGCAAAAACACATTACATGCTTTTCTACAGCTTCTCCATTGAAGTATATTGAACCAAAAAAAAATAGCACCATTTTGCGTTAAGTCCTTGCCCTTTCCAAATACGCAGCAGCTGAAAAAAAATCATGGATGTGAACTTGTCCCATAGGAAAACATGTAAATGAACTGTAGTGTGTTTCTGCAAAAAACACAGAGGTGTGACCCCGGCCTGAGATGTTTAGTAACATAATGGGATTAAAAAAACAAAAATAAGTACAAAAAGAGCAAATAATCGCTACTGTAAGGGGTTATTTTTTTTACTGTGGGACAGTGAAAGTAATATTTACAGTAGCGATTTGTTTTTTTGTAATATAAAGGGCTAATTTTTGTTTTTTTAACCCCATTATGTTACTGGCCAATTAATCGATTATGAAAATTGTAATCGATTTAATTTCATAATCGTTTCGTTGACGATTAATCTGCCTTAAAACTATTGCTTTTTGATGACCTTTCCTAACTAATGATTTAATATTATACCGAAGTGAAAAATTGTAGGCAAATTTATAAAAGTTCTCCAGGTCTGTATAAAAGGTCTCTGTATAGATGGTGGCAGAAATATTAATTACATGTGCTTGATGTCCTCTTCTGTAAACTCTGATGGCCAGCATGTGTCTGTTTCTAGCGCTCCACTCTGCACACAGCAAGTCCGTGAAATGCCCCTTAATTTCTGTACAGTCAACAATTATTCCTGGCTGCCTGCAAATTGGTGTGCTGCGAACAGAAGGATCCTGCTCTGATTTTATAGATCTAAAGATCTGTGTCAGAGGAACAGAAGTAACTTCAATGTACATGATTGCCATAGGTGTGCGCAGCCTATTGCATTAGGGTGCGCACCCCAAAGCTTAAACGCACATTACCGATAACTCACAACGTTCATTCAGAAAGGGAAGGGGCCTGTAAATTACATATTTACTGGCGCCTTCCCCCACCCATCGTAAAACCTCTCTGCAGCAACATCAAGTGGGGGAGAAGAGGAGGGAAGACGGCAGTGCTGTGGGAGGAAGGGCAGTAAGGGGGAATCTGTGCTTCACAGGGTGATTAGGGTGTGCCTTGGCACACCTGGCACACCCACCCTGTGCACACGCCTATGATTGCACTACCATGCCCTGATCTATACATCTTTATGACATGGAGCTTAAAGTGGTACATGGTTGTCAAGTATAAAGTATAGGCATGTCAAATTGCATTTATATACTTGCAGCAGCTTTTGGTGGCCCTGCTTCAGCCAAATACTGAGGAGTTCCAATTGGCCAAAGTTACAATACTGCTTTTTTTTTTTTTTTTTTTTTATGTGCTTTATTTACCAATCGCTGTGATAGGATGCCTCACTTGGTCAGTATGAACCTCCGCTTTGGCTGACCCTGAATAGCATGACAGTTGGGCAATGTAGAGGGATGAAAGCGACTTTAGTTATGGGCAGGCATTTCTAGTTGGGCATTTAATGCATTTTGTGATGATTGTTTTAGCACTTTAACTGTATCTAACTTTTTGAATTATTGATTTACTAATCCGAGCAAACCTGGGTAACTAGATAATTTGTTGCCATTTCATAGGTATACTAGATAAAGCTGTGTCGGTGTGTATTTTTCTTCTTTTTTTTTTTTTTTTTTCTTACCGTATAGATTTATTCGTAATCTATATATTGTCATTTCAGACCCTCATGTTTTTGATCAGAGATTGGAGTTATCCTTATGAACATCAATATGGCTTAGAAGGTGGAAACCTCTTTCTAGAAAAGCGATTGCAGGTAACCAATGGAGAACAAATTGTCAGCTTACTCGGCTTCATAGTCGTGGTTCTTGCAGTTCTATCCAACCCCTACTATTCTCAGTGACAGCATCTCCGTGAATCCCAGCCAAGTTATACGCCAGAGCTCTTCTGCTGTTTGTTCTTCTGTCGCAGCTACCCTTAAAATACTTGGTGTCGGAGTTTAAAGGCGTGCTGTCACCCCTCTGCCATGTAACATTGCTCAGATTTAGCAGTTGAGCAGTGAATTAAGGGTGGTGTCTTTTTACAGATATGATTAATTTGGGCACGATAACGGTGTTTCTTTAATGCCTGCTCTAGGCTTGGTGCAGCTGGTGGCACACTTGAGCGCTGTCACATTCCAAGAAGTGTAAAGCCACCGATAAGCAGAATCTGCCAATTAGTGTCTGTACCCGTGACGTGAGCAGCGTCTACCGCTTCTGGCCTGCTTGCAATGTGCCTATGGCTGGGTGTTCAATAAGAATATAAAAGCTTGTAATTGTTCAATAGGTTTGCACAGCAGTGGAGCGTTATTGAAATACTACATCCTGCTGAGTGTTGGGCATGCTTTACCCTTTCACTGCCCTAATAGTTTTTGTGTATTGTACACACATGGCAATATGAGTGTTTTAGGCCCGAAGATGGATTAAAACCCCAAGCCTTTACAGCAGGCTTGTGAGTCTAGGAGAAGCAGAGATCAGGCTTGGTGTGGTATGGGCAAAGACATAAGATTACTTTTAACAGAAAATGAAATGATAATCTGTATTTCACAATGATCAACAGGTGAAACAGAACCAGCATGAAGAGCTGCAAAATGTCAGGAAACACATACACTCTTGCTTTACGAACATCAGCTGTTTCCTCTTGCCTCATCCTGGTCTTAAAGTTGCAACCAACCCCTATTTTGATGGCAAATTAATAGGTGAGTGTTTTATGTCATTCTGTAGAGAAAACCTCTTCCCCATGTATAGGGACAGTGAGCTGCTGGCAGTTGAATCTCTCCTACCCCTATCAAGTCCCAAGTTTGTTTCTAGGGTTTCTTTGCCTACATCTTACTAGTCCCTTGTCATTTTCCGTCTGACAGGCATAATCTTCATTTGCACATTACTAGAATGTTCAAGCCCAGTTCAAGCAAAACCTGTTTTTAGTTTTGAATAGTACTGTTAAGCTTTTATTGCGCTCTGTGACCTCTGTTTGGGAGATAAGTATTCCATTTGCACATGGTAGCCCACAGCTACTGGAATTCTAAATGAGATCAACTTCTACATTACAACTTTCTCTAATACAGCTATTGATGCCCCCCTCCCCCCTTTCAGTGCCACATTTGGCACCTTTCGGGGGGGACCTGTTTTTTGATAGGTCCCCTTCGCCACTTTCAAAATGGGGCCGCGGCCTGATCTCCCAGAAGTTCGGCACCCCTTCTCTTCCACCCGCTGCCAGGACCAATTAGAAAGAGTAGCACGCTTTGCATGCGCAGTAAGGAACCAGCTTGAAGCCAAAAGACTTCACTGCCGGGTTCCCTTACAAGCAATGGCGGCAGTAGCAGTACCCGGGAGTCGATCCGAAGGCTGGCCGGGGTGCTGACATTGCGGGCTCCCTGAATTTTTTTCACCCAGGCTGGACCTCCTCTTTAAGGCAGTGGTGCTCAACCTTTTGAAGAGAGTGGGCCATTTAAGTGATTTGGTAACCGGGGGTGGGTCACAATGAAATAAAAAGTTCAGAATTATAAAATGTTTTTGTTTAGAACAGCATAATAAAGATTATAAACCACAATCGGGATCATCATCCTCTGTGGGTAAAGTGGCCGTTGGATGATTACCCACTGTTTAATCACAAAAAGAAAAAGTAGATGACACTAGTGTGAACACTGACGTTGTTTACATTTTACTAGGACTCTGTCTATTTTAGCGGTTGAAGGAGGAAAATGGAAGGTAACAGTTCCGTGCCGCTACTCCTGTCCAAGTGTAAAACAAAATGTGACAGGAAGGCTGCACAGGCCCCCTGGAGCATAGGAGCGGGGTCACAATTGCAACCCCTGACACTAACCAGTGGTTGAGAGTGTGTAGTAAAAACGCACCTCAACTATGAGATTTTACCGCACCCCCAACTGCAAATGTAAACCAGTCTTTACTGTCCTGAGCCCCCTTTAATTCTCCGTACACATGATCGGTTTTCCCGTTAGAAAAAGTCAGATGAGAGCCTTTGGTCGGGAATCCCGACCGTGTGTATGCTCCATCAGACTTTGGAAAAAACATCCGTTTTTTTTCCCGAAGAGAAAAACGCTTGTGTATGGGGCGCATTAGGCTGCTTTCACAACATATATATTATCCCGGTATGGGATGGGGCATGGGACTGTACGAATGCATTTGGGTAGTTCTGAGACCACAGGAACCGTACACCAGAAACAGTTTTAGCGATAAATATATTTTAATCTTACATATTATATACATACAAAAATAGAATAAAATCACATATTGTATTTAGTTTCACCAATAGTTGATTGTTGAGATATTATATACAGTAGACTGTCAACACGTTTCGCCCATTCGGGCTTCCTCAGGGACGTATGTTTATGTATATATAAAGGATCTCAATCTGGAGTAAGAAATACAGATGGTGAACATATCTTGACTATTATATATAAATATTTACAAAACAAATTCATGTTGTTACTAAGGCGTTTGAAGTTTTACATGTGTATCTGATTTATTACAATAATAAAGACAACATATTAGCGATCAATCGCCGTTTTTTTTTTTGTTCCATGGTGGCACCCCTGTTCATGCAGGGAATTACAAACTTGTGTAAATAATTACCTCCTTGGTGATTCATCTCACTGGCCACAGAGAGGTGGGCACTATACAGCCCCAAAGGGTAAGCAGACGGATCAAGGACAGAAAGTACGTGGTGCTAATCAATCCTATTGGGAATATAAGGATATTGGGTTAATTGTCTACCATTTGGGGCTGTATAGTGCCCACCCTCTCTGTGGCCAGTGAGATGAATCACCAAGGAGGTAATTATTTACACAAGTTTGTAATTCCCTGCATGAACAGGGGTGCCACCATGGAACAATTAAAAAACGGCGATTGATCGCTAATATGTTGTCTTTATTATTGTAATAAATCAGATACACATGTAAAACTTCAAACGCCTTAGTAACAACATGAATTTGTTTTGTAAATATTTATATATAATAGTCAAGATATGTTCACCATCTGTATTTCTTACTCCAGATTGAGATCCTTTATATATACATAAACATACGTCCCTGAGGAAGCCCGAATGGGCGAAACGTGTTGGACAGTCTACTGTATATAATATCTCAACAATCAACTATTGGTGAAACTAAATACAATATGTGATTTTATTCTATTTTTGTATGTATATAATATGTAAGATTAAAATATATTTTTTATCTGTAAAACTGTTTCTGGTGTACGGTTCCTGTGGTCTCAGAACTACCCAAATGCATTCGTACAGTCCCATGCCCCATCCCATACCGGGATAATATATATATTCTTACCTTCAGGGACGGTAATGCTTTTGGCTACCCATTATAATATATTTTTTGTGCACACTCTATGCTTTATCAAATTTTCTGCTTTCACAACATATACACAGAAATAGCCATCTGAAATCAGTTCTCACTTTTTTTTTTTTTAAACAAGAGACCAGTTCTCACCTTTACTCCACTCCATCAAACCCGGAATTTAAATAATATGAATGGATTATGTAGCTTTTGTAGAGTCCAGCCCAGTTTGTTCCTCCTGTTGCAGCCATTATTTGCACATGTTCATGTAATCCATTTACATGTTTCTGAAATCCCGTCATTCTCTTATTTTAGATATAGATGATGAGTTCAAAAAAGAGCTTCAAAATCTAGTTCCTTTACTACTTGCTCCTGAGAACTTGGTCGAAAAAGAAATTAGTGGTAACAAGGTTACTTGTCGAGATCTCTTAGAATATTTTAAGGTAAGTTCACCTGACTGGTAATGCAACATGCCTTTATTGGGTAGAGAACAGTGATGTATAAAAACCATCTATGCAAAGCATTGCATTACTTTGTATCCAAGCATAAGAAGTACAAGAAGAGATGGTGAGCACCACATTGCTATAAGAGTAACAAAAAACATCATGCCTTTTATCATGGTCTGGGTCTTGTAGAGATAGTGGATAGACCTTGTTGTTTATGGAAAAAAATGCTGCAATAGAAATAAGGATTAATATTCATATGACATATTTTAGGATACGCATGTCAATATTTTAATGCAAATAACTATGGTACAAAATACAGTTTTTTTTTTGTTTTTTTTTTTTGGGGGGGGGGGGCTGGGGGGTTGTTTGTTTTTTTAATTCCACAGAATAAAAATCAAATTGATATTTGATGTGTCCACCTTTTGCCTTCCAAACGGCATTAATTCTTCTAGGTACACTTGCACGCAGTTTTTGAAGGAATTTGGTAGGTAGGTTGTTCCAACCATCTTGGAGAACCAAGTACAGATCTTCTGTGGATGTAGGCTCCCTCAAATCCTTTTGTCTTATCAGGTAATCCCAGACTGCCTTGATGTTGAGATCAGGGCTCTGTGGGGGCCAAACCATCACATCCATGAATCCTTGTTCATGAATCCTTATTTACGCTGAAAACGGTTCTTAACCTCTTCTTGCCAGCTGGCACGCATATATGTGGCCTCTTAACGAGTGGGCTTTAACGCAACCGTTTACTGTGCTGAGTGCGCTCCTAACATGGTAACTAAACTGTCAAGGTATGCTCCTGATGCATACTTGCGATTGGGGGCTTTTGTTTGTGACCGCTGTGACAGTCCTTCACAGTGGTCACATGATCGGGAATGCCTGCCTCTGCCTCACAGCAATTTGATCCACTAAAGAGCCGTCATGGTGGGAAGAAGTTAATGACATTGGCTGTATGTTTGGGGTTGTCCTGATGCAGAATAAATTTGAGGCCAGTCACACGCCTCCCCGATGGTACGGCATGATGGATACGTTTCTGCCTGTATTTCTTGGGCAATTATAAGGAGAGCATGGACTTGTACAACACCTCTCATGCCACCACTAGGCCTGTATATTGACATGCAGCGCTGTGCAGAGTGCCCACCACTGTGGGACTTCAGATCGCAGCAGTGCTGTGTTTGTGTGGAGCCACAATCGCAGTATTAAAGGGGCCACACAACATTTCCTTGTTGGGGCAGTGGGGCACTTGGAATTAGAAAGGAACAAATATGTGAGGAAACCAAGGCACTGGTGTTTGAAAACAAAACATAACTATGAACCGAAAAAGATACAGGACTTTTTAGGTGCTCACAACTTTAGGAACAGAAAAAAGTCACTACAATGTTAAAAATTTCATATTTTACTAGATTTTACTGTCATATTCCCATCCAAGGAGCTAAAACGTGTGTTAAAGCCACATAAGGAGATCGTATTGTAAAGCCGGTTCTTTGTGACAAGGGAGTTATCCTCATCTGCTAGCTCAGAGATACAGTAGCAGCTTTCTGGAATACTTGCTGGCTTGGCCTGCCTTCATCTCAAGTGGAATTGTTTCCCCCCCCTACTCCCTCCATGTTAACAAAGGAGGAACCAGTGGAGTACTAGGTAGATAATGAGATGTTTCCCTTAGAAGGTGACCCAGAACAATTCTCTTCCAAGGGTTTATATCGGGCCCCAAAACTCAGCATTGGTGAGTTTTCTCACAGACGTACGGACCAGTTAAAGTTGCCACATGCCGAATTCTTTGTTCCAGAAGTTGCAGGATTTGGATCATGGTAGCCACCACAACATCTCAATCCTTTCCTATACATTCTCATTTTAAGCTGTTTTGCAAGTGAGCTGGGCTCAACCCGACAAGACGTTGGTTCTGCCAAATGAGGTTCGCTTAGCAATTCCCCATGGAAAAGGAGTTGGTTCACTGAGAAAAGTATGCCTTTGGTGGATTTGGCAGTGGAATAGTGTCTTGGATGATTGCATCCAGAAGTGACTGACTGTAGGTACGACTACTCTGTTACCACTTACAAAAAAAGGTTACGCCTACAGTTTGTGAACCCATTGCTCCCTCTACATCTAGAAAGCATTCCTTTTTCCATTCTTAGGCCTTGGGCTCCAAGTTAAAACCTCAGTTCTGTAAGGTGCCATGGACTCTAAAGCCCTCTGATCTGGCAGACAAGTCCTTTTCATTATGAAGTGGCTCCCCCACGCGGCAGGGCGGTGGAATATTAAAGGATTTCACAGAATGGTTGCTTCTGGCTACAAGCTGTAACTAACTTTTAGAGCCTTCCTACTCTGTGCTTCATGCGTTTTTTGTTTCTTTTGAATTCACAAACAAAGATTTGCTCTTCTTTTTTTTTTTTTTTTTTTTTGCAAGCTTTCAATCATCTATCTGATGAGGGATTTATCTGAAGGAGTAATTATTTCTACTCGAACCTTCTCACATTTTAATGCGAATCCCGTATTGGGCCTCAAGAGAGACTCCAGTCTCTATGGGTGCAGAAGCCTCTCTCCAGCAAAGCATTTTCTCCTGGAATCTGTGAATATCATGCATGCTTATCTACACATAGTTACATAGTCAGGTTGAAAAAAGACACAAGTCCATCCAGTTCAACCACAAAAAATAAAAAAACAAAATAAAAAACGCAGTACAATCCTATACACCCAACTCCATACCCACAGTTGATCCAGAGGAAGGCAAAAAACCCCAGCAGAGCATGATCCAATTTGCTACAGCAGGGGAAAAAATTCCTTCCTGATCCCCCGAGAGGCAATCGGATTTACCCTGGATCAACTTTACCTACAAATCTTAGTACTCAGTTATATTCTGTACATTTAGGAAAGAATCCAGGCCTTTCTTAAAGCAATCTACTGAGCTGGCCAGAACCACCTCTGGAGGGAGTCTGTTCCACATTTTCACAGCTCTTACTGTGAAAAAACCTTTCCGTATTTGGAGGTGAAATCTCTTTTCCTCTAGACGTAAAGAGTGCCCCCTTGTCCTCAGTGTTGACCGTAAAGTGAATAACTTAACACCAAGTTCACTGTATGGACCTCTTATATATTTGTACATGTTGATCATATCCCCCCTTTTTCTCCTCTTCTCAAGAGTGAATAAATTTAGTTCCTCTAATCTTTCCTCATAGCTGAGCTCCTCCATTCCTCTTATCAGTTTGGTTGCCCTTCTCTGCACTTTCTCCAGTTCTTTGATATCCTTTTTGAGAACTGGTGCCCAAAACTGAACTGCATATTCCAGATGAGGTCTTACTAATGATTTGTATAGGGGCAAAATTATATCTCTGTCTCTGGAGTCCATACCTCTCTTAATACAAGAAAAGACTTTGCTCGCTTTGGAAACCGCAGCTTGGCATTGCATGCCATTATTAAGCTTATGATCAACTAAAACCCCCAGATCCTTCTCCACTACAGATCCCCCCAGTTGTATTCCCCCTAGTATGTATGATGCATGCATATTCTTAGCCCCCAAGTGCATAACTTTACACCTTCTGATCTTCTGCCTCACAAAAAGTTTTTGCAGTTGCTGTACAGGATCGCCACTGCTCCCATTAGTTTTCAAGGTTCTGACTCTGGTCTTGGAACTCCTGCCTTCCTGGGTGTTTTTGTCATGGGTAACCTGCACAACATACTTCTAAAGGAGCATCTGCTTCGCTTCTGGAAATCAATGTTTCTTATATGGTAAACACTCCTGGAGAGGTTGTGTTTTTTTTTTTTTTTTTTTTTTTTGACTGGGTCTTGACCTATAGTAGTCAGCATTAATCCCAACTCAAAGGTTTGAATATTGTGTCTGACCCTGTATTCCTTTCAAGCAAGTGATCCCCTTCCTGGTCTTGCTCTTTTGGGATAGGCTGCTATTCCTGTAAGGAGTTGTTCCTGTTTCACCTTGACAAGGTGGTTCTCCGCTATCCTTTTACTTGTGACTGTCCTTTGTTCCTTCTCAACCAGGACATGGTTTCCTTTCTTTTTGTCCTGTTCATTCTGTGTGGTTAGTGCTAACGGGTGTACCTGATGTCTAGTACTGAGGTTCCTCTGTTGCCCTCCCCTCATAGTCGGTGCTCTAGGACATCCCTATCGTAATGAAGATGAAGGTACCCTTTGTCATGGGATGTATTTTTTTTTGTTTACCTGTAAAATAATTTTCTTGGAGTACATCACAGGACAAAGGGATCCCATCCATCTGCCTTTTGTAGTTTATGGCTTGCTACAAAACACTGAAGCCTTGCTTAATGGGGAGGGGTTATGCCTAGTTGGGGACTTCCTGGGCCAGATTCACAAAGAGTTACGCCGGCGTATCAGTAGATACGCCGACGTAACTCCGAATCTAAACCCGTCGTATGTTTAAGTGTATTCTCAAACTGAGATGCACTTAAACATGCCTAAGATACGACGGCCTGCGCCGTCGTATCTTAGGGTGCAATATATACGCTGGCCGCTTCCATTGCGGTCGGCGTAGAATATGCAAATGAGTCGTTACGCCGATTCACGAACGTACGCTTGCCCGTCGCAGTAAATTTACGCCGTTTCCGTAAGCAATACGCGGCGTAAAGATAAACATGCCCCCTAGGTGGTGTATCCAATGTTAAGTATGGCCGTCGTTCCCGCGTCGCAATTTTAAAAATTTTACGTCGTCCGTGAATGGTGCTGGACGCCATTTACGTTCACGTCGAAACCAATGACGTCCTTGTGACGTCATTTACCGCAATGCACGTCGGGAAATTTTAGGGACGGCTTAGGCGCGGGAACGCGCCTAATTTAAATGATCCACGCCCCCTACCCGGATCATTTGAATTAGGCGGGCTTGCGCCGGAGGATTTACGTTACACCAAGTGCTTTGTGAATCAAGCACTTGCCCATAAAACTTGCGGCGGCGTAACGTAAATGCGATACGTTACGCCGCCGCAGATCTACGTGAATCTGCCCCACTGTCTTTTTGCCAGTGTCAAGTCATCTAGAATATGGTTATGCTGCCAATTTCAATGGAGATGAAGACACCCCTGTATCCTGCGATATGCTCCCAAAGAAGAAAGATGTCTGTATAATAATAAAAAATAAAATGGTTAGATGAGGGTTTGATCTAGGTTAATGTTTGCGTCAAAGGTTGGGCGCAGAGGTTATGGTCAATATGTTTTGGGTAGGATAAAAACCTTTTAGTGTCAATGTTTTTAGGTTGGATAAGAAAACAAAGTGCGCCGTTTCATCGCACCACTATAGGTACAAACAACAAATGGTATACACCTATATGGTGTCAGGAATAGAAGAATGTATTTGTTTTTTGGGGGGTTTTTTTGTGGTGGGTCATGGTGGTGGCAAGAAAGGTACAGGTAAATTTTATTTTTACTATTTTGGGCCAGTTTTCCTTTTGATGTTAAAGCAAATCGTCATCACCATTTACCACCAAATGAAGGCCCAATTTAGCCTGAAAAACAACATATAATTTACCTGGGAAAATAGTGTTTTCACTTACACTGTGTATACTGCTGCATACATAATGCTAAGAATGTACCGTATTTATCTGCGTATAACATGCACAAGTGTATAACACGCACCCTAACTTTAAGAGGGAAGTTTCAGGAAAAAAACAGCCACAGCCCCTCGCGTATAACACGCAGGCACAGTTTACCCTCTATTTTCAGGGTAAAAAGTGAGTGTTATACGCCAATAAATACAGTAATTCATAAAATCATTTGACATTTCCTGTTCTTATGTTGGCTGATCTTTATCTCTCTTCCAGGCATACATTAAAATCTATCAAGGTGAAGAGCTCCCTCATCCCAAGTCAATGCTTCAGGTATTATTAAACTCTTTTGTTTTTTGGAGATTGTTGTTTGATCTTTGTTAACTGTATTAATTATTTTACAGGCAACGGCAGAAGCGAATAACCTGGCTGCTGTTGCTGGAGCCAAAGACACATATAGCAAACACATGGAGCAGGTGAGATTTTTGTTCTCTAGAAATATACTTTGTTTTTCTTTTACTGGCTTTCAGTACCCCTGCTATAATTTATAGATATAAAATACCGGAGAGGGAATTTTTAAAGGAGAAGTTTGGGGTTTCAAAAAAGCACCCGTGCACACACAAGTGTTTTTTTTTATTTTTATATATATATATATATATATATATGCACCTTTTAGCCCGATGTCAGCTGAAACCAGGTCACAGGAGTTTAGAACGAACTGCATTTCTGTGATCCATAGAAATATAGCCAAATTCTATGGCTATATTTTACCGTTTTTTTTTTTTTTAGGTATGATCAAAGGTAAGATTTTGACCTTGGCTGTCCATTTTCAGAGACCGATTGCTTCACATTTCTTGGTACGTGCCTTGGTGGTTTGTGCAAGGTGTCACACATAAAATTCCATCAGTTAAGACTGTTGACCCTGTGGGACCTCATGAAGAGGTGATACTGCTCTGAAAAAGCTGCTGATCCCTTGAGTGGCTCCCACCCTACTGAGGCCGACAGGTGCTGGCTCTGCACAAAAGCATGGGATTGGAAAGAAATCCTGGACTGCTGCACTTCATTAAACAACGTCTTTATTGGATAAAATCAAATCAAAACATGATCCAAAAACAGTGCCGTCAACAATAGAAAGTGACCACTAGGACAAAAAAAATTGGCTAACATGTGTTTCACATCGTGAGATGCTTACTCATAGCTGAGTGAGTAAGCATCTCACAATGTGAAATATGTTAGTCATTTTTTTGTCCTAGTGTTCACTTTCTATTTTTGACTGCACTGTTTTTGGATCATGTTTTAATATGATTTTATCCAATAAAGACGTTGTTTAACGGAGTGCGTTAGTCCAGGATTTCGTTCCAATCCTGTGGGACCTCAGTTGGGTACTTTCTGTATTGCAGATATCTCCATTTGAACCCATCAAGGATATTCCTTAAGTCCTAATAACGGGGTGTTTTTGTGGTTGCCATTACTTTCGCTCCCAGAGTTTTAAAATTGGCTACTCTTTCCTGTAAGGAACCTGGTGCTCATTGACATGGTTGTTCTACAGCCTCAGCTGTGCCTTTTTTCTTCATTTTATCTCACCCAAGACATTGTGTTGCAGTCTTTCTGTCCTAGCCGTAAATGACAGGGGACAAGGCTCTTCATGCTGTTCTGTTACCTGTAGTGGACTTAGAGCTGCACGATTCTGGGAAAAATGAGAATCGCGATTCTTTTGCTTAGAATGAAGATCACAATTCTCTCACGATTCTCAAAAACTTAACGTAATTTAAATATGCGGGCCAGACTTGCGTATGCGTTCTGCGTGGTACTTTAATTATTTTAGAGAGACAAATATTAATATTTGCCAAAGTGATTTTAAATTAATATTTGCCAGAGAGATTTAAATTAATATTTGCCAGAGAGATTATAGAGAGAGAGAATATAAAACTATTTGCCAGAGAGAATATATAAATTATATACTAGCAGCTTACACTTGCCTGTGTGACATGTACAGGCTTGCCTTGTACTAGCAGGTGCACTGTCCCCTGGGAAGAATACTCCTGCTGCCCATCCACAGCATCGCGGTCTGACGTCAGTTCCTGTATCTCCCGAGTCTTAGCTGACATCAGTTCCGGTATCTCTGAGCCATTTCCGTTTCATGCTGGCTCCGTCGCGGCCGATGATTCCCCTCTGCTCCAACACAGGGACACAGGCAGCCTCACTCCACAGCAGCATCTGGCTTATAATGTGCACTCTGAGAATCGCCAAATCCAGCAGGTGAGATTGTGGGGGCTGGAGAATCGCGATAACGATTCTCCGCGATTAATCATGCAGCTCTAAGTGGATTACTTTAGTTCCTTAGTCTAATTCCCTCTTTGTGCTTGCTGAAGGAAGGGCTATGCAACTTCCAAATATACCATCTCTTGATGGATCCGTCGGCTTATATCTTAAGCATAGAGTCTAGATGGAAAAGTTGCACACGTTTTGGTAATGGCTCATTCTGGTGCCTCCTGGGTCAGGCTTCGGTAGCCAAGTTTTGCAAAGCTGCTGCCTGTCCTTCGGGTCATACTTTCATAAAGCTTTAAAAAGTAGCTGTTCAAGCCGCGCGGACACTACCTGTGGTCATCGGGTTTTTCAGGCTGCTGCTCTAGGTTCTAACCTGCTCTAATTTAGTTGGTTGTGACCTGTTGTGTTGGTCTCCCCTCATATTCAGTGCTTATTGTAATTGAGATGAAGAGACCTTGTGTCCTGGGATGTATGATAAAGTAAATGGGATTTTTGTGTAACTGTTTCTTGGAGTACATCACAGGACACGGGGCCCCACCAATCAGTTTTTGTGCTTTGTTACAAAAGCCTTGCCTAATTGGGAGGGCATTTCATGTCTTTTTTTTTTTTTTTTCCAATGTCTATCGCCTTAAAGCGGGGGTTCACCCGAAAAACAAATTTTTAACATTAGTTTGAGGCTAATTCTGGGAAGCACAATCGGGTGTGTTTTTTAAAAACAAAGCAGTACTTACCGTTTTAGAGAGAGATGTTCTCCTGCCGCTTCCGGGTATGGTCTGCGGGACTGGACGTTCCTATTTGATTGACAGTCTTCCGACTGTCGCATACAGCGCGTCACGAGTTGCCGAAAGTAGCCGAACGTCGGTGTGCAGGCGCCGTATAGAGCCGCACCAACGTTCGGCTTCTTTCGGCAACTCGTGACACGCTGTATGCGACGGTCGGAAGGCTGTCAATCAAATAGGAACGCCCAGTCCCGAAGACCATACCCGGAAGCGGGGGAGAACATCTATCTCTAAAACGGTAAGTACTGCATTGATTTAAAAAAAAAAAAAACACTTGATTGTGCTTCCCAGAATTGGCCTCAATCTAATGTTAAAAAAAAAAAATTCGGGTGATGCCCGCTTTAAGTTGGCACCATAACCTTATTGTAATGAGATGAAGATGTACTCCAAGAAAAGGATTTTACAGATGAACCTAAAATCCCATTTTCCTTAAGCAATAGCAAAGGGTCCTGCTGCTTCTTAACCATTTGGTGTTTTGTTGCAGGCTAGGCGATGTAAACGTACGTTGCAGCTTATTTCATGTTTTTTTGGTGCAAATCTGCACACGTCATGCCGACCTGTGCTGTTCTTGACAAGAACATGAGCTTTTCAGCAGGTTACAGACAATCATGTGGTCTGTATGCCTGCTGATTGGATGTGGTCAATCACAGCAGGGATCTGTTTGTAAACACTCTGGATGGATTTCACCCTGCCATTCAGAATTAAAAGCAAAGGGAGAAACCCAGCCAGATCTGTAAAAGCAACCCACATACACTTGTTTGACACACAGGTAACCCCTCGATTGCCCTCCTGATCACTGCTGTCACCTAGCCAGTGCCATTAGTACAGTGTCTGTGTACAGTATTATCACTGATGACTTTATTAGTGTCACTAGCAGTGTCAGTGTCTATCCCAGTCTGTCAGTTAGCGCCAGATTGTTCACCACACTATCGCAGTGACACCAAGTTGTTGATCACTGCCATTACTAGTATAGTGTCTGTATGTAGGGCTGCTGTTAGAAATCATGGTTCCCCATACAGCCTACCTGACATTCTACCCGTTCTACAGCGACCCCTCTGATTTTTGTTATAGTAATTTTACATTGTGAGATCGCACTGCAACCATGAGCCAAGTGTTTAGCTTGCAGTTGCAGAGCGGCCCCACTGAACTCAACAAGGAGTTGGTACTGCCTTCCACACTCTGCAGCCTAGGCAAAAAATGCCCTGTCTGGCTGTATTTTATTTTTTTTATTTGAATTTGGATGCGCAGCCAGGGATTGCAGTAAATCCGTGGCTCAGCCGCCCATGTGAAAGAGTCCTTAGGCCACATTCACACTTTGCATTTCCAAAATATGTGACGAAGGGCTTGGAAAATGCACGCTTTGCAGTACATTTTATAAATGCACTGCAAACTCGCATAGTGCTTGTGGTGCCAAAAATTGTTATTGGAACCCCAAAAACACTTGGCAGGCTTGCGTTTTGTCATGTGGCAACCTTGCAAAGCTACATGTCTGAAAAGAGCATTCTATGGTGCATTTGTCAAACTTAGGGCAGCCCCATTCACTTGAATAGACTGCCCTAAGTCTGAAAAACAGACTATAAAAAGTGTGAGCAGGAACACGCATTTCTGCTACGCTAAGTGTGAATGGGGTTTCAGGGGTGGCATATAGAAATGGCTGGGCATAAATGGCTGTCAGGTGGAGGGAGAGGTTTATTTACTGGCCCCTCGCTCCAGCACTGCAGTGATAGCCAGTGTCTACCTGCAGTTCTAGGCTGGCTCCTGGCACATTCTCTACCTTTTTCTCTATCCTAAAAAAAAATTCTACAGCTTCCCCCCCCCACACTCACCCCCTTCCAGCAGAAGCACTACAACATTCAGCCATTGCAGGTTACAATGCACACAGAGCACAGTATGGAGGTCAGCAGAGCTTAAGACTCAGGGAGGAACAGGCAGAGAACTTACCTCAGTCTTTCTTCCTTGCAAGAGATAACACTGCTGATCACGGGGAGGACCCGGGGGAGAAATATTTCATGGCAAGGGCAGAAAGAGCCTGCAGCTGTCCCTGCTGCTCCAAAATCTGGTCACAGCCTGAGAACAAAACCAGCACGGGGCAGCTTGCTAAATACAGAAACTGTGAGTAAGTAGCACAGCAGCCAGAGGGAGAAGGCCAGCAGCTCTGCTGGGGGTTCCAGAGGAGTCACAAGGCGATACGGTCAACTCTCCTCTCCTACAGGTGCCCGGGCCCCCTTCTGCACTGATGAGGCTCAGGCCCCCTACAGGAGGGCCGGTTGTACTGCCGTATCAGCAGCCCTGTCTGTATGGATCAGTATCTTGATCAAGATCAAAACTATACTAGTGTCCCTAATGGTATAGTGTCCCCAAAAACGCAGTGTGTTAGCAAGATCAGCCCTTAATATATGTTGGCTTGTGTTTTTCTAATGGTCTTTTTTTCGTTTTATATGATAAACTCAGTGGTGAATAAGCACTACCAATAGAAAGCTTGATTTGTGTAGAATTTAAAAAAAAAAATGTAATTTGCGTACAGTGTTGTATGACCGAGAAATTGCCATTGCACAGTGCTGTAAAGAAAAAGAAAAATGGTCTGGTCATAAGGGGGGCTAAAACCTTCTGGTGTTCAAGAGGTTAAAGAATGTAAATGGTTGTATTTTTCCAATAGGTTTGTGGTGGAGACAAGCCATACATCGCTCCTGCAGACCTAGAGAGGAAGCACTTGGATGCAAAGGATGTGTGTATAAAACAGTTTCGCTCTGTAAAGAAGATGGGTGGAGAGGAGTTTTGTCACCGGTACCAGGAACAACTGGAGGCTGAGCTAGAAGAATCCTATGCAAACTTCATGAAACACAACGATGGCAAAAACATCTTCTATGCTGCTCGCACCCCTGCCACTTTGTTTGCTGTCATGTTTGCCATGTACATTATCTCAGGACTAACTGGTTTTATTGGCCTAAACTCTATAGCAAACATTTGTAACCTGATCATGGGACTAGCACTACTCTCCTTCTGCACCTGGGCTTATGTCAAGTACTCCGGAGAATTTCGGGACCTGGGAACCTTAATAGATCAGATCGCTGAAATTATATGGGAGCAGGTTAGTATCTCCAGCTATCTTTCTAGTTATAGCTGTTCGGTAAATGTTGTTACTCAAATGTTGACTAAAAAGACTTCCTGATTTATTTTTTTTGGGGCTATGGTATAAGGGTGCCTTTGTAGCTCTTATGTAAGAAATGTTTCTTCCGTTGAAGTTTTTTGTTTCTGGTTACTTTGTTGTGTTCATTGTCCACTTGGTAATGTTACATGTTTTATTGTAAATGTCATTCTATTTGGGCTTTGAGTGACTCGGGGTACACATACACATGAATTGTGACTCCCAGAAAAGGTTTATGTTTGTCTATTCTGAATATCATTCAGATCATTTGTTGCAGGATGTAATGTAGAGTAAAATGGTGTGACTTTTAAATTCCCTTCAAGAAAGTAGCCATTCATTGTAGGATATCTTGATCTGACCATTGGGTTATACTGCCTCCTCCAGGAGTGGGACACAAAACAAAAACACAGTTTAGAGCCAGCCCATGATGCTGGTCAATCCCCCCCAACTGCTAGATGCAGCTCAGGTTTTAAAGCTGAGGAGTAGGGATCTAAGCTTCTTGCTAAAAAATCTTTCATCTCAGAATATGGTGAGCAATCACGCTCTCCTTTCCCCTTTTATTTTCCCTTCCCTGAACGGCTATACTTGGCAGTTCTGGTCAGCCAAGTGTAAAGTCCCCAGGCAACCTCTGGTTTTGGCTAAGGGAGGCGTGCTGATAACCTGATAGTCAATATGGCACGTGCGGCCTCCCCTCTCTCCAGGGTGGTAGGTGTGGGTCTGAGGCTGTGGGGGGTGGGGTACACAGGGGGACTAATTTACTTGAGAGAGCTCTCTGCTCGGCCCCTGTTTAGGGCTTCACCTCTTAAAAACGCTTGAAGCCTACTGGAACCTGGAAGCTGTGGCCCTTCTGCGACGTTGCTTCCACCTGTGCACATCTGTAGAAGGTGGAAGTGATGTGACTGAGATCATGGTTTGTGATCTGCTGGACCTGAATGCCATAACTACCATGTTTCCCTAAGGCTTTGCCCTTCTAGGGCCCTACCCCCATGCTGTGCAGACTTTGAAGTGGAAGTGATGTCAATGGGAGACTCTTGTCCTCTCTAGCTTGCTTCACCGTGGCACCTGCAGATAAACGGCTGGGTAGTTGCTTCCTTTGGCCTGCAGCTCTCAGTGGGTAGTATGGTGGCAAGAAGACAGTGTGGCACACTTTCTTTGCTAGCTGCTGTTCCTGGATTTGTCACATCTGGGATGCCATCTGCACAGCATCTATATGTTGATGGAGTTCCTTTTTATTCTACAGGGGGACAACAAGTTTGTTGGGCACCTTTTTCTTCCTGATCGTGGCACTGTTTTAGCAGCTGTATAGCAACAAATGGTGCCCCTTCCCCATCTTTGGGCCCCCGCGGTCACCTTAACTTACAACCTGTTTTTAATGAAGTCTTCTACTTGGTTTGGCAGTTTCCCTTGGCTTCACCCCAGGAGGATTTCCCTACATTCTTGCAGGCTTACGGGCCAGGTAACACCCTGCTTACCAATTACAGAAGTTGTATTTATACCTTTGCACCTTCTCCTGCATTGAGCCTCACACCATGTTTGTACTGATGACTCAACCTTTCCGTTTTTACCAGTATTATCCTCAAGTATAGGCTCCTTTAGGGTCCCTGATGAAGTAAAAATCTACGCTTCTTCTTCCGTAGTTTCCTTCTGCCTTCCCTTCAGAGACTTAAGAACCCTGACAGTAGTTTTCTCCTTCCTAACAAATAATTGTGCTCATTGGGGTGTCTTAAATGTTGTCTTCCAGAACTGTGGATCCAGCAAGGATCGTCCCTACTGGATGTAGCCCTTTTCAGTGGGGAT
The DNA here is from genome assembly GCF_905171775.1 of Rana temporaria. NCBI lineage: Eukaryota > Metazoa > Chordata > Amphibia > Anura > Ranidae > Rana > Rana temporaria. The sequence continues at coordinate 385,012,325 of NC_053492.1, read as the reverse complement.
GCATTGAGGACCCCACTTTTGGAGCGATCGGCCCTTGATGACCTTGTTCCACTATTATGTAACCTGCCTTGGCAGTGATATTTGCTGGTCAGATTTCCACTGTCTGGGTTTATGCCCACAGAAGAAACCTGTTCGCTGTAAAAGACTACTCCCAGTTATTGGAGCTTTTGGATGCCAACGTGCTGGTATGCCCTTTGAGGACAGCATAATTTTACAGCTGCCCTGGACACCCTTGAGATGGGTGCCACTGATGGTAAGGGTACCTATTTAGTCCAGCAGAGGAAGCCTTTGACTTTCCTATGGATGATGTCACTGCTCCAGGCTTTCCCAGCCATTGTCCAGTGTCTCTCCTCTCCCCAGTAGTCACTGGCTGCAACACGGGATCACGGTGCTGAACCAGATGTATTTTTTTTACACAGGTTGGTCAGCATAGGTTTTAGGAAGGGGACATTTTTAAGAATAGTTTAGTTTAGGGTGGAATTCTACTTTTAACTCCCAAGTCTGTTTCATCTTTTGGCTTTGAGGGCCATCAAGGGAATATTCTAGGCACTGGCTTTTCTCCAGAGCCTGGTGGCCTTCCCTTCTTTGTACTATGTGTGTTTTGGTTTCCTCGTTATTATTTCCTGTGCTTTATTTTGCAGGGTTTTTTTTATTCTGGGCTGTTGGCCTTTTTCTATGAAGAACCCCTTCTGGCCACACACATGAATGCAATGGTGTGGAGTATTGGAGTCTTTTTTTTTTTTTTCCTTCCAACTTGTTTTTGGCTTCTACCTCCGTTAAGACATGGTTCCCTGTCTTTCTGTCCAGCTCCAGTGGCTCTTGTGGAAGTCCTCTCTTCCTTATTTTTTGTGCTGTGAGGGTTATCTCTCTGTGGTTGCCTCACTGCTTTTGTGATGGGCCTTTATCCTCTGAAACCTGACTATTGCATGTTCCTCAGTCAGGTGACCTATCATATGGGGTTGGTTATACTTCCATTTTTGCAGCCTGTGAGTTGTTAGCATGTACTTGGAGTTGTTTTTTTTCCAACCCCCTTCTCCCTACACTGCATTGGGACATTCTAGTGGTCGGAGGTCAATGTGTCCAGTGAAGGGAAGAGTTTTTTTTTTTTTTTGTTTTTTTTTTGTACTCTATGTAATATTAATAAAGTAATTTTCCCCTGTGTTCATTGAGGGTCATGACACTCGCCATTCTGCTTGTTATATCTGTGCCCAATTCTTAGTCTCTATGCACTGCTTTGTGACTGAGCTGTCTTCTAACATTTGGGGGGGTTTGGCCACAGTCGGGGGCCGCCACTAGGCGGGTCCTTTTTTATGTTTTGAGCCTAGCGTCCAAATCCTGAAGTTGTAGCTATAACCCAATAATCAATATGTCAGCTGTGTCCTTCAAGGAACACAAAGAAAAGGATTTTATATTTAATGCCAAAAAATCCTATTTTGAGGAGGTAGCAGGCGTAAGCAACACAAACTTGATAGAACCTAGACTTTACTGCTGCGTGGTGCCAGTATTTCCTATACTGACCAGATCCTATCTTGAGCAGGGAAGGGTTAGAACCTCTGTCAATTTTAATTTCCATTGTGTCTTTTCCCAGATACCCAGCAAGTGAGATGCAATCTCCCTGTAGTAAGTTTACTTCCTAGACATTTTGTTGCTGGAACAACAAGTAGAGAGGACTCTTAATTGGGACACCATTTCCAATGATGACTTGGTCAGTAGTCACCTAGACAAAGTGGAAGAGAGTACTTCAAATAGGGACATAGACTGAAGTAAAGATGTGACGGAGGTTCTAACCATATTCTAGTCTACCTAAAAGTATTAGAAATTGTAAAAAAAGTGGGAGATTTATCAAGAGATTTGTTTTTACATTTTTTTTCTGAAGATAACTTGCAAAATTGGCTAGAAGTTGTGACTAGATTTTTACGCCTCACTTCGTAAATGGTGACATTCGTGCTTTAATTTTGTTCAGTGACTTTTCTGTAAGGATTGAATTTAGGTGTAAAGGTTGTGCTTTACTTCACTTTGAAGCAACGCACCTTTTTTTCTTTTACCATTTTTTTATTTTGTTTTGATTCTTTAAATAAAACTGAAAATTAATCCTGAGTAACCCATAAAATGTATATAAAGCAGAAAATCAAAAGTGCTTGGTGTATCGTGAAATTGCAGCACTATTTATGTCATAGTTTTATAACCCCTAATATTTGTTTATTTTCATCTTTTATTTTTTTTTTATTAATCAAAAAGATGTTGGTACATACATTTTCAGTAGTCCTCTGGCCTAAGTAAGATTCTTTGCAAGATTTCATTAATGGAAATGGCAGATTTTTTTTGTAGCTTCGAGTTCATCATTGTAAAAACAAGTTCGATCTGTTCCTGCGGTACCACAGAAATTGTGCAGCGTTACTGGAATATTATATAAACATTGCAATATCCTTTTGGTTTAAAAAGGGTAAAAAAAGGCAGCCTTACCCATTACCCTTGCATGTTGTGCTTGTGGTCATTAAGTGTTGGTGATAACACAAAGCAGATGTGCGTTATTTACAAGAAAAGATGTGAAAAACACTTGAAGCTCAGAAAGGTGCAGGAGCTACTTTGCTGCGTTTGTCACATTCAAAGTAGCGGGCTGCCCTATGTGTGTAGTGTGACCCTCGGTGAAAGAAATGTGCACGCCGATGATGCCTGGTGTCGCGAATCCTAGTTTGAATGAGGCTACTAAGGAGAGAAGGCAGTCCTGCTACCAAAATTGAAAGTCTTCTTTCAGTGCAGCTTAGGAGCAAAAATGGTAAATGTCATAGTGTAGGGTTTTTTTTTTTCCTTACAATTGTGATTAAACATATGACTGTATCACACTTCCATGACCCATGCAACGATGTGTGAAATTTTCTTCAGTGGTGTATGCTTGAATGAGGGAAAAATGTTCTTGACAGTACTTTGTGTGAGTGACTGGGTAATAAATGGCTCCATACAAAACATTTTAGAGGGAGTGATAATGAGACTTATCCCAATATGTAAAATTTCCACACAATTTAGTTGTTCCTTCCATTTGGTATGTTGCTTCGCTCTGATAGGTGAGTTCTGCGGTCTTCCTTTTTTGTCATAGGAGGATACCTGCCTGCCTCTGACAAGCACATGGTAGACCTGTACTGCGCCATTGGTAGAAGCAAGTGTGTTCTAGTCCTTGGATAGATGCACCTAGTGCTGCTCGTCCTCCATACAGTATATTTTTTTCCGCACGAAAATGGGCTGTTCCTAGAAAGCCTTTCTCTATTCTTGATCAAGCCATTTGGTCTAACTCAGAGAGCTTCTCTCCTCCTCCTCCTGACAACTTTTTGGCCTTGTACCCTATGGAAAGGGAGTATGGAAATTGACTGTTGGACCCAGTCCACTATGGACCCAGCTATTCTGGCACTAAATCATTGATCTACTTTTTTTTATTGACAGCATTCCCTCCTTTTAAGGATTCTGTTGATAGGCATTTGGAGATGCTTTTAAAGTTCTCCTTTGCTTTTAAAAATGTTCTTGCCTGCATCTGGCTATTGCCATCTTGTCGGCTGCCCAGAACAAGACAAACTGAACTGGAGAAATCAAGTTGACTTTTTCCAAACTCTCCAAATATAGATGATCTAATCTTGCTGCAAGATTACTGTATGGATATGATCTGTTCACCCCTGCAGGGCATCATCATCTACTGCAGGTCCTTCACCTTGTAGCAGACCCTCCACTTCTAAGCTCACTACACCTTCTCGTAAACCTTCACAATGAAAGTTTGCCCTTTCCCCCGGAGAGGGGCATATGCAGAGGAATGCCTCCTCAAAATTGCTCTACCCTAGAACAAAGACATCTTGGCTTGCTTTCCTTCCTGTATCATTGGGCTCTTAAACGAAACCCTGAGCTTTCATATCCCAGTACCCTGGAGACCCCCCTTTGTTTTCACAAAGCTGCTGAGTGAAATTTTTGGAAAAAAAAAAAAAAATATGTATTCACACCCCCTTCCCCGAAGTTGATACTGAATACTTCTCGGGCACTGCCCCACATTATATTACTTAAGACAGCCCTCAAAATTTCCACTCGCCTACTAGCATTTGGCGAGTGGATTTAAGCTGGGGCGAGTGATGACAGGGCTGCATGACCAATCTCCCTCCAATCTGTGCCTACACTTAGAGTCCCGATGAGATTGGCGGCCGAAGAGGAAAGGTGCATGCTCGGGAAAAGTAGTCTGGTGAGCCGCGCACAGGCAGAGCAGTACACAGGTGCTCTCCTTACAATTCTCATTAAGCCATGGGACCCAACAGTATGACCTCTCTGAGCCTGCCCCCCTCCCCCGGGCCCCGACCAATGTAGCTGGAGAGCAGAAAGTAATGAGTGAGGTGGAGAATTGCAAAAATTACCACTTTGGTGCAGCGCTCACTGAAAGTTGCCCTGACATGAGAGTGGCAGCCTTCTAGTTTGTGCAGTTTTCTTCTCCTTGTGCTCTATGTAAGTGTCCAAGTTTAGCCTGAGCACTGTGAGCAGACTGGTCTCAATGTGTGCTGTGCGGTGTCAGTGTGCGCTGTGCTAAGGTGTCAATGGCTGTGCAGTTGTGTGGATCTCAGCGCTGGATTGTACTCCCTCCCGCTGTGCTGCAGCTCCTCTCCTCTCTGCCAGCCTGAATAAAAGGGGGAAGTGGGGACATGCAAGTGTGGAGCCGCACACACAGGCTCCTGATGATGAGATGAATGGGAGAGAGAGGATGGATGGGAGTTGCAGAGGAGACAGCAAGAGAATGGGGAAGAGACCAAGTTCTAGTGCCCTGTCCCTCTGGTCTGCCCCCAGTGCCCTGTCCCATTTTGTTAAAGTTGTTGTTGGTAATATTTAATTTTGTAACTTGAGGCACAGGGCAGTGTATGAATTAGGTGGGGCAACTGGTGGCGAGTAACTCTTGAGGCCTGGCTAGTAGCTCAGGACTTGAAATTTTGAGCCCTGACTTAAGATATCTGGTTCTAATCCTGAATTTTTTTTTTTCCCATTCCTTTAAGCAAAACATTTTATCTATTTCTGTCCCCATGTTCAGGCACATACCGGTACTGTCATTGGCACTCTTCGTTTGCTTCTTCTATAATTTCCCCCAGGCTCTGCTTTGGGACAGCCAGTGCCCAGCTTCTCCACTAAAAGTCACTGAATTGCTCCTCAATATGCAGGAAGTTTTACATCCTGTAGTGCTACTCCGTCGGGAACTGCTGACTTGTGGTTCTTTTCCCTCTTCGTAGAAGCAGCCAGGCAAGCCTCAACATTCACTCCTTTTGGCTCAAACAGCTTAGGGATTTATTTATTTATTTTTCCCCCTAAGTTTATTGCGGAGTAACTTGGATGGGCTTAAGGAGGCTGTGGAATACTCCAGAACACTGAACGAGAATGCGAGGATACTCTTTCCTGAAGTTATGCAGATCACTTCCCCCATACGCTCTACATTTTATTATATTAGGTAATAATCGCTTAGTGTGATGCTGGGGAACTTTGTTCTAAAAATTCTTATTCTTTATCCTACAACTTCCACACAAATAGCCCTCAGTATTCTGCAGGTCTTTTGTTGGGAATTGTATATTTTTTTTCCTAAACCACATTCTACACATTTCATATGCATTCTCTTCCAAAAAATAAGCTCCTCTAATCATCATCTCTGGGAATGTCTTCTCCTTTCTCATGTCTTGCTTTTGAAGGCTTGTCAACCAGCTTTGATTCCCTTATAAGTGGAGTCACTACTGTCGCCTATGGTTGCCTGCTGCATATTACCTTGTGAACGACCCCTCTTACGTTCCTCACAGGACATTCCCTCTCTAGGTTTCCTCCCCGCTCTTCTACCTGGCTGGGAGGCTATTCCCCCCCCCCCCCTAGGGTTTCTGCCTTCAGGGAACAAGTCCTACCTTTCCTATTTTAGTCAAGCTTCTCAAGATATACAGCATCTGAATCCTGGCCTCACAAGTTGCAAGGTTCACAATTCCAAGCTGTTTGAGCCTCTGCTCATATGTACTTCTGCTGTTGTCAGTTAGGGTTCATTGGCCCTTCTTTTCTTTTTTTTTTCTGTGCACCTATTGCTGCTGTTTTTTTTTGTTTTTTTTTCTGCTCACCCCTCTGTTGATTGATTTGAGGCGTCCCATGGTCTAAGAATGGATTCCTGTGCCCTGTAGTGTGTGATTAAGATAATAAGAAATTTTAAGTGGCTGTAAATGCTTATCTTTGTGTACAGTACAGGACTGACTTCTCTTTTTGCCCAAAAAAATAAAATGTAGGCAAGCTCAATATAAACCCCTTGTATTCCCAACAGGCCAATTTTTGTGTAAAAACGGTACCAAGAGCCCCATTTTATGTCTTGTTCTTTTGAGGGGCATGTGACTGTAGGTACTTAAAAAAAAAAAAAAAACAGTCTGAGGAATGGGGTAGCAACAGAAAAACACTAGGATAATATGTTCATGCAAAAATAAAATTAAAAAAAAGCTCTGAAGCCACTTGACCTTGTGGGACTTAAAGCGGTAGTTCCCCCTCCAAAATTTTTTTACCCTTAGATTGATGCTCATTTTGTCTAGGGGAATCGGCTAGTTGTTTTAAAATCGACGCTGTACTTACCGTTGTAGAAAGCGATCTTCTACTCCGCTTCCGGGTATGGGTCTTTGGGAGTGGGCGTTCCTTTTTGATTGACAGGCTTCCGAGGGTCGCATCCATCGCGTCACGAGTAGCCGAACGTCGGCGCGGCTCTATACGGCGCCTGCGCACCGACGTTTGGCTACTTTTGGAAAATCGTGACGCGATGGATGCGACCGTCGGAAGCCTGTCGATCAAGAAGGAACGCCCATCCCCGGAAACCAAACGGAGAAGATCGGTCGATTTTAAAACAACTAGCCGATTCCCCTAGACAAAATGAGCATAAGACTATATAGGTAAAAAAAAATTTGGAGGGGGAACTACCGCTTTAAACTTTCCAGCCTTGTGCATCATGAGGATTACTGAATCAGAGATGCCTCTGGCTCTTGGAACCTGGGCTTTACAAACCATGCAATTAAAACTAGGAACCTTGAAGCATGCTAGTAAACTGAAACCAAAGATTCGGATGATCTGGAAAAGTCAAGCTTCCACCAAAAGTATGATCGGGTTGGAGTACCACACCTGTCTAGACCAGTATAAAGCTATGAGGATCACTGGAATTTGCTCCATCTAAATCAAGCTGCGCTAGTCATAAAGAGCCATCGGGGCATCCATTTCTTCCACTGGAGGAACCCTGTACCTGGAGCCAAACTGGTCCAAGCCAAACATACAACTTTCACGTGTGTGTACACAAATTTTGTGTGTATAAGTTTACATACCCTGGCAGAATTTATGATTTCTTGGCCATTTTTCAGATGATATGAATAACACAAAAACATCTTTCACTCATGGTTAGTGTTTGGTAAAAAATGACTTCAACCAATCAATTGTGTTTACTTTCTTTAAATCATAATAGCAACAGAAACTACCCAACTGACCCTGATCAAAAGTTTACATACCCTGGTGATTTTGGCCTGATAACATGCACACAAGTTGACACAAAGGGGTTTGAATGGCTATTAAATATAACCATCCTCGCCTGTGATCTGTTTGCTTGTAATTAGTGTGTGTGTGTGTGTGTGTGTGTATGTAAAAGATCAAGATTAATGCGTTTCTGGACTCCTGACAGACCCTTGCATCTTTCATCCAGTGCTGCACTGACCATTCTGGATTTTGAGTAATGGGGAAAGCAAAAGAATTGTCAAAGGATCTGCGGGAAAGGGTAGTTGAACTGTAAAAAAACAGGAAAGGGATATAAAAAGATATCCAAGGAATTGAGAATGCTGTGAATCAGCAGTGTTCAAACTCTAATCAAGAAGTGGAAAATGAGGGGTTCTGTTGAAACCAAACCACGGTCAGGTAGACCAACTAAAATTTCAGCCACAACTGCCAGGAAAATTGTTTAGGATGCCAAGAAAAACCCACAAATAACTTTTGGGTGAAATACAGGACTGAAGAAAACATGTAGTGTGGCTATTTTAAGATGCACAATAAGAATAAGGAGGCACTTGAAGAAAGATGGGCTGCATGGTCAAGTCAGAAGTCAGAAGAAAGCCATTACTACGCAAATGCCACAAAGTATCCCGCTTACAATCCACCAAACAGCACAGAGACACGCCTCAAACCTTCTTACAGTCATTTTGTCTGATGAGACCAAAATTTAGTTTTTTTGCCACAACCATAAACGCTACATTTTGGAGTCAACAAGGCCTATGATGAATGGTACACCATTCCTACTGTGAAACACGGAGGTGTTTTGGGGATGTGTGAGCTACAAAAGGCACAGGAAATTTGGTCAAAATTGATGGCAAGATGAATGCAGTATGTTATCAAAAAATACTGGAGGAACATTTTCATTCAGCAGCCAGGAAGCTGCATATGGGAAGTACTTGGACATTCTAACATGACAATGATCCAAAACACAAGGCAAAGTCAACCTGTCATTGGCTACAGCAGAATAAAGTAAAGGTTCTGGATTGGCCATCTCAGTCTCCTGACCTCAATATCATTGAGCCACTCTGGGGGAGATCTCAAACGTGCAGTTCATGCAAGACAGCCCAATAATTTACAGGAACTGGAGGCTTTACCATCTGAGAAGATAAGGAGCCCCATCAACAAATGCCACCAAAGACTTCAAGCTACCATTGATGTTAAAGAGACAATACATGGTATTAAGAACCAGGGTATGTAAAGTTTTTTTGATCAGGGTCATTTGGGTAATTCCTGCTGGGATTATGAATAAAAGAGTAAACACAGTTGATTGATAATAAATGGATTCAGCCAAACACTAACCATGGGCGAAATAAATATTTTTGTGTTATCATTCATATTCTCTGATAAATGGCCAAGAAATCAAATTCTGCCAGGGTATGTAAACTTAGGAGCACAGCTGTTTTTGGCTGGTTTTAGGCTGTAGCTGCTTTCTAAAGAAAACTACAATTTTGCACCCTGTCCATTTTGTTGCACCTGGAATACATTTTGTTGATTTAGCCTCTGTGCGATTTGTCATGTGACTTTGTACACCTAAAAACATTTATCGGAAGCTGCCAAAGAACAGGGTTATAGTCCTGAACGCATTTAGTTTCTGATGTGTTTCCTACATGGTAAGAATGAGAGTGCCAGCTCATTTCCAGATCTGTTTTGTATATTTTTTTTCCCTAGGATCTCCATTTTATTTTCCTGCTAATGTTATTCTATCCTTTTTAATCACTTAACAATTCTCCCCTTCCCTTATTCTTTGTCTTTTTACTCTGCTGCACAGAGGAGTCCCAAAAAGGTGAGGTGCTGTTGTCATTCTTTGAGGCATAGTTCAGGACTGAATGGCATGTGGTCTGGCCATGGTAGAGGGTCCTATATGTGGTACATTTAACAAGGTCTCTGATCTAGCAGTTTCTTAGGAAGAGGCCACAGATAAGGACAAATTGGCTAAGACTGGCCATACACTGTTCAAATCTTGGTCGGTTCAGGAGAAACCGGCTGAGATTCGAACCATTAATGGGCAGGCTCAATGTACCAAGTGGATCGATCAATCAATGGGTACAACCAGCCTGCCCGATTTGCTTCTGATTATCGCAAGTGGCTGCTAGTGATAATTGCTTACTTCTCCCAGTGGGGGGCGGCTTCCCCTACCTGCCCCCGTCAGGAGCAGACAATGTCTCGGCAGGAGGGATTCCCCCTGTCAGCACTGTCTGTGTTGATGGAGGAATTGGTGAAAATTTCTCCTGCAGTCACAGGTTGCAGGAAAGAAATTCACACATCTATGCCAACCTATGAACACTGATTGGGTAAATCCTCTAGTATAGCTCTAAATCAAGCGAAAGTGGGATTTATTAAGCAAATTACTGACCGCATTAAGCCTAGTACACACAATCAAGAAAAAAATACAGCTTTCAAAGCGATTGTCCCATAATCTGATTAGTACACAGCTTTCGATAGTTGATCAGGACAGGTCATGCAAAATTATCCGCAGGGACAAGCACGAAAAATGCTCTTGTACAATACCAGATTGTATGATTTTTTTTTATTCTTATTTAATCAGTACAGTTTTCATCTGACAACACAATACATCCAAATTTTTATTCCGGTGTATGAGAATCTTCGTAACTTTAGTAACTGCTTCATTTATGATATTGAGACTAGCATGCAAAAAAACACCAAAAACGGACGATCAATCGTCCGATAAGCACATATATAGTACAATTGATTCAGGAATTTTTAACATTGTTTTTTTTTTTTTGCAATCTGTTTCTTAGCTTCTGAATCTTAGCTGTTATCTTAGACCAGGGCTTGACAAATTGGCTTTGAATCTAGGAGCCAGCTAAAAAAAAAGTTAGGCGCCAGGTTTATTGACGTAACTAGGGCTGGTATCGGTCCCCCCTCCACTAACTACAGACCCCCCCCCCCACACTAAGTCCAGACCCCCTCCTGCAGTATAGATCCCCCTCACAAAGTACAGACCCCCATCCCGCATTATAGATTCCCCTTACTAAGTACAGACCCTCCTCCCGCAGTATAGATCCCCTCACTAAGTACAGACACCATCATTGCAGACCTCCATCTATCAATGCAGACCCCCCCCCCCATCCATCAGTGTACACCCCCCACAGTGCACCCGCCCTCAGTGCAGACCCCCCCTCTCCATCCGTGTAGGCTCCCCCACAGTGTAGACCCCCATCAATGCAGACCCCCCCCTCAGTGCAGATCCCCCCCCCCATCAATGTAGACCCCCCCCCTCAGTGCACCCCCTCTCCATCAGTGTAGGCCCCCACAGTGCACCCCCCCCCCCTTCCCTCCCATAGCGCCCCCCAGCACATGTCTATTTGGACTACATTAAAACATTTACAGACCTCAGAACAGCGCAGGATAAGCACAGCGGAGTGTGTTCCCTCGGACCCCCCTCCTCCTCCGTAAGCAGAGAGGAGAGGAGAGGGGGGCGGCTTCCGTCCGTTCCGCTGTGTGGGGGCGAGGACTGTGTGACGAGTAGTGTTAGCCGGCGGCACCGCTCGCTAACACTACTCGTCGCACAATCCGTCGTGGGGTCCAAGGCACACACACTCCGCTGTGCCTATCCCGCGCTGTTCTGAGGTCTGTAAATGTTTTACTGTAGTCCATGTGTCACCCGGTGCGGAGAGGAGCATGGCGCTGGGAAACCACTGACTCCGGGTCCCCGATGTTCTCGAGGCGCCTCCCACAATACCTTGGGGCAGGGCGACAGCAGCAGTGGGGATGACAGGCCGCCGAGGATCCCCAGCTGGACTTCACTCTACTAGCCACTCGTTCCTCCCTCTGTGTCAGCCGCTGCTGTGCCACTCTCTTCCTGCTCCATCCCTGCTTATACCACTAATCATGTTCATGGCCAAGACCCCGCAACCCGCCCTGTAGCAGAGGCACCTGTCATGGATCAAAGCCCAGGCGCCAGGGTGAAATACCTGGCGCCTGAGATTTGTCAAGCCCTGTCTTCGACAGTGGTCTGGAGCAGTCAGGCATTTATCGCATGGTACTGGTCAGAGCATAATCTATACTGGTCCGGTGGTATTTCTAATTCTTTAATCATGCTGCCATCTTATAGCAGATTTATCCCATTGCTTTACTCCCCCTATACAATAAGTCTTACCAGTTGTAGCCATTAATATTTAGTTTGGAACACTGTAACCGTTTGTTGCACATTTTAGGCTTTCAGTAGCTCCGTACCAGCACTAAACAAGAAGTTCCTGTTCTTCAGCCCCTTTGAAAGCATATCAACAGGGGGGTTAGCTTTTTCAGGCAAAGCGTTGTTGTAAATTTCTATTGCTAATAATTATCCACAAATCATACACTGACCAGCCATAACATTATGACCACTGACAGGTTAGGCTTCATGTACACGGGATGTTTTTACAAACTTTTTTTTTTACCGTCCTGCTAGCGCACCACACCAGTGTGAAAGCCTTGCATAGCAGCGGATGTTTGAGGGTGGTTAGCAGGCGCTATTTTTAGCGCAATAGCGCCTGCAAAACGACCCAGTGTGAAAGGGGTCTTAGAGCTGGTTCATAAGTTTTATTGAGGAAGGTGGCCTGGTCTGATGAATTCAAGAATGGTTTTGGGAGCAAAATGAGTTTGAGGTGTTGACTTGGCCTTCCCGTTTTCCACATCTCAGTCCAATCAAGCATCTCTGGTATGTGCTGTGAAAACAAGTCCAATCCACCTCCCAACTTACAGAACTTGTAGGAGCATTTTCTGATAACTTGGTGCAAAGTACAAATCAACAATATACTTTAGGTGCCAAACGAACATGCCAGCTTTAGGCCCTGGTCACATTGGCATTAACAGCAGGAGTTTAAGGTGCATTTTTTTTTTTAATGCTCCTTGGAATCCTAGTAAAGCAATCTGTAATTGATAATATGGACAGCCCACAGAGCTCTTTACATGAAGTGTTAAAGGCTCTCCACTCCTTCCATTTAAGTCTGTGGCAATGTGACACCATGTGTCTGCGCTTTGTTCTGGGGTATGCCTTTACCATTTTGGGGACCGGTTTTTAGCAAGCGCTATAGTTTAGATTTACAGATGCAAGACCTCGCTCAAAATACTGGATGCCAAACATTGGGACTATATTGCTTAGAGAACGCTCCTGTGCCAGTCTTCGCTGTCCCATCACCCTGTAGAAAAATAATGGTGGTATGAGTACTATGGCCAAAGACAAGATGCCTTTCAGGGCTGAAATGTACCTCAATTTTTCCTCTTTCACTCCCTTCTATCCTTTCCTATGGACTTTCTGTACCTAACCAACCACTTCAATGTTCCAGGTCTTTTCCAAACTCTACGAAGTTTGTAAACGTCGTCTGGGTCGCCAAGCTTTCATTTCCAAACCAAGACACAGAAGGTCATCAAACAATAACAAGAAGAAAAATTAAAGCATACATTCACCTTTACTTTCCTTTTCTGAGACATTTTGTTTTTGGGACAGTTATCAAAACTGGTGTAACACGCTTATTACAATTTCCTGAGTTCTTACAGGACTGGAAACCAGTGTGCCTCCAGCTGTCCATTCCCAGCATGCTTTGCCAGCTGGAGAGTCACAGGTTCCCTGCCCTTGACATATGGAATTATGCTATGTGTACTATTCATAGTTTTTATTTTCATTTTTTTCACAAATTCACAGGGTGAGAGGTGTTTTAGAGCACAAGTTTTATTTTTATTTTTTCATTTATTTACATTGCATGCCATTTTTGCCTTATGTTTTATTTTTCATCTTTTTTTGCTTTTATTTTATTCATTTTATTTTGTACACTAGGTGTTGAAGCCACTGAGTGATAACTTGATGGAAGATAACATAAGACAATCTGTGACAAACTCAATCAAAGCAGGTCTTACAGAGCAAATGACTCAAGCTTCCCGGATAAAGACAGACTGACAGTCCATTTCTCCAACTGCATCCTTTCCTGTCCTAAGCTTGTTTTGTACAATGACAACTCTAAACAGAAACCAAAGTTTACAGTTAGATGGAATAGAAACTGAATTGAAATGCTGCCACACATCTGTTCCCTATGGATTATCTATGTAGCTTTTTTTTTTTACATTTTTAGCCGTTATGGATGCTGCTTTGCCCTCTAGTGGCAAAAAGCTGTCAGTGCAGCAGTAGTGCTTCTGCACTATGACATCAGTTCATCTTACAACTTCGCTTTGTTCCAATCAGTTTGTCTCCCCTCGTCTAAGTACATGTAACCACAATGTTAAATTATGCTCTTCTAAAAGAATGAATGTAGTGTTCACTTATAAATTTTAATATTTATATTCCATATAGTTATGCTATTTATGATATATTGGGTTATAAAGCAATCTCCTGGTAAATTCACTGCCTTTGGTACATGTTCCCTTTTCACATACAGTATACATAGAAACCTTTGTAAAAACGAATGCCTTTTTTTTTTAAATCCAAGAACCTGCCATAACATAGAAGCATATCAGGGGAGATGGGCAGTGGATTTTGTTCCCCCCTATCTGTTCAGCCTTCATGTATATACTGTATGCCATTAATTTTATTGGGGGCGGGGGTAGGGCACAGTCCATCCAGAAGCATAGGCTACAGCTTTAGGAGCTCAGATCACGTGTACAGCATTTGTTATTTTCTATACAAATCAGATAGGGCATGTATATGATATATAAATAATATAAATACCAATTTTTGTATCAAGTTTTTGTAGTCCATGCCAAATCCCGGTTCTGTGGTAGGCTAAGTGAAGCCCCTGCTTGGGGACTGTTTGTGACTCATGTAAATGTGAATGCATCAACCAATCTCAAGTTTTGATATATTTGTGATATTTACCTGCCTTGAGCACTGCTGTCTCAGCCCAACGGTCGGAGAGAAAAAAAAAAAAAAGCATTTTTGTTGTGAAGCCTATTTGTCCTGTTTAAAAATTAAAGCGGTTTCCTGTAATTTATTTTCAGTATAATTAAAATCTGTTGTATATATGGCACAGCAAGCAACGGTCTGAGTTATTTTCCTCTTTTGACTATTATAACAAAACTGCAATTGTTGTTTAATGTAAACAGGTGTATGGGTTTGGATTTTATTGTGCCCACAGAAGTGTGCCCATTTAATAAAAGGGATGACATTTCAAAGTTCAGAAACGTACAAACAGCGTTCTTTTACTATGATAAAAAATGGGGCTAGAGTTTAAAAAAAAAAAAAAAAAAAAGTGGTCCATAACATGTAATTTACAGTACAATAATCTGGAGTATGTAACATAAGAGTGACAGCAGCTGTATTTAAAAGTACTGCACAACAAATGATGTGGTCCAGAGTATGTAACATACTGCACAGTATACAGAGGGAAAGCACAATATGAAATGAAGCCGTGTGTAATATACCAATATATTGTGTGCCCTGTACAGATGAGCTCACTTTATTATCTCCAGGACCAGCCACACCCGAGCTGTGACTTCTGAATCGAGCAGAATAGTGCTTAGTATAAGCCTTCTGTATAACGGTAATTAGACCAGAAGACCCCTTTCACACAGAGCCGCCCATATCGGCAGCGGTAAAACTCAGCTATTTTTACAGCCGACACTATGGGCGGATTTGCAGCACATTTTGGCCACTAGCAGGGTGCTTTTAACCCCCGCTAGATGCAGAGAAAGGGTTAAAAGCAGCGCATTGCAGGCGGTATAGCCGCGCTGTACCATTGATTTCAATGGGCAGCAGCGGTATACACACTGCCCCTTCACCGTTTTAAAGATGCGGCTAGCAGGACAATTTTTTTTACCGCCCTGCTAGCGCAACGCTCCAGTGTGAAAGCCCTCAGGCTTTCACACTGGAGACAATGGAGTAGCTGTTTGAGGGCGGATTGCAGGCGCCATTTTTAACTCCATCGCATCTGCAATACTAAATCTAAGCTATAATGCTTTGCACATTGCACTGCGAGTGTAACAGTTAAATGCGTACAGGCAGGTAGAGCGCCCCATTCCATGCCTTAACAGGCTGTACCCTCATCAACCAGTCATAGGTTTGGAAGGGGATTATTTCCAGTAGTGTTCGAGCCTCTTGTCAGGTTTATATTGCTCTGTTTTTGTGACATGAAGTAGAAAATGCACACAGGGGTTTATTTATTAAAGGCAAATCCACTTTGCACTACAAGTGCACTGAAACCGCAGTCGCTGTAGATCAGGAGACAAGCAAGGAAATAATTAAAAAAACAGCATTTTAGCTTGCACATGATTGGATAAAATCAGCAGAGCTTCCCCTAATTTCAGATCTAGAGACTGCACTTGCAGTAACAAAGTGGATTTGCTTTTGATAAATAACCCTCATAGTACAGAGACATAAGAAAGTGAAAGTCTCCCCAAAGTAAGGCGAAAAACACCTTCCACCAGTTTATCACCACCAAAATATATTCTCTGCCACAGTTCTGGTGACAAGCATAGCAGTGATATCTGTGGAGGCTGATCTCCTGCCTCTAAGGGAGAGAAAAACAAATTGCTAATTTTATTATCGTCATGCATGTCCAACCTTTGCACTTATGCATTATGATTTCCTATAGATTGAGATACTGGGGTAGATTTACTAAAACTGGAGTGCAAAATCTGGTGCAGCTCTGCATAGAAACCAATCAGGTTCTATTGTCAAAGCTGATTTGCTCCAATGCACAGCTGCACCAAATTCTGTACTCTCTGGTTTTAGTAAATCAACCCCAATGTGTGAACTAATTAATTTTAGTGTTATGTATTGGAAAACAACTTCTTGTAGTGAATGGACAATGCTGCCTCTGCTGCACTAAAAGTTCTTCCCTGCTGGACTACGGAACTCCTCATTTGTATTCATAACACCCCTATACAGGGAATTACTAAGAATGTAAACAAGGTGGTGTATAGTAATGAGAGGCGAGGTGCTGACATTACATAGTTCTGTAGTCCAGCAGCAGGGCGGACACCAACAGGGGATTTCAGTATAGCAGACGTGGCATTGTGTGCTCACTACAGGAAGTTATGGCACACTGAATTTCTGGAAGGACTTTGGGGGAAATGTGCATTTATTGCAGTAATGTATCAATTATTTGTGAGTTAAAATACTTCAGTATTCATGCATACAGTGAGGGGGAAAAAGTATATGATCCCCTGCTGATTTTCTACATTTGCCCACTAAAAAAATGATCAGTCTAATTTTAATAGGTAGGTTTATTTTAACAGTGAGAGAAAGAACAAAAATATCCAGAAATTAAATTTTTCAAGAAAAGTTATAAGTTGATTTGCATTTCAATGAGTGAAATAAGTATTTGATCCCATACCAAATCAGCAAGATTTGCCTCAGAGTTGACTTCTAAACAGGTAACGAGCTGAGATTAGGAGCACTTTCACACTGCCAGCGGGCCATTTTAGTGCCGCATTTCAGCAAATAGCGGGGTACTTTCTTCGGCTGCTAGCAGCGGTTAAAAGGGTTAAATGTGCTCGAAAAGCACTCCTGCCGATGTGCTTTGGCAGTAGAGCTGCACGATTAATCGCAATCTCTATTTCCATGGGCAGTGGAGGAACGGTGTAAACACTGCTCCAAAGATGCTGCTTGCAGGACTTTTTCTAACGTCCTGCAAACGCACTGCTCCAGTGTGAAAGCACTCATGCTTTCACATTGGGGCTGCAGGGGAGGCATTTTTCAGGCACTATTTTTAGCCCTTTAGCGCCTGAAAAACACCTTCAGTGTGAAAGGGTTCTTAAAGGGAATGCTTCCAATCACAGCTTTTACCTGTATAAAAAAAAGACACCTGTCCACAGAAGCAATCAGATTCCAATCTCTCCACTATGGCCAAAACCAAAGAGATATCCAAGGATGTCGGGGACAAGAAATTTTAGCCCTACACAAGGCTGTAATGGGCTACAAGACCATCACCAAGCAGCTTGATGAGAGGGTTACAACAGTTGGTGCAATTATTCGCAAATGGAAGAAACAAAATTACTGTCAATCTCCCTCAGTCTGGAGCTCCATGCAAGTCACCTCGTAGAGTTTGAATGATCACAAGAACAGTGAGGAATCATCCCAGAACTACACAGGAGAATCTTTTCAATAATTTCAAGGCAGCTGGGACCATAGTCACCAAGAAAACAATTGGTAACACTACGCCATGAAGGACTGAAATCCTGAAGCGCCTGCAAGGTCCCCCTGCTCAAGAAAGCACATAGGTCCGTCGGAAGTCTGATAATGAATATCTGAATGATTCAGAGGAGAATTAGGTAAAAGTCTTGTGGTCAGATGAGACCAAAATCAAGCTCTTTGGCATCAACCCAACTCGCCGTGTTTGGAAGAGGAGGAATGCTGCCTATGACCCCCAAGAACACCATCCCCACTGTCAAACATGAAAACCTTAAGCTTTGGGGGTGTTTTTCTGCTAAGGGGACAGGACAACTTCACTGCATCAAAAGGGACGATGAAGAGGTCCATGTACCATCAAATCATGGGCAAGAACCACCTTCCCTCAGCCAGGCCATTGAAAATGGGTCATGGATGTATTCCAGCATGACAATGACCCAAAACACACAGCCAAGGAAACAAAGGAGTGGCTCAAGAAGAAGCACATTAAGGTCCTGGAGTGGCCTAGCCAGTCTTCAGACCCTAAACCCATAGAAAATATGTGGAGGGAGCTGAATATTCGAGTTACCAAACATCAGCCTCAAAACCTTAAATGACTTGAAGAGGATCTGCAAAGAGGGTCAGTGGGAAAAAAATCCCTCAAAAGTGTGCAAACCTGATGGCCAACTACAAGAAACGTCTGACCTCTGATTGCCAACAAGGGTTTTGCCACCAAGTCATGTTTTGCAAAGGGGTCAAATACTTATTTCACTCATTAAAATGCAAATCAAATGTATACCTTTTTTGAAACGCGTTTTCTGAATTATTTTTGTTATTCTGTCTCTCATAGTTAAAATAAACCTACCATTAAAATTTTAGACTGATTGTTAGTGGTCAAACGTACAAAATCAGCAGATCAAATACTCCCTCCCCCCCTCACTGTAGATAAAACATGGTCATTCATTTAAATGATATTCAAAATACACATCTTGATACGATGCTAACCAAGCAAGTCTTTTTCCAGGGCCCTCTTGCCTTGGCGTGTGCGTTTTTTTTTTGCACAAAAACGCACGCGTTTGGTTCTAAGAATTCATTGCAATAATTGCATGTATTGTGCTGAATGTGTCACTTATGTTTTAGTGTTACATGCTCAGCCTCCTTGCATGTCCCCCTCAGATCTACAGTGACTGCCCTTCCAGTGCAATTTGCACTTGTAGTGCAAAGTGAATTTGCCTTTTGTAAATAACCCCCAATGTCTACAATCTCCCTTGTCGGCATGTTTGCCCGGTCTTCTGGGTTCAGCATCTTTGACCTCTTGCTTGACCAGTCTGGGGCGATACACATCCCCCATGCATGCTTAGGAGTCCATTCATCATGGCACAGGTGGTTGCACACTGAGCTGTGCATGTCCAGCTTAGTGTACATCCTTTGCAAGGAATTAAAGCCGTAGTGGGGGTTATTTACCAAAGGAAAATCCACTTGGAAGTGCAGTCGCTGTAAATCTGAGGGGTAGATCTAAAATGAGGGGAAGCTCTGCCGATTTTCGAATCCAATCACGTGCTTGCTGTTTATTCTCCTTGCATGTCCCCCTCGGATCTACAGCGACTGCACTTTTAGTGCAATTTCAAGTGAACTTTGCACTTGTGGTGCAAAGTGGATTTGCCTTTAGTAAATAACGCCTAGTAGATCTCTTCTGCAATTTAAAAAAAAAAAAAAAACATTTTCTGCTTTAATTTTTTTTGTACACTTCAGCATTACCTGAAAAATAGAATCCCTATATATAACAGACAATATTCTTGCCTGCAGTCAATGGTAAATGATGTCAGAAAACATACTGAAGTTTCACTCAACCTACAGTAGCCAAGATAATTTTGTATTTTTAATTTGGCAAATATTTTTCATAGACACTACAGTGCACTGAATACTTCCGAATCCATTAGAAAGGCTATATGTGGATTTTAAAACAAGTCAGAACAGAGACGACATGGGGGATTTGTATTTATTGAAAATTCACCAAATGCAATATTTACAATACTCTGCTTGCCTTGTGTAATGATTTGTTAAATAAAAGATAACATTAAAAAAAAGTCCACAATAAAAACTGTCTACAAAATATACCAGACTCAAAGTAAATGGTTATGTCTGATAGCGCTGTCCAATCCTCTTTAGTGCCATCCAGTCCTCTTACTTCACTCTTCAAATGAGATCAGCAACTGTTCAAAGAAAGAATGCAAAGTTACAATAACTATTCTACAAATCTGGTGAAACATTAGGATGCATGCTGTGCTAAAAAGGTGAGCAGTGCAACAATAATACCCAGGGCCAAGTAACTAGATATATTAAAAGGCAATAAGTTCTGTTCTTAACAGTAAATGTACAATTATATAACAGAAGAAACAGGCTCCCTTTGAGACGAATGCTTACATTTCTTTCATAGTATTAAAAAAGAAAAAACGCAAGTCCTAAACTGTTCTGGGTATACTTATCCAAGGCTGGCCCAAACAGACGTTCCCAATGAAAAGAAAAACCTGGCAACAGTTTCTTGCAGGGTAACTGCAGACCCTCATTTTAGCCAAAAAAATATTGTGCATGTGTATAGACAAAACAAGTCTCAAGCGTGGAATTTGCTGAATGGATCAGCAGCAAAATAAGAGCCCAAGGGAAATCTGCTAAAACTTCAGCCAACAGCCTCACTGCCAGTGGACTCCAACCTCTTGGACAAAATGCCTCATACCCTCCACCAGCTGTAGTGCAGTCCCCACCCGGGCAAAGGATGCCTTGAGCAAGGATTCCAGACAAATCAGTTGCAGCCTTAATGACCATTAGGCACTAGGAATGTAAGGCTCTTAAGCTATGAAATTGTGCATCCATCAAGGACATACTCCACTTCTTGGTAAACTTCTCCTCCATAAGGTAAAGCTAAGCAAATCTTTTTTCTGGAGCAACACTGTCAGGCCGAGTCTAATCTGTGCAACATCACCCCCTGAGAGGAGGGTGTAAAGCAGGGGTGCCCAACCAGAGCACTGCTGAGCTCTGATGAAGAGGCCTCTGCTGCCTTGAAACGTGTCAGCCGGCAGTGACATACCTCTTTCCCCCCTATCTGGGATTGCGGCTCGAGGGTTATCTATCATCATACCGTTGTTAAGCCTTTTATACTATCTCGTTTGTGAGTAGTTTTATTTTTATCTTACCCAATTATTAAACTGTCAAACGGTAATACACTAGGCTGGTGCGCCTTTCTTTTTCTTCTTTTTGTGCCCAACCAGTGGCCCGGGGGCCACATGTGGCCCGCGGAGCCCTCCAATGTGGCCCGCGACCTCTTGCTCTGGCAAGCCAAAACATAAGCCTGTATAGTGCTCCTGTCACAGGAAGAGTGATGCCAAATGCACTCTGCCTGGGGCAGCAACAGCTGGCGATAACTGAATGGAAGACCGCTTCGCTCATTGTGGCCCTTGACCGATTACCAAGTCGCTTAAGTGGCCCTTGCTCTTCAAAAGGTTGGGCATCCCTGGTGTAAAGGGAATGACTGGGAACCATGAACTGCCGTGGACCCTTCAAAGATGGAGACTCAGGAAGTGGCAATTTCAGACAGAAAACTCACTAAGGCCTTTTGCGGTCTGTTAAATTCTGAACTTGAGGTTCCTCGGGCACAGAGTCCTCAATTGAGGAGTCTTTCACCTCCCCCTCCTCTGCCCAATCACTTGTCTCTACCTTGTCTTCACACAACTCCTCCAACCAAGGAGAAGGGACAGAAGGAATACACCTCTATGCTTTTGACCATCTCACCCACACAGCTTACGCTCTATTCCGGTAAAACAGACATTTTTACTTTGTACATAATCCGTTGTCCTGAAAGTAGTTTAAATACCCGACAAGGGAAAGTGTTTAAAAACTGCAGGAGACCCCTAGACCCCCAGGGGGAACTGCACCAGGGGCATCTGTGAGCCCTGTCCCCTCTCTGCCATTTAGAAGACATACGACCTGCTGAACTAACAGGACCCGTGCCAGAACAAGCAGTCCCAATCAGCTGAGAGGACTGCAAGAAAGAGCGTACTGGTTACCCTAGGAGATCACCCAGCTGTCAGTGCCCTCCCTCCCCCTAACTGATGCACTCACATTACCTATAATAATAATATAAATATTAAGGATCCTGTATTGTACATACCATTCATGGGCATTTCATCAATCTGCGTAGAGTAGTACTGTTCAATATCTCTCAGAATACGAATATCATCATTCTTTACAAAGTTAATGGCCACACCTTTTCTACCATAACGTCCTGAACGACCAATCCTGTATTAAGATGATAAAAAAAACACAACTTGTTCAAACCTGTTCAACGTTGGATCAAGTCAAATGAAATGCAATTACACAAGAACCCACCTGTGGATATACAATTCTCTGTTATTGGGGAGGTCATAGTTAATGATTAGGGAAACTTGTGGCACATCCAGTCCTCTGGCCCACACATCAGTGGAAATAAGAACTCGACTGAAAAATAAAATAAAAAGTCAGTTTTCCAAAGAATACATCATCTCAAAGCAAAATTACATGAATGGAGGCAAATTACTACTTTAAATGATAAAAACGTACAGCTAATGAAGAATTGCATGCAAATTTAGCTGCTAAACGTCAGAAATCTGTGCAGACAGCAATCAGAGCTCTCTATGCCCCACTGAATACAGCACTTTGTGGGGGCTTTACTGGCTATACACCCCAGCCTGATTTTTATTAAGGAAGGCAGTCCAGTGCACCTAACACAGCAGTGCATAATGCAGAGCAAATAGCACAGTGGTTAATCCATCCACCTAGCAGCACTAGGGCCATCGGTTTGAATCCCAACGACAGCACAACCTGCCTGCATTTTCTCCCTGTGCGGGTTTCCTGCCACACTCCAAAAAACATGCTGGTAGGGTAATTGGATCCCGTCTAAGTTGGTGTATGTATGAATGAGTGAGTGAGAGTTAGGGACCTTAGATTGTAAGCTCCTTGAGATCAGTGTAAAGCTCTTCGTAAAATAGACAGCACTATATAGGTAACAAATATTTCATTATAAAATGAGACCCCAAGGACCCGGTCACATCTAGCGTTGGAATCGTCAAGATTCCAAATTGCACTGCAATGCTGGCAAAACACAGAGCACTTTGTGCCATTCATTTTTAATGGCATCAAAGCGCAGTGCGGCAATTACAACAAACCGCATCGCGTGAAGTTGGTTGCCCAAAAGAAGCACCACAGCAAAACCGCACCTCGTTTTTGGGCCATTCAAAATTAATATGGCACACAAACATGCGTGTTGCCAGCATTCCACCCACAATCCCTATCGCTAGATGTGAATCAACAAGCATTAGACAACCAATATGCCAGTGAATGCACTATAAATCTACATCAGCCAATTCCATGGACCGTCACAAAAGCAGAGGTTTCACATTCATACTTGCTGCAGCTGGCAGTTCCATTAGGAGAAAGAGGAGGGTAGGCGGGCAGCATAACGTAATGTCATCTGCTGCAGCAGGTAAGTCTTTGCCAATACTGGGAGGAGGGCTGGCACCTTGCCATTAGCAAGCCTTTCTCGAAAACATTAAGGTATGGTGGGAGTGGGCCACAGGGTCAGAAGAGGCTTGAGATAGGTGGCCTACGGGGGCACACCAGGGTTTGTAAATACATTTGTAAGGAACAGAGGGCTGAATGGAGGATCCTCTGGTCCTTCCTTGGGCAAGGCCGAGCCCATTTGCAAGCCATACCATGATCTCCTGGTGCCACTGAAAATTACATTGTATGCCCACCATAGTACCTGTGCTTTAGGTTGCCTATCCCTGCCTAAAAGCATGCATTAAATTGGCCATGTGCTACAACAGTCTTAACAGTGGGGGGGATTATGAACATGTTGAGGGGATTGTTAAATACTATAATACAAACCTTGCACCCGATCTGAATTCTTTCATAATGGACTCTCGCTCTTTCTGTGGCATGTCACCATGCATTGAAGACACTGTAAAGTTGGCTTCTCTCATTTTCTCTGTCAACCAATCTACCTAAATACAAAAGGTCATAAAAAAAAAAAAGAAAAAGGGTCAAAAGTCTATCTTAAAACAACCGCTTTACTGTATACATTTTTTTTTTTTTTTTTTAAGTGAGCCTGTTGGCGGAAAAAATAAAGAAAAATAAACAAAAAGCCAACCAAAAAGTTCCAGTAAAGGAAGAGGGGTTTTATGCACATGCTTTGCCCAATTTATAGGTTCATCATTCTACTGCACCATAAAGCCATCTGAATAATCTCTACTCTATAAAAGCGTGCCAGATTCCTACATGCCCCACTGTAGTTCCTCCTGCTGGCCTCTACATCACTACTATGCCCTATATCTTCAAGCTACGGCCCTCCAGTTGTTCAGGAACTACAATTCCCATCATGCCTAGTAATGTCTGTGAATGTCAGAGTTTTACAATGCCTCATGGGATGTGTAGTTCCGCAACAGCTGGAGGGCGTAGTTTGAGGATCCCTGCCCTATAGTAACATAAGAGCAGGTGGGAGAAATCACGTGGCACAGCGGAAGAGGCATTTGGCACTCCTGGAAGGATGAAGGCTGTGAAGTTGCCATGAGCAGATGCCAAATCAGGTACAAAAAAGAACCGTACTTTACAGTGCTTTGGTTTGATATGTTTTAGTAGTGGATGCATAAAAAAGGAGCAAAAGTAATACAATTCAGAAAGAAGACAAAGCAGCACATGGATGTAACACAAAACAGAGCTCACATGGGCTCTGCTGTTTGCTAGCTTTTTTTTTGCAGCATTAAAAATGAAAGACAAAAACCCACAAACCTTTCTTTTTGTATTGCAGAAGATCACAGCCTGCGTGATTGTAAGCGTATCATACAAATCACACAAAGTGTCAAACTTCCATTCTTCTCTCTCCACTGCTACGAAAAACTGCTTAATTCCTTCCAATGTCAACTCATCACTGAAAAACAGAAATATAAAATAAATCATATATAAAATACAGGAGGCTTAACCCTTTAACTGCCACATTCTTTTTTGCCTTTTTTTTTCTTCTACACAGGTTAAAATAATTTTGGGATTATAGACCTAAAGCGGAGTTCCACACACAAATTGAACTACTTCTTTTTGGATCCCCCCTCGGTGTCACATTTGGCACCTTTCAGGGGGGAGGAGCAGATACCTGTGTTATCTGGGAATTTGCTCCTATTTCCAGGCATAGATCGCCGCAGTATCCGCAGCAATCTATGCCATGTCCGGCCCCTCCTCCAGCTATCTTCTGGGAGACACACTGGTCCCAGAAGACATCAGTGAGGGGTTAAAGTCTGAACACAAAAGTTTTGACCGCTTTTAAATACTCTAATATTAAAAGCGGAGAAACATACATTTCCTCGCCTGCATCTACTTCCGAGTGCTGGTCTTCAGGCCTCTTGATTGGCCGGAGAGGGATGATGCAATAGTTGCATCCACACAGGAGTCAGTCATTCTGGCAGACTGGAATTGACTGTTATGCAAGCAGAGCTGTACAGCTCAGTTTACATCCCGGGAAACACAGAGCAGGCAAGTATTTTACTGCAGAAGAGACATTACATGTCTTTTGAATAAACAGCCTGCTGCTCGCAGTTTGTGGCAGTGTAACTTTAGTTCTGCTTTAAGCACCTTTCTTAAAACCCATATAACCTCTTCAGCTGCAGCCTAGGATAATGTAAAATAAAACACACAACTAGGAACAAAAGCTAGGTGCCTGTATAGCAAATAGTATTTACCGTTTCACCAGAATACGTATGGGATCAGTCATGAACTTATTGGTCATTTCCAGGATCTCATGTGGCAATGTAGCGCTGATCAGGCAAACCTGGGTGGCAGGAGGCAGGTATCTATATACATCATAAATCTGTTCCTTGAAACCTAGAAGATAACCACATCTGTAAGTTAATAAAATACAAAAAATAAAAAGCCAAAAAAGCAAAGGGTTGAGGAGAAGCAAAGCGTTAAAAAGTGTTACAAAACATGCATTGCAATCCAGCTTATGAAAAACCGGTTTTAAAAATAAACTACACAAAAGTATGTAAAAGTTCAGTTTAGCCAAACCAGCGTTTGACAAAAATAGGCTGCGCTTCTTAAATGTTTCAGTATGAAGCTTTGAGATACAAGTTTTGCAAACAGTCTCACAATGTGAGATTCTAATGCCAAATATACACCGTTTTATGTTGCTTAGCTATAAACAAGAACAATTGATCTCACTGAGCAACATTATAAGACAAGACTGCCCTATCCCTTCCGAGCTCCTCACCATACGCCACCATCAGTCCCATTTGTTGTCTTTACTTTTGGGTATCATACAACGAATCTCTCTGCATATAGAAAAGCCTTTCCCTTTTGTCTACAACTCAACTGTATTCAAATCAGCGATATTAGAAACAAATCTGATTTCTACATTGGTCTGTCAGATGCGTAGTCTCATTCTTTTAAGAAATAGCAATTACAAAATGTAAATACCAGGGCACATGATTTATTTAGAACTTTTTAGATCACGGCAAACCACACCCAATAACACATGATGTAAAATTACAAAAAACATCCCTCTAGTTAGGCGTTTCATAGAGCTTAAAAATGTTACCTTTATTAAGCATTTCATCAGCTTCATCCAAAACCAGCATTTTAATGGCACGTGTTCTTAAACTTCTGCGGCGAATCATATCTGTGCATAGCAACAATAAAGATTAACATACTAGCTATATAAAAAGGCAGATGTTTTAACTTTATCATAAGATAAATCAATTTTATTATAATCCTTACCAAAAACACGTCCAGGTGTTCCAGCAACAACATGCTGCCCATAATCCAGTTTTCGGATATCTTCACCAACATTGGTTCCACCAATACAAGAATGACACTGTACATTCATATAATCTCCCAAAGCAAGAAGCACCTATAAAAAGAAAAAAATTTAACAGTGATGCGAATATAAAAGCCCCAATGATGGTGCATTAAAATGTACTGTGCAGAAAACTTATTTTTTTCTAAAGTGTGGTTTACTTTGAATGGCAGCCACCTCCAGATCCTCTGTAGAGAGAAACCCCTTTCACATTGGAGGTGGTTTTCTGGTGTTTTAGCGCTAGAAATAGCACCTGTAAACCACGCCTCCCATTCATTTCAGCATGAACTTTTCTCACAGGCGCGGTGCTCTTGCGGGACATTAGGAAAAGTCCTGCAAGCAGCATCCTTGGGGCTGTTTGGGAGCACTGTATAAAGCATCCTGGAAAGCGCTTCGGAAGCACCAAAACACGGGCGCTTTTAAACCCTTTCTTCTGGCACTAGCGGGCGGGTTAAAAGCGACCCGATATTGGCCGAAAAGCGCAGCTTAAACAGCAGTAAAGCACCGCAAAACAAGCGGGGCCTTTAACGCTGGTGCTCGGGCGGCCCCAGTGTGAAAGGGGTCTTTAAAAGCCAGGGTGCATTAACCATCCAGTTTTCTGGTCACTAGCCCTGGCCACACCCCTTCCATTACTATTTGTTAATGAAGCTACCAGGTTCAGAGCTTGCATCTTAGGTTTTAGAGGTGCAATTATGCTATACAGGGGAACACCTAGTGGCAGCTGCTATTCAAAGCAAAAAAAAAAAAAAAAAAAAAAAAAAAAAAAAAAAGATTCCCCACAGGTTCATTTCAAGCATTTGTGTATGATACAAGTGAAAAACCTGTTCCCCTACCTTCTGAATCTGTCCTGCCAATTCTCTGGTTGGTGCCAGGATTAAAGCCTGTGTCTCACGAACCTAGAAAAGAAAAGTAAAAATTGACTTTCAACTGTTGGAAAAAAATGCATTTAATTTTTTTTTTTTTTTAAAGCCTTTAGTACATTAACCAGAGTCTAAGGAAGATACATAAACTATCAGCGGAAGTTCCACTTTTGGATGGAACTCAGCTTTAACCCCTTGATCACCCCCTAGTGTTAACCCCTTCCCTGCCAGTGACATTTATACAGTGATCAGTGCATTTTAATAGCACCGATCACTGTATTGGTGTCACTGGTCACCAAAAAATGTCACTTAAGGTCAGATTTGCAGTGCCGCTAAAAATAAATCGCTGATCTCCGTCATACTAGTAAAAACAAAATTACCCTTAATGAGATTATTTTTTGCAAAAATATGTAGCAGAATACTACAGAATTGGCCCAAACTGATAAATACATTTGTTTCTTAATATATTTTTTTAAATTTGTATTATAGCAGAAAGTAAAAAATATTGTCTTGTTTATTGCGCAAAAAAATAACCACCACAGAAATACCAAATACCACCAAACAAAAGCTCCATTTGTGGGAATAAAGGACATAAATTTTGTTTGGATACAACGCACGGCCGCGCAATTCTCAATTAAAACGGCGCAGTGCCGTATCACAAAAAATTGCCTGGTCACTAAGAGGGAAAATCCTTCCGAGGCTGAAGTGGTTAAATGTGGACACTTTGCTTTGGATAATACAAAACATGCTAGAGAAAAAAGTAATCTAATGAACCCAAAATATAGCAAGGTAGAACTACCTGAATATCTAAACACTGAAGAACAGACACACAAAACGTTGCTGTTTTTCCTGTACCGGACTGTGACCTGAAAGACAAAATACAGACATTTAATCAAAAGAAGCAGAAGTCAAATAAAAACATGCGATATTCATTATTTGGAAACCAAAGAGCAAACCCACAATAGTGAAGAGCACAGAAAGAGATCCAGGAGCCAATTTGCAGAATTCTGGAGGCTGCCAGTATCAGACTTAAAGCGGAGCTCCACCCAAAAATGGAACTTCTGCTTTTCGGAATCCTCCATGCCTCCGGTGTCACATTTGGCACCTTTCAGGAGGGAGAAGTGAGCAGATACCGGTGTAATACAGGCATTTGCTCCCACTTTTGGGCATAGGTCGCTGCGGTGACCTAAGCCACGTCCAGCACCTTCTTCACCCACCCACCACTGTCTTCTGGGAGACACACAGGACAGCAGGAAACCGTAGTATCGAGCAGCTCGACTCGCGCATGCGCAATAGGGAACCAGAAAGTGAAGCCGCAGGGCTTCATTTCCTGATTCCTTAATTGAAGATGGCGGCGGCAGCACCCGAGCATCAAGGGACAGATTGGCTTTGGGTGCCGACATTGCGGCGCCCAGGATAGGTAAGAATCCATATATTAAAAGTCAGCAGCTGCAGTATTTGTAGCGGCTGACTTAATTATTTTTTTTCGGCGGAACTCCGCTTTAAAGTGATGGTAAAGGCAGAAACAAAAAAAGCCTTGTGTGCAGCAGCCCCCCAATACTTACCTGAGCTCAATATCTGTCAAGCGATGTGCACAAGTGTCTCGGCCCCTCGTGATTGTCTGAGACACAGCAGCGGCGTCATTGGATAACCGACGGCAGCAGGAGACAATCAGGGGAGAGAGGGGAGGCAGGGTCGAAATGCAGTTCCATGTCTGAATGGACACAGAGAGCCGTGACTCAGCTCGGGTGCCCCCATAGTAAGCTTCTTGCTGTGTGTGCACGCAACAGAAGAGACTTTACAGTCAATTTAAAAAATTAGATTTTTTTTTAAATCATACATCCTAGGTGGATGCATTGATCCGATGCTGCATCTGTCCCCCAAGGCTGAGAATTGAGCGATCAAAAACCGATGATTGTTCAGTTCTCCCTGCCGCTCTAAGCAGAATAACCGTTGGGCTCAGTTCATACTAGATGCCGATGCGGCTCCAGCAGGGGTCCTGTGTGTTCTGGTTCACCGTTTAAGGTCAGATTTCAGCCCAAATTTTGGGCTGAATTCAGACTTGAAATGAACTAAAAGACGCAAAGGGCTCCTGTGCAAATTCGCACCGGAGCCGCATCGGAGATATGTGAACCGGCTCCATAGAGAGCCAGTCAAATTCTCCCGCCATTGCAAATTGGATGCAGTGATCCCACATCCAATTCGCAATAGTGTGAAGCCTCAGTCACCGCTCTCTGTTCTGCACCCCACCCCAGCGCTCACTGGAGTGCTGGGCTGTGGAGGGGGCAGGTATGGCAATGTAAAACATAAAAAATAAGTGCCTGCATCGTTTAAAATCCAGTTTCACCCTGCTCTGCACATGCTCAGTTGCATTTTAGGGACTACAGAATCTGTAGAGGCCGATCTGCTAACAGCCTTAAAGTGGAATTAAACCCTCTTATCTTGTACAGCCAAGGAAGCTGCTTCTGTTTGATCTGCAGTTGCCATGGTGCTATACATCTGATCAGTTATAACACCAGCCATTTGATGATTTGACAGTTTAGTTGAGGAAACAAGCAAGTGTGACAGTTCGCAATGCAATCGATGGGTTTAGTTACGCTTTATGATTTACTGCTGTTCAGTGGCTCTGAGCTTCAGCAAAAAGAAACAGGAGCAATGAATAAAGGCAATTTACAGCACATGGTAGCTTAATTATTGACGTGGAATGTATGTTCCTTGCTAAAGAACATTTTTTATCAAGTTGTTATGGGTAAAGTGCTGCTTTAAAGAATGTATTTAACCAATCATTACATTAAACTTACATAGGATTTCCAAGATTACATTAAAAAGGGGGCTAAAGTGGTTTTATCTCAAAGTTCAAGTGTAAATTCACACTATATGTCCCAAGCATTAGGACATTTGGGAGGACAATCTCTCCACCTACACAACTTATAAGGGATTGGGGTCCTATAAATATTATTGGAAGTTATCCTGTCATAGTAACCTTTTAGGAGAATAAAAGCACTTAAGATATAAGTGTTATGCGACCCTAAACGGCGCATAACAACATTCTTCCCATATGTATCACTAGACAAAAAGAAAATAGATGAAGTCTGTCACTTACTGTGCTATTACATCTCTTCCTTTGATAATCTGCTTGATTGCTCTTTGTTGGATAGCGGATGGTTTCTCAAACCCTGAAAAAAAATTTAATTATTATCATTCTAACAATGAACATAGGAAACAAGGTTTCAAAATATTTCAGCAATTAAAAAACTTTATTGAACATGTGAAAACATAAGGCTACTCAGAGGGCCAGTTTACACATTTGTATATAGAGTTTGTAATCTCTTCTTATGATTGATGCTAGTCAAGATAGACCATCACGTATATCTCATATTTCCTGTGAAGTGATTGTAGAAGTTAGGAATAAACTTTTGCATTGCCAAGTGTGCAAAAGCATGCTTACCATTTAAAATTAAAACAATGCCAACTAGGTGAGGTAATAATGCAGCAGTGTGGGAATATCAAATCACATGAATAAGTTACCTAGAAAACCTTGTTCTATGGGCCTTTCATTTGAATCTGTGTTGATCTGTGCTGGTCAACACAGATGATATGAATATACCTAAAGGAAACCATTCACTTTTTTTTTTACCAAAGCTCCTAAACTCAACTCCATAAAGCCTATGTCCATGTACACATTAGGCATTTATCAGAGTTTAGGAGCTGCTGCATTGAGTCAAGGTTAAACCTCCTCTTCTGAACGCGGAGGGATTGTGTTAAGGATAAAAAAGGTTTGACAGCAAGCCGAGGGAAAATGTAAAACGCTGCAAAAACTTGCCATGCTTTCCCACAGCCACAGTAAATGTAGGCCAGTGTACAGGAAGCCCAAGGACACCCTGCATAGTGGTAAAAACGGACAGGGGTTTTGGCTGGACTTGCAGTTTTAAGATATCCCATCAGTCTCACACCTGAAGTTCCCTGCAACAGAACATCCTTAAAGCGGTGGTTCACCCTAATGAAACATTTTTTTTTTATAGCATTAAATTAGGCATAGTAGCACAAGCTACAGTATGCCTGTATTGATTTTTTTAGCCCGGTACTCACTGTGCAATCCTCTATAGAAGATTCCGACTCCCCGCGGGGATTGGGCGTTCCTATCAAGAGGGAGGATGATTGACGGCCGGCTATGGCACGTCACGCTTCTCCGGAAATAGCCGAAATAGGACTTGGCGCTTCACGGCGCCTGCGCATAGTCTGTGCGCAGGCGCCGTATAGCGCCGAGACCTGTTCCGGCTATCTTCATAGCTTCATACGGACATCCTTTACTGATGTTGGCTTGTAGTTCTTAACCACTTCAATACCAGGCACTTACATCCCCCTTCCTGCCCAAGCCAATTTTCAGCTTTCTGCGCTGTCGCTGTTCAAATGACAATTGCGCGGTCATGCTACACTGTACCCAAACAAATTTATCGTTTTGTTCCCACAAGTAGAGCTTTCTTTTGGTGGTATTTTATTTTTTGCTAAAACGTTTTTGTTTCCGTTATAACATTTTGTAAATAAGTACGTTTTCTCCTTCACCGATGGGAATTGATAAGGCAGCACTGATACATGGCACCGATATGCATCCCTGGTGGCACTGGTAGGCATTTCCCTGGTGGTATGCTGGTGGTCCTGGGTGGGGGCTGTGCTGATAAACACTCGGCACAGACCCCCTCCCATCAGAACAGCAGCCCCGTCACCTCCCCATCAGGAGATCGGCTCTCCTCTACTCGCATCTGTCAAACGCGAGTGAGCAAAAGCCGATCAACGGCTCTTCCTGTTTACATTGTGATCAGCAGTGATTGGACACTGCTGATCACGTGGTAAAGAGCCTCCGTCGGAGGCTGTTTAACCAAGATCAGTGTAGCGGTGTGTCAGACTGACACACCGCACCACCGATCACCGCGATGCGTGCGGCGGCTGTTATCCTGCTGGACGTCATTTTGCTATATGCCGGGCGAGAAGTGGTTAAGGAACTACCAGGGCGCTGTTGAGCACTGTTGCATTTCCCTCCTTCCTGTCAGTGTGAAACTGCCTAGCTGTACAATGTATAGACTCACACAGGAGACCTGCATGGCACCAGTGATCTGCTGATCATTGTTGCAATGCTTTTTAGGCTCCTAAAAAAATAAAAATAAAAAAAGTGCATTTATTTTTTAAGGTGAACAAAATGTGGCTCTGCTATTGCACAGAGCTATTTTTTTAGTCCACAATAACTCATACCTATTTTTTGCACTACAAACAAAAAAAGACCAACAATTTAGAAAAAAAAATCCTTTTTTTTTTTTTACTTTCTGCTATAAAACATACCCAATAATAATAAAAACAAAATGAAATCAAAATGTCATTTTAGGCCAAAATATATTCCGCTACATATTTTTGGTAAAAATAATTCCAATGAGTGTATATTGATTGGTTTGTGCAAAAGTTAGTCTACAAACAAGGGCATATTTTTAGGGAACATTTATTTATTTAACTTTTTACTAGTAAAAGCGACAATCAACAATTTTTAGCGGGACTGCGACATTGCAACGGGCAAATCGAACACCTGACACTTTGGGGACAAGCGACATTATTACAGTGATCAGTGCTAAAACAATAAAATGCACTGTTACTGTACTAATGGCACTGGCATGGAAAGGGTTAACATCAGGGGAAATCAAAAGATAAGTGTGTCCCTAGGAGGTGCTAACTGTGGGGGATGCGCTTTAACTAAAGGAGAACAGATCTGTGTTTCTGCTTGGCAGAAACACAAGATCTCAATTTTTCCCCTCTGGTAGAACAGCGATCTGCCTTGTCTACATAGGCAAACCACCATTCTGCCTCTCCACAGAATGATTGGCGGGTCCCGGAAGACATTGCGTCCACGGAACCCACCGATAAGCTCTTGCCGTGTCCAATCACAGGGGGAACAAGGCTTCGACAGGGCACACTCACCCCGGAGCCGAAGAAACCACTTACGCTTAAGGGCTGCCCTGCCACAGTAACCACTTACGGACCCACCAACCGTGGATAAACATATCAAATTTGATGTTAATCACCGTTATGGCAGTAGATGGCTTTATATTTTTATTCACGGTCCTCTTTCACATAAAAGTGGTCCCAGCAGCGGATTTGCCACGGGATCACTTTTATATGTGCGGCAGGAGGGTTAACCCCCCTTCTGGACATCTGTCACTTACCGGAGCCGTTGGAAGTGACGGAAACTATACGATCGATGTATGGGCAGGACGGCAAGTGAGGGCGTGATGGCCCCCACTCGACTCTCTGCCCTTGGAAGACCAGAGCAAGCAATGTCAAACGTCACTTCCACCCTCTGGCCTTAAAAGGGATTACCAGGAATGTTTACATATAAAGTGATCCAAAATTGTATTTTATTTTTTAAAAGGGACAATGTCAAAATAAAAAATAAAGTAAAATAAGAAAGAATTTTTTATTTTATTTTTAAAAAGCGTACCGTCCCTCCGTGCCCACATATGTAAACAGTGTTCAAACCACACATGTGAGGCATCGCTGTGATCCTTCGAATGAGAGAAATAATTCTAGCTCAAGACCTTCTTTAACTCAAAACTAGTAACCTGTTGAAAGTTTTAAGTCACCTATTGCGATTTTTAAAGCGGTTGTACACCCTCATTTGTTTTTTTTCTATACCTGAAAAGTAAAAGCCATAATGAGCTAGTATGCACCGCTCATTATGAAATGCTTACCTTAAAACGAGGTGTAGGGAACTTACCTGGTCCACGCTGAGCGAGATGTCATCTTGCTCCGGCGTGTTTTCCGGGTATCGCCGCTCCAGCGCTGTGATTGGCTGGAGTGGCGATGTCGTCACTCCCGCGCATGCGCGCGGGAGATTTCATTCCGGCAAGGGCCGGCGGCGGTCGTCCCTTTAGCCGAAGATATTCCCCTCGCAATGCGCCGCATGCGCAAGGGGGTATCTCCTAAACCGTAGAGGCTTAGGAGATATTCTCTATACCTACAGGTAAGCCTTATTATAGGCTTACCTGTAGGTAAAAGTTAAAAAAAAATAAAAAATAAAAAAAGAAGAGTATACAACCCCTTTAAGTGCCAACATGTGTCGCCATTCCATGAGCGGGCGAAATTTTGAATCATGACATGATAGGTATCAATTTACTCAGCGTAACATTATCTTTCACATTATAGAAAAAAGTTGGGCTAACTTTACTGTTTTCTTATTTAATAAAAAAAAAAGTGTATTTAAAAAAAAAAAAAGAAAATCCTTTTTTTTCTCCACAAATAAGAGCTTTCTTTTGGTGGCATTTGATCACCTCTGCCATTTTTTATTTTTTGCGCTATAAACAAAAATAGAGCGACAATTTTGGTTAATAGGGGGTAATCAAGGGGTTAAATGTGTTCCCTGGGAGCGATTTCTACTGTGGGGGGAGGGAACCAATCGGTGTCCCTATGTACAAGGGACACACTATCCGTTTCCTCTCTCTGACAGGACGTAAATCTCTGTTTACACACAGAGACCCATGTCCCTGGCTCTGTAAGTACCAATCACGGGTACCAGGGACGCCCTCCTGGCAATTGAGCGCCGTGCTGTAGACGTCTTTTGTCTATAGCGCGGGCGCGAAGTGGTTAAGTAGTATTCAAGCAAAAAATAAAATAAAAAATTATAACCTGTAAACAAGTGTCAGAAATCGGCTCGGTCCTTAACCACTTTAATACCAGGCACATTCACCCCTTCCTGCCCAAGCCAATTTTCAACTTTCTGCGCTGTCGCTATTTAGATGACAACTGCGCGGTCTTTCTACGCTGTACCCAAACTACATTTTTATCATTTTGTTCCCACAAATAGATCTTTCTTTTGGTGGTATTTGATCTCCTCAGGTTTTTAATTTTTGCTATACAATTAAAAAAAGACAGAAAATTTTGAAAAAAATAAGTTTTTCCTATTTTCTGTTATAACATTTTGTAAATAAGTAAGTTTTCTCCTTCACTGATGGGCACTGATAAGGTGGCGCCACTGAGGGGCACTCATGGGTGGCACTCATGGGTGGCACTGAGGGGCACTGACATGCGGCACTGATGGGTATCCCTAGTGGCACTGGCAGGGATTTTGGGTGGGCACTGGCATGGATTTTGAATGGGCACTGGTCAGCAGCTGCCTTGGCACAGATTGGCATTCCCTGGTGGTCTAGGGAGCATACCTGGTGGGCCAGTGTGGATGCCCATCCCTGGTGGTCCTGGGCCACATGCTGGTGGTCCTGTGTGGTGATATGAGGAGGGGAGGGGGGGGGGGCTGCGCTGATAAACAATCAGCACATACCCTCCCGTCAGGAGAGCAGCCGATCGGCTCTCCTCTACTGGCGTCTGTCAGACACGATTGAGGAAAAGCCGATCAGCGTCTCTTCCTGTTTACATTGTAATCAGCCGTTATTGGACACGGCCGTTCACGTGGTAAAGAGTCTCCGCGGAGGATCTTTACCTAGATCGGTGTAGCAGTGTGTCAGACTGACACACCGCACCACCGATTGCCGCGATGCGTGCCCCCCAGGCGCGTGGCAGCTGTTCTCCTGCAGGACGTCAATAGACGTCCCAGTCAGGATAACGAAACCACTTCCCGGACATCAATTTACTACTGACCGGGCGGGAAGTGGTTAAAGCGGAGTTTCACCCATTTAAAAGTCAGCCGCTACAAAAAGTGTAGCTGCTGACTTATAACAGACACTCACCTGTCCAGCAATGCGGGCGTACGAAGCCCCGCTCCTCTCCACGGCACCAACATTCTAACCGCGGGTGCCTGGCTGTGGCGACACTGCGCGCTGTGAATGGTCGGGCAATCTTCTAGGGATCTGTGATGTGTCCCAGAAGATTGCAGGGAGGGAGGAGAGGTGATCTTCCTTCCGGCACTGTGGAGTCCCAGGAGGAAGTGGGAGCAGGGCGCCTCTAAAAAGAGGGTTTCCGCTCCCCACCCCAAAAAAAATGACATGCCAAATGTAGCATGCCGGGGGTCACCATTACTTAAAGCGGAAGTTTCATTTTCGGGTGGAACTCTGCTTTAAGTCTTATGATCGGATATCGTACGAGAAAACCTTTTGTGCTTGTCCAATCAGATGATCTGTTGTGATCGGCTCTCAAAAGCTATGTACGAACAATCAGATTATTGGACGATCGGCTCTAAATTAATATTTTCCATATGATTTTCTGATTGTGTGTACAGGCCATACAAGTGGGGATTTTCCTCACCTTCACAAGCAGTGAAATCCTAATATCAGGGACACAGCAAATATAAACTACAGCAAGCTTAACCCTCCCTAACCCGAGAAACGTGTTGGGAAGCCATACTATGTGCTCCATGAATACAGGAAATAGCAGAACACAAGTGGGATCATCTCCCTCGTAGTCTACGAAGAAAGACGCGCACACACAACCACGTGCACTAGAACTACAGACGCCACGGCCATAGAATGCAGTCCCCTCCCGCCTCTCACCATAGGCATAGATGCCCCGCAGCAGGTCCTCCCGAAGCCCCATGGTATCGAAGGTGGGAGTCACATCCACCTCCTCGCTGGTCTCAAACTCCACTTTCGTCATGTCTTCGTCCCTCATAAGCCTCTTCCGACTTGACCCGCTGGTCACCCCAACAGCTACCGCGGCGCTCGCCATTCTTCCTCACACACAGGCCCGATACCAGCAAGACTGAAACGTGCCGTAAACCGACAGCGCGCCCCAAACCCAATCCTTTTCCCAGCAGCCACCAGCACGTACAGACGGAGAACGTACACGTCAGCACGTACACGTAACCGCGCTCGCCGAAACAACGCGAGAACGGCGGAGGTCATTTGGCGCCATTTTAGGTCGCTGCCCGGCTTCTGCTGTTGTTATGTCTGGGGAGAAGTGCGCAGTTTGGTTGGTTGAAACGCAGCACGTGCATCAAATGTGTTCTGTTTCTGCCTGTGGGTTGGGTAGCTAATGGTTAACATTACTAGGGGGGTTCACTGAGAAGGTTTCCCCTCACTTCCTGGTTTAGAGACAGAACAGGAAATCACTTGGAGAAGAGGAGACATGTATATATGAGCAGTGTTACCAACATGGGGTGTTCCAGTCAATTAGATTTAAAGTAAGGTGACCAGATTTTTAAAATGAAATCTGGGGACATATTTTTTTTTTTACTAGTAATGGCACCAATCAGCAACTCTCTGCCCGTCGCCACCGCCGCTGCCTGCCTCACAGCCTGTGTAGTCTTAACCACTTCCTTACTGGGCACTTAAACCCCCTTCCTGCCCAGAGGACTTTTTGCGATTCGGCACTACGTAGTTTTAACTGACAATTGCGCGGTCGTGCGACATGGCTCCCAAACAAAATTGACGTCCTTTTTTTCCCACAAATAGAGCTTTCTTTTGGTGGTATTTGATCACCTCTGCGGTTTTTAGTTTTTGCGCTATAAACAAAAATAGAGAGACAATTTTGAAAAAATAAAAATACAATTTTTACTTGTTGCTATAATAAATAGCTAAATTTTTTTTAAAACATTTTTTTTTATCCTCAGTCTAGGCCGATACGTATTCTACATATTTTTAGTAAAAAAAAAAAAATCGCAATAAGCGACTGGTTTGCGCAAAAGTTATAGCGCCTACAAAATAAGGGACAGAATTATTATTTTTTATTATTTTTTTTTTTACTAGTAATGGCGGTGATCTGCGATTTTTATTGCGACTGCGACATTAAGGCGGATACATCGGACACTTTTGACACATTTTTGGCACCATTCACATTTATACTGCGATCAGTGCTATAAATATGCACTAATTACTGTATAAATGTGACTGGCAGGGAAGGGGTTAACACTAGGGGGTGAGGAAGGGGTTAAATGTATTCCCTATATAGTGTTCTAACTGTGGGGGAAGGGGGGTGACTGGGGGAGGGGACCGATCTGTGTCCCTATGTACAAGAGACACAGATCGGTCTCCTCTCTCCCTGACAGCACCGCTGTCTGTGAGAGCCGGGAATGAGAGATGATCTCATATGTAAACATATGAGATCATCTCTCATTGGCCGCACAGATCGCCTAGGAAACGGCCGCTCCGATTGGCCGTTCACGGCGATCTGTGATTGGCTGTGTCCAAGGGACACGGCCAGCACAGAAGTTCCCCGCTGCGCGCTCGGGAGCGCGCACGGGGAACGCGGAAAGGGGCGGACGTCAAATGACGGCGCCCCAGAGAAGTAGAACCACCCTGCGGCCGTATATAGTCGTACGGCCGTCGGGAAGTGGTTAAAGGAGTTCTCTAAGCTAAAACTTTTAACCCCCGCTGTGCCCGGGCTGTAAAACTATACAAAATAAACTTTCACTGCCTACGATCCCCCGTTGTTCCGATATCGCCGTCCCGGTCTCTTCCGCTTCCTGCGTGTCGGTGACTCACAGTGCGCTCAGCCTATCAGCGGCCGCGACGGGACATTGCTGCGGCCGCTGATAGGCTGAGCGCACTGTGAGTCACCGACACGCAGGAAGCGGAAGAGAACGGGACGGCGATATCGGAACAACGGGGGATCGTAGGCAGGTAAGTGAAAGTTTATTTTGTATAGTTTTACAGCCCGGGCACAGCGGGGGTTAAAAGTTTTAGGTCAGAGAACTCCTTTAAGGCTCATACACACAGTCAGACATCAAAATTTCCCTTGGATTTTTGTCCTAATTGATTTGTCTGGCCACACCCATAGCATACACACAGTCAGACGTTTCTGCAAACTTTTCTAAAACTTTCCTAACATCACATGTTTTTTTTGCTATTTTCTGCTCTTTACCGCCACCCTTTGGTTAACTTCTGCTATTGTTTGTTGCTTTTAACATTGGTTCTGAGCATGCGTATTTGCACTTTGTCCAAAAGTTGGTTGGATTGCTGTACACACAATCAGACAAGGCACCATCAGACTTTTATTGCCGAAAAGTTGGTCCGTTTGCAGACCCAACTTTTTGTCGGATGAAACCCGAAAAAGTTGGTCCGATGGAGCGTACACATGGTCAGACAAATTAGAAAACTTGCAGATTTTGAAGTTGGTTGGCAAAAAGTGTGACCGTGTGTATGGGGCTTTACTCTCCGGGCCCTAGGGTGAGCACATTTCCAAACTACCATTCAGGGACAACCCCCCCCCCCCCTCCTAAAAATCAGCTTGTGCTGTACAGCATCACAGCACAGTGATTGGACACAAGAGGCGGGATTTATGATTTCTCCAATCACAAGCATGGGGTGGGGATTGTGCTATAAATATGCACTGATTACTGTATAAATGTGACTGGCAGGGAAGGGGTTAACACTAGGGGGCGAGGAAGGGGTTAAATGTATTCCCTGGGAGTTATTCTGACTGGGGGAGGTGACCGAGCTGTGTCCCTATGTACAAGGGACACAGCATCGGTCTCCGACAGGACGTGGAGCTCTGTATTTACACACATAGCTCCACGTCCCTGCTGATCGCGGGTACCCGTTTTTTCCCTGCGGCGCGCGGGGGGAATGTAAAAAGCAGGATGTCCTCCGGGCAGGTGAGAGGTCTTTTGTCTATAGCGCGGCTCTCAAGTGGTTAAGCTAGTGCATTGTTTCACTTACCTTTTTCTTTGATTTCCTTTCTAAATGTTTTCTTTCTTTGTCTGAATTTCTCACTTCCTGTTTCTCCTCAGTAAGCTTGCCCTCATCATCCGAGCTGCAAGGATGTAGTCCTAAGGCAGGGGGCAAGCACGCTAACCAACCCCCAGCCAGAACAGCTGGGATGATGGGGGCAAGCTTACTTAGGAGAAACAGGAAGTGAGAAATTCAGACAAAGAAAGAAAACATTTAGAAGGGAAATCGAAGGAAAAGGTAAGTGAACCGACAATGCACTAGCTCAAAGGAACCCATTTAGAAAATAAAAAAACAAACCTTTATAACCCCTTTAAGCCTCGTACACACAATCGAATTTCCATCACACAAATCCGTGGAATTTTTTGCCCGAAGGGCGTTGGCCGTGAACTTGTCTTGCATACAGACAGCAAAACTTTGCCAGCCAACATTGACGAAACTACGTGGTTTTTCAGCTCTTTAGCACCACCCTTTGGGCAACTTCTGCTAATGTTGTCTTATGGATCCGATCGTGTCTACAAGGTTTTACTGCAACCATATCCGGACAGGAAGAAAAAGGGTGTGATATGGATTTGTGTCAGGCTCAAAAAGGCACCGACATGCCTGAATATTCAATAGATACAGAGAGATTATTTGGGGGGATTTTTTGGGTGCCGACACATTGAGAGCAGAGAATTTATATATAAAAATATATTTTATTAATATAAAGATATACAATTAAAAAGTTCCTTATTGATAA
Organism: Rana temporaria; assembly: GCF_905171775.1. Lineage (NCBI taxonomy): Eukaryota > Metazoa > Chordata > Amphibia > Anura > Ranidae > Rana > Rana temporaria. Next base: position 384,971,680 of record NC_053492.1, on the reverse strand, counting down.
ACAAGTATCAAAAACAATATAGTATGCCATCAAAGAGGAAGTTATCTTATCACATAGAGGGCGACGGTTATGTAGGTATCCCGACATGTTTTGGCACCGTAGGCTTACTGAGGGCAAATATTTAAAACACAATGTATATCACTACATAAAAAACAAAACATATTTTAACGACTTGCCGACCGCCGCACGCCAATGTACGTCGGCAGAATGGCACATTAAAGGGGACATACCTAAACGCCAATGTGCACAGCCATGGGTCACGCGCGCTCGCGACCCTGTCGGGTACTCCGTGACTGCGCCCGCAGACCCGATCGCCGCAGGTGTCACGCGATCGGGTCACAGAGCTGAAGAACGCGGAGAGGTAAGTGTAAACAAACCTCTCCCTGTGCTTCCTAGTAAGACTGTCACTGATCGTCTGTTCCCTGTCATAGGTGATCAGTAACGTGAAACGCCACGCCCCCCGCACAGTAAGAATCACTCATTAAGTCACACATAACCCCTTCAGCGCCCCCTTACACTGAAGTTTTATGGAGAAAATCACTTCCCCTTAAAAATTTATTTCACCTTGTGTAGAACTGCAGCAGTGTATGGTCACCCTTGAAGTACTGTCGAGTGGTCTAGTAAGTGTGTTAATTTCATATGCATGCCGATCGGCTGGCGTCTGATGTCACCGGCCGAGTGCAGGGATCACTGCACAGGCGCCATAGTGTTAATTGCAGAATACTATGGTGTCCACAATGCACCGTGGCCTGGCGAAGACACTACGGCAGATGACATGCCCCAATCAGTGGGGGTGCATCAGTCCCTTTCACACACAGAGCAGCAGGCATCTGGAAACACCTCAAACAGTAGCCTCCCAGGGGAGGGAAAATAGACAGGGGAGAAGGGGCCCGCAGACAAGGTCCAGGAATGTGAAGATTGAGGGGCAATACAGAACACATGGCAAACAATCAAAAATATACAGCCGATACAAGGCACTATAGGTTAACATACATATTCTTTGAATATGATAAAACAATGTATCACAAATAGGGTGTATAAACACCCCAGATAGCAATCGAAGTCAAGACTATACAGGTTCAATGATCCCCTATATATATCAACAAATAAGTTTCAGTTTCCAACATTCAAAAATCTTCAAAGGAAAAAGGGGGGGGGGAGAGGGGACAGAGGACAGGCGGAGGCGATGAAAGACCAAAATGTCGACTCACAGCAGTTTCCATTTGTCTTTTTTGGATGGGGGATACATGGTCCCATATTTGTTTAAAAAGGGGGCGTTTCGTTTTGCCTATGTAGAAACAACCACACATGCATTGCATGAGATAAACCACTCCTAGAATTTGGCAGATAACCCTATGTCTAATAGAATATACTGTAGTTGTCCATTGGGAAGGACAATTTCGTTACCATTATGGATGAATCGGCAAACATCACAGCCACCACAGGAAACAGTCCCTGTACTATAACGGTTTTTGTTGGATTCCATATAGTTAAAATGGCTGTGTACTAGGCGGTCTTTTATCAAACTCGCTCTTTTGTATGCGATTTCTGGATATTGTTTTTTTTTTTTTTTAATCAAAAGGTTTTTATTGCTCACAAAACATACAGTTACAGGAAAACAGAAAACAGAATGACATATTGCATTCCAGTATATACAATAACAGAATTGCTGGTCATACAACATAGACGTAACTACACAACATTGCTCATATGCTATACACCACCTAACCCAGACAGACCCAGTTTCCGGCCCTCCGTCCCCTCCCCTGTCCATGTAGCTTCCCAGATGTATAGGCCAGGGACCTTATCTAACGCCTTCAACTGCCCCTACACCCCTTGGATATTGTTTAATGTGTTTATTGATCATGGGGTCTGCAGACAACAAAGGACAAAATTTAGTTAGAATTCCCCTGATTTGTTTATGCTGTTTGCAATAAGGGTTAATAATTCTTACTGGTTGTACCCTTTCTTTTTTGGCCATTGTAGAATAGATCAGAGAACATCTTTCTTGTCTCTTTATTTTGTTGTATACTTTTTTTTAGGCAACTGTGCCCCTGTCCCACAGTCTGGAATATAATTCCAGGGCTGCTTTGAGAAAATCTCGTTAGTACAGTTCAAATACAAACATATTGACTGTAAGGTATGCTTTTCAATAATGGTACTGGGTGTGAGATTGCGGCATGCCCTCTTTCATCGCCTCCCCCTGTCCTCTTTTCCCCACACATATAAAATGAACACTTACTAGACCACTCGTCAGTACTTCAAGGGTGACCGTACGTTGCTGCAGTTCTACGCAAGGTAAAATAAAGAGCAAGTGATTTTCTCCATAACGCTTCAGTGTATTCACTGTAACCTTATTGAAGTGTATTCGAATATGCTCACCATGTATCTCTCTCCTCTTTAGTTATACCTGCTGCCACCTGTTTAATCTCCGCTAGTTGAAGGAGACAGTTGATTTGCAGCAGTTACTTGGTCTGTTTCTTTGTAATCACAGATCTATATCTATTTATCCTATATCGCAGCCATTATCACTCTAAGCCTAATATTATGTTTGCTCTTATATTTAGATTTAGTAAGTTTTAGCTATATTATGCTCATTCTCATCACATATCCCAGAATGCATTTTCAGCATCCCACTGCCTGTCTCTATTTTTTGACAATCAGTGTTACAATTCCATCACAGCACCCTTTGCTTAGTTGCACATCATCAACTTATGCTGCGAGTATGCTATATGTGTTTGGTGTGTCACTCCAATGTGTGGCGTCCACCCCCCTCCCCCTCCTTTCTTTTACCCTTTTCCACTTATGCCTTGCAATAACTCAGTTGTTGAGTCGACAACTAATGGAGTAATATTATACTATCTGGGCCCTTTGCGGTCGTCTTATGCGCCCCCCTAGTGTTCATCACATCATCCTTTGCACTTGCTTGGATGCATCGGGAAGCTGAGTCAGATGAGTGGCGATAGGACTTAACATGGCGAACAATATTCAAAATCTTCTCTTTCTTTGAATTATTTTGGCTCTATACTCTGTTATAATATGTAAATGTAGTGTCTTAAAATATGTTTGTTTTTTATGTAGTGATATACATTGTGTTATAAATATATACCCTGAGGAAGCCCACACTTTTTGTTGCTTTGCAGCCTGAAATAAAGACAACAATGTTTTTGTTTTATCCAGCTGTATTTATTTGGTGCAACTTATAACATCTAAGTGAAAGATATAACACCAACATGTCAGAAAAATGTTTTAAAAATTCAAAAACGGAATCGCTGAGTTGGAAAAAGGATCACACCCTTCTATAATTGACTAAACTCAATCAGGTGTGGCTAATCACCTTCTCAATGGCGTACAAAGCCATTTGACTTTCAACTGTGATCAGATGTAATCATTTTTATTAGATCAGCTTTCCTGGAGCATTTCACTCCCTGGTAGTGTAACTGAAGCAAACAATCAATGGGTGGCAAGGCACTGTCAAAAGATCTCCAGAATAAAGTTGTAGGGGACATACCATTATTCTCTATGGGCATTCCATTTTGTTCCATTATTGTCTGTGGGCATTCCATCTCCCTGTTAAAGTCTATGGGCATTCCTTTCTGTCATTCATTTTAGTATGTCCCATCTTTGTTTCTGGGAAAAATGGCATACATTTAGTTTATTTACATCATTGCATGACCGCACAATTGTCAAAGTAACGCAGTGCTGTATCACAAAAATGAGCCTGGCCATGAAGGGGGTAAATCTTCCTGAGGACAAGTGGTTAATTACAGTAGAAAATGTCTGACATCTTGCTCTGGGTTTTATTGCTACTTGTGTTGTTATTGGGGAGATGTCACCTCACCTCCTGTCAGGATATACAATAGATAAAAAGGTATTTTTTTGGGTGCCGACACATTGAGAGCAGAAGTTTATATATAAAAAGATATTTTATTGATTCCAAATATTTTATTAAAATTTTAGAATAAGGACAAAAATGAATATAACAAATTCTCATTGTTTAACAAACGATAATGGATGCAATAAACACCATAGATAGCATTAAATAATCAGATTAATTTATATTTATAGCTTTGCTATATATAGTAAGTTGTACAGCAAAGGGGGGGAAAGAAAAGAAAAAAAAAGGGGGGGGAGTAGGGAAAAAGAGGGAAAGGGAAGAAAAGTGGGATAGAAATCATGCAATACATTGTGAAATAAAAGTAGAACACACAAGATAGCAATCAATCTGAGAATATTATAAAGAAGCATTAGATAAGCGACATTCACAGAGTTGTCCCATAGCCACTTCTTTGTTATCTTGGCTGTGTGCTCAGGGCTGTTATCCTGTTGGAAGATGAACCTTCTCTCCAGTCGAGGTCTAGAGCGCTCTGTACATTGCTGCATTCATCTCTTCCTCAATCCTGACTAGTCTCTCAGTTCCTGCCATTGAAAAACATCTCCACAGCATGATGCTGCCACCATCATGCTTCACTGTAGTGATGGTATTGGCCAGGTGATGAGCAGTGCCTGGTTTCCTCCAGACATGAGGCTTGATATTCAAGCCAAAATGTTTAACCATTGTTTCTTCAGACCGGAGAATTTTTTTTTGTGGTCTGAAAGTCCTTAAGGTGCCTTTTACCAAGGAGTGGCTTCTGTCTGGCCACTCTATCATACAGGCCTGATTGGAAGAGTGCTACAGAGATGGTTGTTCTTCTGGAAGGTTCTCCTCTCTTCACAGAGAAACGCTGGAGCTCTGTCAGAGTGACCATCAGGTTCTTGGTCACCTCCCAGACTAAGACCCTTCTCCCCTGGTCACTCAGTTTGGCTGGGCGGCCTGCTCTAGGGAGAGTCCTGGTGGTTCCTAACTTCTTCCATTTACAGATGATGTAAGCCACTGTGCTCATTGGGACCTTCAATGCTGCAGACATTTTTATGTACCCTTTCCCAGATCTGTGCCTCGATACAATCTTGTCTCGGAGGTTTACAGACAATTACTTGGACTTCATGGCTTGGTTTTAGCTCTGAAATGCCCCGTTAACTGTTGTACCTCATATAGACATGTGTGTGCCTTTGCAAATTATGTCCAATCAATCAACTGAGTTCACCACAGGTGGACTCCAATCAAGTTGTAGAAACATCTCAAAGATGATCAGTGGAAACATGATGCTCAATTTTGGGTCTCATGGCAAATGCTGTGATTGCTTATGTGTTTTATATTTTTAATAAATTTGCAAAGATTGAGGAAATTTCTTTCATGTTGTCATTATGGGTTATTGTTTGTAGAATTTTGAGGAAAATAATGAATGTATTCCATTTTGGAATACGCCGTAACATGACAAAATGTGGAAAAAAAGTGAATCGCTGTGAATATTTTCCAGATTACTGTATATGCTTCTGAATCAGCATTGTCAACTGAAAAAGCATTTTGGGAAGAAGCTTATAAATTATTATAAGGGAAAGGTGGTTACCTGTTCTCATGCACAGTATAGTTGAAATGTCCTTAACATATATACAGTCCATGTAATTCCATTTGTAATATAAAAAAAAAAAAAAACATTTTGAGAAGCAAGTTTAGTTTATTCAATGAGTAGGCTGTACTTTTATTTCAAGCATAATACTTTTATATACACTGCATTCCATGTTCCCAATGTAACAAAATGACTTTCAGTTTGTAAAACTACTACACACTGATTTTTTTTTTTTTATATATTCTCCAAAAACTAAAAATTTTCCCAGAAAAAAAAACAAAGAAAACAAAAAAACACACAACTGGGTAAAGTTTTTTTTTTTTTCTCATGGCTTTAAAATGTCTAGAAATGTTACATCTCTACAAAACGACTTGCCCACTGGGCACTTATAACCACTTCCTGCCCAGGCCAATTTTCAGCTTTTAGTGCGGTCACACTTTGAATGCCAATTCATGCAACTTTGAATGCCAGTTCATGCAACACTGTACCCATATTACATTTTTGTCTTTTTTTTTTTACAAATAGAACTTTCTTTTGGTGGTATTTAATCACGATGGTTATATATATATATATAACCATCGTGATTAAATACCACCAAAAGAAAAGAAAATATATATATATACACACACACACACATATATATATATACACATATACATATACATATATATATATATATATATATATATATATATATATATACACACACACACACACACTGTATTTATTGGCGTATAACACTCACTTTTTTACCCTGAAAATAGAGGGTAAACTGTCCCTGCGTGTTATACGCAGGGGGCTGTGGATAGTTTTTTTCCCAGAAACTTCCCTCTCAAAGTTAGGGTGCGTGTTATACGCCTGTGCGTGTTATACGCCGATAAATACGGTATATATATATATATATATATATATATATATATATATATATATAGTTATATATTTTCCTTTATGCTTGCAACAACACCCAAAAACACATACTCCTACTCCAAGTATGGCGATACCACATATGTGGGACTTTTACAAAGCCTGACCACATGCAAAGGCGCAACATGCAGGGAGCACCGACGGGCGTTCTAGGAGAATAAAATTACCATCTAATTTCTTGACAACCTATCACACTTTTGAAGGCCCTGGAGCACCAGGACAATGGCATTACCCGCAAAATGACCCCATTTTGGAGAGCAAACACCCCAATGTATATTCTAGGAGGCATAATGAGTCATTTGAATATGTTTTTTTTCCCCACAAGTTTTTGGAAAATGTGGAAAGAAAATGAATTTTTTTTTTTTTCTACATGTTTTTACAGCACTGATAAGCACTGTGTTGGCACTTATGGGCACTTTAGTGGCACCGATGTGCACTGTGGAGAACTGCTGGGCACAGATGTGTACTGATGTGGCACTGTAGAACACTACTGGGGCACAGATGTGGCACTGCTGGGCACTTGGAATAAAGGAAAAAAATTCACATTGGACAAAGGGCCGCCGAGATTGGCCCTTTACCCCGATCCGTGACGCTGCCTGATGCGCGCCCCAGGTGACGCGCGAGAAGCTCGTTCACGGGAGGATGTCACTGTACATCCTCCCAGAATTAGCTGGCCGCGCTGTAGCCGTCATTTGACTATGAGGTGGCCGGCAAGGGGTTAAACCCACAGATGCAAATATTTCACCACTAGTTTTCCTTTATAATAGTTTTAAAAGCAACTGCTATATGAGGTCTGGATGACATATTTGGGGTTGTACAACACTTTTGGTATTTTAATACTACATTTTTATGGGCATTCATAGATGAGACTCAAAAAAGGGAGAAACATGGGAAGCACAGAGGGACGGTGGATTTGGTGTCAAAAGAACACTTCCTACACACAAGGGACAGTTGAAAGCTATGTTATACAGTGTGCTTACAGTGAGGGCACAGGCTTTAAACACTCAGTGCTTACAGTGAGCCCCCACTATAATAGTGTAGGACAGAAGAGTGCATGTTCCTCAGGTGCGGTAACTGGTTCAGTGTTCTCTGTACAGTATTTCTGAATATGTCAGAACTATATAAAAAAAAAAAGTATAATAGTGCGAGATTGGTGCAGATTTTAGAGTGTAAGTACCACTGGTGTGTGGAGACAGATTAGGAGTGTCTCCTTGTTCAGAGTTACAGTATATAAACATTTCAGATATTTGTATTTTTGTTTTCAACTTGCTGTGGCATTAAAGTTGGAGTGAAATCAGAGCATAAAAAAAATATTGGATATCCATGGACTAAATGTTATTTTCTGACTCCGATGTTCATTACCAGCTGCCATCTTTCCCAACGACAGAACAGCAATCACTTTCGGTAACCATCAATATGCAATGCCTATCCCCAGTCTGGTGGAAACATTGTAACTGACCACAAAACTCATGTTATAAAACACAAAAGGGAAATCACACTGGTCTTGCATAATATCTTCCCTAAAAGTATAGCAAGAGTCATCTATTATACTTGTTAGAGGGGTTAATCGACCATGGCATTATTTAATGTCCTATTGAATGAATATATTGATGTGAAAATGTAATGGGCACATTATGTATTAGGCCATAGTTGTAGATTTATGAGAAATATAGTGGCAATAGAAATGTAATTGTTCACTGTTGTTAAAAGTTATAATTAGGCCCAAGAGATGGGGGTTGGGCTGGAGAGGCTCCAGTAGGTGATGCAGATAAAATGGACTCTTGGCGAAGCATGTGTGCTCTTGGTACTTACAGTGGATATAGAAAATAATCACATTTTGTTGCTTTGCAGCCTGTTTTTGTTTTATCCAGCTGTATTTACTCAATGCCACCTATTTTTGTATTTTTATTTGCACAGTAATTCTCTCCCCTGCTGTAATACGTGCTCGCATCCGTGCAGATTCCTTCACCCGAATATGCGTTTTTTTTCTGCTTGCTTTCAAGGATCCACTGAGCTTTCACGGTCATCCCCAGCCTATTTTAACAGGCTATCCAGTACCTCACTTTTCTGACGAAGGGTCATAACAATATAGTGGAGGTACTTTAAACTACCTAGATTACAACTTCAGCCCCCTCTTTGTATCAGCTGTTGGGACAACCTTGTAATTTATCAGCCTACTGCAATGACAACCTCAGAGAATCCATTACTGCTTGCATCTTTTTGCTGGCTACCTAGCCAAACTGGTTTTGTTTTGTTGGCGATATAATCTAATCAAGTAACTTTAATATAAATATATTTTAACTAGGGTTGTCCCGATACCGATACTAGTATCTGTATTGGTACCGATACCAAGCATTTACCCGAGAACTTGTACTCGGGCAAATGCTCCGATGCGCCACCCGATACTTGTACAGTCAGGGTAATCAGTGGGGTGGGGAAGTTACAAGCACCGATCACCGCTGTATAGATTTAAAAGTCTGACAGCCGTTTCTCCGCTTCTCTCTCTGTAACCTAACCCCCTGCACAGCTTTCAGCTGTTTTAGTTAAATCAGCAGTGATCGGTGCTTGCAACTCTCCCACACACGATCACCGCTGACTGTCCCCGCATCCTCCTCCAGCCCCCCTCCGTGCTGCCGTCCCCCTCGATCTGTCAGGATGGAGAGTGGAGGTAGGAGCCGGTAAATCTGGCTCCTTACTGTTCGGAATCACTGACTCTGTCCATTCACATAACTGGAACATCTTAAACTGTGTTTACAATGTTTCAGTTTATGAATGGAGAGGAGCCGGTGTCTTCTCTCAAGTTTCAGCGCAGCTGAGAAATGACTGGGGAATCTGTGTCCCCCAAAGGGGAGATGTCAGAGGTCTGTTAAGACCCCTGATATCTCACCAAAGCCCAACAGGGCTAATAAAAAATAAAAAAAAAATATTGTAAAAAAAGAAAAACACACACCACTGTCAAAAGTCCACCCCCACCCCTTAAAAATAATATATAAAAAAGAAAAGAAAGCATTGTAAAAAATAAAACTACCGACATGTGCCACTGTCACATGATATTAAAAAAAAAAAAAAAAAAAGTATCTGTAATCGGTATCGACGACTTGGAAAAAAAGTATCGGTACTTGTACTCGGTCTTAAAAAAGTGGTATCGGGTCAACCCTAATTTTAATTATTTTTTAGTATAAATGTTTTATATGCACGATCCAGTACACTCAACTTAGCAATTGCCTGACAGGATCTAACAGAGAAGGCTGTTGAATGTTCCACAGGACCAGATTGCTTGATGGTTTGCCTCAAATCGCCAACATCTCACCTTCCCTACCCAAAGGGTTTGAGACGGCTTCTCCCTCTCGACCTCTGTTGAGGTGACTGGGGCTTTCTGGCAGGGACACACCACGATCATCTTCTAGTATTGGCAGAATCAGGTTCTTTTAATTGATGTAGGGCTACATGTTTTTCAATCACCTCATATGAAATCTAGAATACCAATATCTCCCCCAGTATACCCCTGAAGGAAGGATTGACCTGAAATGCGTCAGAGTGGAGTAGAGACATATAGCCAGATTCAGTAAGACTTAAGTAAGACTTACGACGGCGTATCAGTAGATACGCCGTCGTAAGTCCGAATCTGCGCCGTTGTATCTTTAAGCGTATTCTCAAACTGAGATACGCTTAAATGTTGCTAAGATACGACCGACGTAAGTCTCCTACGCCGTCGTATCTTAGCTGCATATTTACGCTGGCCGCATGTACGTGGATTTACGCCTAGAATATGCAAATGAGCAAGATACGCCTATTCACGAACGTACTTGCGCCCGATACGCCGTTTACATAAGGCATTTTTCAGGCGTAAAGATAAACCACCAAAAAGATGGCGCAGCCAATGTTAAGTATGGACGTCGGAACAGCCGTCGAATTTCACGTCGTCCGCGTAAGTCGTACGTGAATGGGGCTGGGCAAAGGTTACGTTCACGTCGAAAGCATTGACTTTTTGCAACGTGATTTTGAGCATGCGCACTGGGATACGTCAACGGACGGCGCATGCGCCGTTCGTTAGGCGCGTCATTTACGTGGGGTCACGATTCATTACCATACAACACGCCCACTACCAGCCTACTTTGAATTACGCGGGCTTACGCCGGCCCATTTACACTACGCCGCCGTAACTTAGAACGCAAGTTCTTTGTGAATACGGTACCTGCCTCTCTAAGTTACGGCGGCGTAGTGTATCTGAGATACGCTACGCCCGCACAAACTTAAGCCAGTCTTTCTGAATCTGGCTAAATGATTTCAGGTGTATATAAAACGCAAAGATGCATGCAATTTGAGCCATGCAAGTTTTTTTTAGAATACGCATTTTATATCCACAGAACAGAATTTGAAAATTTGCAAATAAATATGTTTTTTACAACAAACTTCATTTGTGGTCAAGTTTCCTTTAATGTCCCACCCACATATGGGTGCATTTGTTTTTTCTATCCAGTTTTCTGTTCCAAGTATATAGATGTAAAAATGTAACAAACTTGGTTAACACCCCTTTCAATCCACAGTTTCTCTACAAAGCTAGAAACACATAAAAAAACACAAACAAAAAAAATCTAAAAATGTAAACGAGTGGGCGTGGCCTGGAGCGGCATGGGATAGGACGCTAGCTAGCTGAGCTCCGCCGGCCGTTTATCCTACCTACCCTATCCTGCGGTTACACCCGAGGCTTTTCCTGCCAGAACGATCCAGCAGACCCCGGACTATCCAGCGATCATGGCCCCACCCAAGACGAGCAAGTCGGCAGGCCCGAAAATAGATCAATATCATCGTCAGGAGAAGGACCCCCCGGCGCAAGATGGCGGCGCCACGAGGGCAGAGGAAACAGCAGTCGGCGCGGACATAGCCAAGGTGCTTCTGGCTATCACATCCTGCCGGGAAGCAGTAGCAGCCTGCCAGACCACCCTCACGGCAAAGATAGAGGAGGTAAAGGTGGACATCTCCCTGGTACGTCAGGACATGCAGCGACTGAGGGAGCGGGTATCCGAGGCAGAGGTGAGACTGGGTGCCGTAGAGGACTCCCTCCCCCCTATCCAGTACTCTACAGAGGCCATGCAGTTGCAGATCAATCAGCTCCTGCAAAAGCAAGACGACCTCGAGAATAGAAGCCGCAGATGTAACTTGAGGTTTGTCGGCCTGCCCGAGGGGGTGGAGGGGAGAGACCCACAAGACTTCCTGGAAAAGCTACTCCGGGACACTTATGGCAGAGAGGCCTTCTCCCCCATGTTCGCTGTGGAGCGCGCCCACCGCATGTCGGGCAGACCGCCGCCACCCGGGGCACCCCCCCGCACGCTCATAGCCAAATTCCTTAATTATAGGGACAGAGACGCTATCCTCCGGCTGAGCAGGGAGAGAGGTAATATCCCATACGACAACAAGATGGTGGCCGCCTTTCCTGATTTTTCGGCTGAGGTGCAGCGCAGAAGAAAGACCTTCATGGAAGCCAAGCGGCGTCTCCGGGTCAAGCACATAAAATATGCCATGCTGTTCCTGGCCCGTCTACGCGTGGAGGGTGAAGACAGAGCTCACTTCTTTGAAGACCCGGAGGAGGTGCTGACCTGGTTGGAACGACAAGACAGACACAGATAAGTACTATGTCTCCCTCGGCTGTGTTACTGTTATTGGCACCTTAGCCTCACAGTTTGTTTTGACCATCCCAGCGGGGGCGCCGGGCCCGGCTACCCCCGTACCCCGGGAGGTTCCCCCTCATTTCTCCCCCTAATGTACCCGGGCGGGGTGCCTCAACCCGACAGTTGATGTCCCCCTGAATTTCCTTGGCCGGATGCTCATCCCCCTCCATATGAGGTGTAGTGGGCTCCGAACTGCATCCTGGACATTGCTCTCTGACGCTCGGAGCCCCGAGACACCCGGGACACCCCTGCAGGGTGTGACCCCCCTTCGGGGGGCTACGGTATGCGGGAGGCTGAGATCCTCTACTCCCCACGCGGGCAGATCCTCTCCCGGGGCCATTGGTTGGGGGGGGGGGGTTCTCTTGGGTTTTTTTCTTCTTTTTATTATTTGCTTTTACCATTATGCTTTTCTATTTGTTTTTACCATTTTGGATGCTGGACTCACCTAGTTAGGAGTCTAACTCACCCTAAATAACTTTTTTCAAAACTTTTTATATACTGGCAGACGTATAGTCGCTTCTAATTTGTAATCTCTCCTCTCCGGCGGGGGGAGGAACGCTATTTAGAGGCTCGCAATGGACAGCGGGCAAAGTCCTACACTGTGCTTGTGCACGCAGCGGAATTCCGCCCTACTTGCAGCAACCCATTTTCAAACCCGGGAGGCCACCACGGCACGGTCGCACCCTGAGCAATCTGGCTGAACGCTATCCGGGACTGTGCTGATGGTCTCCCTATGTGTATCCTTGATGACCGTATTTTTTTCCACTATGCATGGGGTGCTGCTCTTGCCCTGTTGGCAGTTAAGGGTTCAAGCCCGCACCAGTTGGGGACAGTGCAGGGCAGGGTGGGGGGAGGGAGGGATGCAAAGGTTGTGGGTTACTGTTGTTTTTCATTTATTTTACGTTCTATCTGAGCAAAACGAGTCTGGAGGGCATTTCAATGAGTCACTGCTGATGTATAGGGCTAGGTTTCTGTGTGGTCATGGGGGAATGTGGTATGCAACTGAAAATTATCTGAATCCTGGGGTTCTATATCTTCCCTGGCTCGTCCTATGGCCACGCTAAAGCTACTAACATGGAATGTCCGTGGGATGAGGGATCCCATTAAGCGGTCTGCGGTATTTGCAATACTTAAAAAATTGAGGGCGGACATCGTGGTCCTGGTGGAGACGCATGCGGAGGGCTTGGCCCAGCGGGCGATCGTGGGTGGGCTGGGGTTTTCACTCAGTCCACACCTCTCACTCCAGAGGGGTCTCTATATTAATTGCCAAAACGGCGCACTTTGAACTCCAGGATTCAGTGATAGATCCACAGGGCAGGTATGTCTTCTTGAAAGCTAAAATGTATGGGGACTTGGTCCTCCTTATGGCATTCTACGTTCCACCCCCGTATCAGTCTACTATATTGATTGCAGGATTTGATTTCATGGCCCTGCACCCTGACACGCCGGCGATCTGGCTGGGCGATTTTAATAATGTACTAGACCCCTCCCTAGACAGGATAGTAGGGGATCTGCCCGCGTCTGCGGGGTCACGCCCCACAAGATTTGCGAGACTTCTCGCGGATTTCAATCTTGTAGATACATGGAGACACGGCCACCCCACGGACAAGGCATACTCCTGTTTCTCGGCCTCGCACCGTTCAATGTCCCGCATAGATCTAATCCTGGTTTCTACAGCCCTTTTCCCTAGAGTGAGGGACGCGGGTTTTTCCCCTCGGTCCCTCTCTGACCACTGTCCGTGCTGGACGACACTGTCACTGCCCCGGGCTCGTCCGCCCCCTTCGTGGCGGTTGAATCCATTTTGGCTGACCCTGCTCCCGGAGGATGCGGATCTGGTAGGAGAGTGGGAGTGATACTTTACGGATAACTCTGGCTCCGCGTCCCCCCGGGCAGTTTGGGAGGCCTTTAAGCTACACGCACGCATGACACTCTCGTCCCGTATTAACTCCATTAAGGCCACATCCGCGGAGGCACTGGATAGGGCTATGGGACTTGCCGCGGCAAAGGAGAGGGAGTACACGGCTAACCCGTCGACTGACCTGGCTGCCGAACTTAGGCTCTGCACCAGGGCAGCAGACCAGCTGCACTATGAGAAATCGAAGCGAAAACTCTTCTTTCTCAGGCAGAGGACGTTTGAACATGGGGAGAGGGCGGGGAAGTTACTTGCGTACTTGGCACACTGTGAAGAAAGACCTCCAGTGGTGATATCCCTGCGCTCTCCAACTGGAGATTTGATAACTGACCCGGAGAAAGTGACCAATATGTTTCATGACTTCTTCTCTTCCCTATACGACACGGTGGCCCCTGACTCTGACTCCCTGTCGGAGGACTTCTTAGCAGACCTACTAATCCCCCGACTGACTGCACAGCAGACTCAGGCACTTGAGGAACCACTGACGGTGGAGGAAATATCCGCCGCTCTGGCTGGACTCCCGAAGTCCAAGGCACCGGGGTCGGATGGCTTGCCGGCCGAGTTCTACTCCACCTATGCTGAAGTATTGGTCCCTAGACTCCTCGCCCTCTACAATTCCATCCTTGAGGGCTCAGAGCTCCCGCCCTCGATGAGGGAAGCCACCATAGTATTAATCCCCAAGCCAGGAAAGGACCCTCACTTACCGGAATCATACCGCCCCATTTCCCTTTTACAAGTAGACATCAAGATTCTAGCCAAGGTGCTCTCCACCCGCCTTAACACCGTGATCCTCTCCTTGGTGCATGCAGACCAGGCAGGCTTTATGCCTGGCCGGAACACCTCCTTTAACCTCAGGAGGCTGTTCATCAACCTCCAGGCTAACCACGACAATCCAGGGTCTAGAATAATAGTCGCCTTGGATACTGCCACCAAGGCGTTCGACTCGGTGGAGTGGCGGTACCTATGGGCATGCCTTGCTAAATACGGGATAGGCCCCAAATTCATACAATGGGTGAAACTTCTTTATCAGGCCCCTGTGGCTAGAGTTCTGGCCAACGGGTGGCCCTCAGATCAATTTCCTCTGCGGCGCGGCACGAGGCAGGGCTGCCCCCTGTCGCCGCTGCTGTATGCTTTGGCGGCAGAACCGCTGGCAATTGCCATACGCACACACCCAGATATAAAGGGCCTACGGAGGGGGGACGTTGAGGAGAGAATAAGTACGTACGCGGACGACACACTTTTGTATCTGGACGATTCCACTGACTCTCTCTCACTGGCACTGGCCCTGATAGAGCGCTTCGGCGCTTTCTCGGGACTCAGGATCAACTGGGACAAATCCCAAATACTCCCATTAGATAGCTACCCGATGACAAGGGTTGGGGCCCTTCTCCCATTGCAGAGAGTGGCCAAGATCAAGAATCTGGGGATCCAGACCACTAGAGACCCGGCAGACTATATCTCACTGAATGTCACACCATTGTATGATATGCTGAAGTTGAGAACGCAGGCCTGGGCCCGACTCCCAATAGGAGTCATGGGCCGCATAAATTTAATAAAGATGATCCTGCTGCCTAGGATTCTCTACATGGTGTGGCATTCACCGGTGTATCTGGTGCTTAGGTGCTTCAGACTGCTGGAAACCCTTCTTAAGCAGTTTGTATGGGGCACCGCAAGGCACAAACTCCCCTGGCATAGACTGAAAAACCTGACTGACCTAGCCGGACTGGCGTTACCAGACTTTAATGCATTTTATTTGGCTGCCCAGTTGTCACAGCTATTCCACGTGGACAAGGTGGATAGGACTAGGTTCCTCCGCCTCCTTTGCCCTGCGTGGACCCAGTCAATAGGCGACCCCATGGTGGTGATAGCAGGGGGGGTGAAGTTGGTGGGGGGACGTCACTCCTTGTTGTACCATTACAGGAGGGTGTGGAGCGTGGTTTCCGATAGGCTGGGCATATCGCCCCTACATGGCTACACCTCCCTGTGGCACAATTCTGCCCTGCCGGAGCTGGAATGCATTCAAGACACCGAGGTGTGGAGTACTAGGGGAATTTACTATTTGTCCCATGTCACCAGAAACGGAAAACTCAAACCCTTCAATGTGCTACAGACTGAATATGACCTGCCCGACCACATGCTATTCCGCTACGCCCAACTAAGACACGCCTTCCGGGCCCAGTTCCCCCAGGATGACCTGGCCCTAGCCGATAACCCCCTTATGGCAGCAGTTAAATACCCCGATCCCAAAAAACTGATCACTCAATTCCACACTATGATCACACTCCCGAGTGCAACAGTGTCTGCCTACGCCCTAAAGCCCAGGTGGGAGGGGGAGGTGGGCCCACTGGAAGATGACGAGTGGAGTGACGCTCTGGATGCTTGTAAACTTGTATCCCCGAAACTGTCAGATCGTCTCACGCAAACCTTTATCATAAATAGAGCATATCTCACGCCTCTCAGGATCTCCAAGTACAGGAGGGATTCTCCCGCCACGTGTCCAATGTGTACCCACAATACAGGCACCTTTTTCCATTTAATCTGGCAGTGCGCAAAGGTCCAGGCTTTCTGGGAACAGGTGGTGAAATTCCTCCATGACAGAATGGGGTCCCCTATCACTCTACAGCCCAAACCGTGTCTGCTGGGAATTTTCCCAGATGTTGGCATAACTAAATCCCTTGCAGTGTTCCTACACGAGACGCTGTTCATAGCCCGAAAGGTCATAGCACGGGTGTGGATGCGACCGGAGCCCCCAGAGTTATCCCACTGGCTGGCAGAGGTCAACAGTGTACTGCCGTATAAGAAACTGGTCTATTCGCATAGGGGCTGTCCGGCCAAATACGAAAAAATTTGGGGGAAATGGCTGAACTCATCTGCAACATGTACCTAGGAGCGATAGATGTGCTTGGGGGGTCTCCGGTCGTACAGAAGGGAATGGGAGACTGGGAGGGGTGCGGGTGGCCTGACAGTTAACTCTGCCAACTTGGGTCTACATTCTGGGGCGATTGGGTTTGAGCATTGTTGTAATCCCTGTCACCTGTGTTCTATGTACCTACTATTGACACACTTGTACCCACATTTTATTCATGATCACCGGTCATGTGCTGTACCTGTATGCTGCATATATGCCCTGTGCGTTGTTGTTTTGCTCAAATAAAAGCTCTTTGATTAAAAAAAGATGAAATATTCTAAAAAAAAAATAAAAAAAATAAAGATACAAATTGAATTTGGAAAAAAAAATAAATAAATGTAAACGAGTTGGATTTCTGTATAAAACACAACTTTAATTTCATTTTAGAACAATGTTCAGTGTATCAATTTCAAGAAGCAAAGAAACATAAACAGGCTCTTCCACACTGCTCTATTCATATTCCAAACCCTTGAGACAATGCTACTATATTTCACACATGAATGTAAACTATAAAGGAAAATTATATCCTTCCAACAGAAAAAAAAAAAAGTAATTGTATTTACTCTAGTCAGGATTTAAAGATTAAAGATATCTTAAAAACAGGGTTTATGCACCTTCCATGATCTACAAAAAGGGCAACATTGGGAAATCTGAGCCAACAGATCTCTATGACCAGAACATCAAGGTCATTTCCAAGTAATTTTTTCTATACATTTGTTTTTCATTGCATCTCTGCTGTAATTGGGAACAAAAGTGATATTTTCCTGTCCAGCCTTATAAAACTTATAACAGAGAAAGCGGTCAACTTCATGGCCAACAGAAATCCCCATTTATAGCACTTAAATAAGCTTTCACATGATTTAGAATTCCTGGGTGTCTTTATAGGAATCAAATGCGTGGAAAATAAATACAATTTTTACACTTTTACAATGCAAAAGTTGCTTCTATTCCACTTGGAATCCAGACCACCTGTTTATTAAACAATAAAAAGTACAAAATCATTTTTTGCCTTGTTAAATAAGAGGAAAGGCACTATGTAACCATACTATATTCCTGAACCATGAATAAAAGGATATTAAACACAGAAGGGTAAAGGGAGTAGACAAGCGTTTTGTTTCCCCAGTTCTTGTATTGCCACCTGGAAGCGTGTTCTGCATTTCCATAATCCCATTTCTCCCAAGTAAGGGAAAACATTTATTTATCCCTAGAAAGGAGCAGAGAGGACAATGGGACTATACCGGTGCTGAATGAAAAATTGTAAATATAATAAATTTCAATTTTAATAATTTAATAATAATAATTTAATAATCTCCAGCGACCCTAAAAAAAAAAAACAGTTTATTGTACTGTATGTGTTTTAAAAAAAAATACATTATTTGTATGTCATGTGATGTAATATCTCTCATGATCTTCTTTTTAATAAATTATTAAAATTTAAATTATTATATTTACAATTTTTCATTCAGCACCTTTCTATTAACTTACGGGATGAGGTGCGCTCTGTACAGCTGAAACCAATTGGATCTTCCCCTCGTTTTCCAAATTTATTTATCCTTCCCTATGACGTAAACACAACAAAGCAGCAGAATATCAAGTATGATTTCTAAAAGTTTTTTTGGATCATTTATATTTCCAAAAATGGCAGAACAATTTCAACAATCTTATATACGGCAGTCATGTTTTTGAAAAGTTATTTTGAAAAAATTAAATTATCAAAACATTGGAGAAGAAATCATGCATTTTTCAAGATGCTAGAATTAAACGGACACTTAATCTGACAAACCGCATCCCGCTAGACATTCACATGTGAGGAGGGCTACAGGGCTGAAGAACATAGAACAAAACAAGTTAGCCGCTTCACATTGTATTCATGTGCTTTTGTTCGCTTTCATTTTCTGTGCCACCACAAGGGTTCCTTTGGCACATTAAGCAAAATGACCACCACTCCGGCAAAGCAAATATTTTCTTTAGCCGTCTTATTGCAGAATGAACACACACATTTACAAACAGTCACAGTTGGTAAATACCAAGGAAGTATTAGGTTATTAAAAAGATGGGCAGGCACAAAAAAAAAACGTGTACGCAAGGCACAGATCTTCCTACACCCAGTATTCCTTTTGCGCTCACGAGCTTATAAACACAGCATAAAAGGAAAGTTGCCACTACCCCATCTAGTAAAGTCATTGCTGATCTGGTAAGGACAATCTTTCCGCAGATTTGGATGACAGAGAGCCCCATATAAGTAAAACCGAAACATCCTGTTAATACGCCATTTAAAAGAATTATCGTTTTCACTTTCCTATTAGGTTTCTAAAGATTTAGTGCACACAGGTAAGCGTCATTTTTTTAGATTTCTTTTAAGTTCCAGTTTTTTTTTTTAATGAAATCTCTCTGAAGGCTTCCAGGATCACATTTGCCATTAAGCAACAGGTTTGAGGACCCTTTGACCAGAGTTTTGTCTTTCAAACTGTGGTATCACCAAATTCTGTATTCCATCGAATGTATGATTCCAGGGTATTAGAACTAACACTGCATTTTATTTTCTTTAATGAGCTCATGAAGTCCGAATATTTGATGTTGCGCATCTGAAATAAAAAAAAAAATACACTATGATTCCCTTTCACAATACATTTACAGGACAGTCACTTGGGATAATCGGGCAATTTTTTTTATATCAATGGTTTTTATTGAGTTTTTCAGAAAAAAGGTACAAAAGCATACCGTCGGACAATTTTAATTTGCGATTTAAGCAAATCTCAGAACTGGGAACAATCAAGGAGCAGAACATTTGTATTATATATATATATATATATATATTTTTTATTATTATTTATTGTGTTTGGGGGTTCTAAGCAGTTTTCTAGCAAAGTACTGATTTTTAAATGTCAGAATAGGCCTGGTCTTCAAGGGATTACATTTATTTTGTTTATTTTTACACTAATTCTAAAAAAAATTGGATCAACTTTATTGCTCTCACAAGGGGTGAACAATATCCCTTGTGATATGGAGAGATCTGGGGTGTATTAGATCCAACATATCTCCTCTGGCCCCCAAAGCATCTGATCAAACCAAGAGACTTAACATTTAACCAGTGTTAAATGGTGCGTCTCATCCCACTTATGACAAGAGAACTTGCTCTATTGAAAAAAAAAAGACTTATGCCCTGTACACACGATCGTTTTTTCAGTCGGAATAAACTCAGACGCGTTTTCCAACGGAATTCTGCTCAAGCTGTCTTGCATACACACCAAATTCCGACCGTTAAAAACACGGTGATGTACAACACTACGACGAGCCTAGAAAAATGAAGTTCAATGCTTCCATGCATGCGTAGCATTGTTTCTGAGCATGCATGTTTTTTTCTCCGTCAGAATTCCATACAGACAAACGGAATTTCCTTCGAAAAAAAAAAAAAAAAACATGTTCTCTTTCCAAGTTCGTCGGAATTTCCAACGAAAAAAGTTCGATGGGGCATACACACGGTCGGAATATCCGATAAAAAAATTCCGTCTGGCTCTTTCCATCGGTTATTCCGACCGTGTGTACGCGGCATTACTGGCTCGATCACCAGATGAATATGGAAGAAAGAAAGCCTAAAAAAGAAAATGAATGCAGCCATCACATCTAAAAGATGGTAAGCTGCAAATAATAAATAATTCTTCCTCATTGTCAAGCTTTTTTAGGTTTTGCCCTCAACAATCACACAAAAATAAAAAATGTTACTAGTTACTCAGCAAAAGCACTCACCTCACTGGCTGACATATTTTTCACTTGCTCTGGTTTCAGTTCTAAAACAGAATACAAAAAAACATACATTTACAGGCAGTCCGACTATAGGTCATCACACTCCATACCCACTCCAAAAGTGGAACTTTCACTGATCTGTTAACTCCA
Source organism: Rana temporaria (assembly GCF_905171775.1). Lineage (NCBI taxonomy): Eukaryota > Metazoa > Chordata > Amphibia > Anura > Ranidae > Rana > Rana temporaria. The sequence goes on along the minus strand of NC_053492.1, from coordinate 384,950,926 downwards.
CCCCCCCCCCCCCCTCCGTTGCCACATTTGGCACCTTTCAGGGGGAGGGGGGTTTTGGCAGGTACTCTTCCCCTCTTCTGGGAGAAGGCACCGTCCCTTGGAAGTTCGGCCCCCCTTCTCCCCCCCCCCCCCTGCTGCTGGGCCAGTTAGAAAGCGCAGCTCGCTTTGCACATGCAGCGGCAGTGAAAGGCTTAACAGGCAGTTTTCCCTATGACGAATGGCGGAAACAGCACCCGACAGCCGATCTGAAAATCAGCTAAGGTGCCGACATCGCCAGCTCCCTGGACAGGTTAGTGTCTATATACTAAAAGTCAGGAGTCTTAGTATATGTAGCTGCTTTCTTTTAATTTTAACCATAAGATAAAAAAATAAATGGTATGATGTACTTTATCAACTATTGTATAGTTTGTGTCAATTTGCTGCTAAGAGAAATTCTAAATTTCCATCTCTTGTAACATCAACAAGCCCCTAAAAAAACTAAGTGGGATCCCCATGCATTTCCAGAATATTCATATATTAATCTTCCCTTAATAATAAAAAAAGCAGCATTACAGCCAAAACCAAACCCATATGTACAATATCATGTTAGCCTTGTAAGAGCCAGAACTGCTTAGGTACATACCTCTTATAGGCCCAAGTGCAGCGTCCTTAGCCAGTGCGGTTAGATCACTGCCAGAGTATCCTTCAGTGTGCCTAATAACAAACAAACAAAATAATAGATAGAGATTTTTATATACAGTACAGACCAAAAGTTTGGACACACCTTCTCATTCAAAGAGTTTTCTTTATTTTCATGACTATGAAAATTGTAGATTCACACTGAAGGCATCAAAACTATGAATTAACACATGTGGAATTATACAGAACAAAAAAGTGTGAAACAACTGAAAATATATTTCATATTCTAGGTTCTTCAAAGTAGCCACCTTTTGCAGCAGACAAATCTCTAGAACTGTTAAGAGGAGACTGTGAATCAGGCCTTCATGGTAGAATATCTGCTAGGAAACCACTGCTAAAGAAAGGCAACAAGCAGAAGAGACTTGTTTGGGCTAAAGAACACAAGGAATGGACATTAGACCAGTGGAAATCTGTGCTTTGGTCTGATGAGTCTTTGGTTCCAACCCCCATGTCTTTGTGCGACGCAGAAAAGGTGAACGGATGGACTCTACATGCCTGGTTCCCACTGTGAAGCATGGAGGAGGAGGTGTGATGGTGTGGGGGTGCTTTGCTGGTGACACTGTTGGGGATTTATTCAAAATTGAAGGCATACTGAACCAGCATGGCTACCACAGCATCTTGCAGCGGAATGCTATTCCATCCGGTTTGCGTTTAGTTGGACCATCATTTATTTTTCAACAGGACAATGACCCCAAACACACCTCCAGGCTGTGTAAGGGCTATTTGACCAAGAAGGAGAGTGATGGGGTGCTGCGCCAGGTGACTACCTCTTGAAGCTCATCAAGAGAATGCCAAGAGTGTGCCAAGCAGTAATCAAAGCAAAAGGTGGCTACTTTGAAGAACCTAGAATATGAAATATATTTTCAGTTGTTTCACACTTTTTTGTTATGTATAATCCACATGTGTTAAGTCATAGTTTTGATGCCTTCAGTGTGAATCTACAATTTCCATAGTCATGAAAATAAAGAAAACTCTTTGAATGAGAAGGTGTGTCCAAACTTTTGGTCTGTAATTATATATATATATATATATATATATATATATATATATATATATATATATATATATATATATATACACACACATACATACATACATACACACACACACACACACACACACACACACATACATATATATATATCATAATGCATGTCACTGCACCTACCTGGCCAGCTGAGCCAATTCTTTTTGTGTCAGTGGGTTCCCTTGCTTGCTTAAAAGGTTTTTTAAAAGCAGAAGCCTTGTCTGTTTAAGAAATTAAATAATAAAACATTGAATTAAAATTCAGATTTCTTGACACATTACTTTGTAAACAAAAACAGACTCCTAAATGTCCCTAAAAAGCAAATACCAGACATGCCATACCAAACAATGCATGGGTAATCTCTTCATTTGGGTTTGTATACACAATATTTAAAATATAGCTCTCTCTGCATTCCTAATGTCAATGCTCCAGGTACATAATCATTTTTACAAGGCAAGTAGTTCAATACAGAGGGGCACTCAAGCAAACACACCGCACATGTGCAGGTACACAGTGAAACCGCACCCCGAAAATGTAATCAGTTCTCTGCACAAACTACCTATCCTAATGGAGCAATAAAAAGGAATTTATCTTTTTCAGTCATCGGCTACACAATAACAACGGTCAGACCAATTAAAGCTGAAAGCGGAGTTTCACCCAAAAACAAAACTTCCGCTTTAAGTACTGGCGACCGCCTGACATGCCACATTTGGCGTGTAATTTTTTTTGGGGGGGGGGGGGGTGCCAAGTTTTGACAGGCACCAAGCTCCCATTTCCTCCCCTGGCACTGTGGCACCAAAAAAAAGTTCACCTCTCCCCCTCCCTCTCGGCAATCATCCAGGAAACGTCACAGGTCCCAGAAAATTGCTCGGCCATTCACAACGCGCAGTGCGCACCCAGCTGTAAAGCCACAGCCAGGCGTCCACAGTTACAATGCCTGCGCCACGGAGAGGAGCGAGGCTTTGTTCGCCCACATCACTGGACCGTGGGACAGGTTAGTGTCTGTTTATTAAAAGTCAGCAGCTACACTTTTAAAGAGGAGCTCCAGGCTCCCTCCTAAAAATTAAGTCAGCAGCTACTCACTTTTAATATATGGACAATTACCTGTCCAGGGATCCAACAATGTACTCACCCGAGCCGATTCTTTAATTGGCTTTGGGTGCAGGTGCCGACGTCTCAAGTAAGGCAAACAGGCACAAGCCCTGTGGCTTCACAGCCAGTTTCCTACTGCGCATGTGCGAGCCGTGCTGCACCTTGTGATTGGGTCCTGTAGTCTTCTGGGACCTGTGATGTGTCCCAAAAGACTGTGGGGGGAGAGGGGGCTAAACTTCTGGCTCAGACCACTGCAGCTTATCTGACCTGTAGTGGGTACCTGTCAAAACCAGGTAATCCACTCCCCCTCCCTTCAAAAGAGTGCCAAATGTGGCAGTGGGGGGGGGGGTGGCAGTGGGGGGGTGGCAGTGGGGGGAGTGCCAACAAGCAAAACTTTACCTTTAGGGCGAAGTTACACATTAACACAACATTTCAGGCAGTGGAGCTTCCAGCATTTTGATACATTGGTGCCACTTTCAAAAGCATACATTGTGTACTACTGTATATATTACTGTTCTCCAACTATCTTGTAGCAACTAAAACTTTCAAAGACCTAAAATCAGTATGGTATAGGAATGCCCAAAGAAGTAAAAAATAATCTCTGCACAAGATGTTACACAATACAACTTGAAGTACAAATTATAAAGCACTTCTTGAATGGCCTTTGATACAATTCAAATATGAATAACTGCTTTTACTGTTATAAGCAGTGATTTTTTTCCTGTTTGGGACATATTTCTCAAAACAAAAATTACTGATTGTATTACATGCCCCATGCCTGCTGACATCATAGGAGAATACATTTATATATTTACACATAGAGCCTCAAGTGTTAAAGGGTATAGGGTTGCATTGAAGATGTTTAACAGATATGTAGATCTACCAGATGAGTGTGTAATTCAGCCACTAGGTTTTTTTGGGGTTTTTTTTTACACTGGACTTGCAACCCATCAGCTACTTCCTAATCGTAGGATTTCAACCTTTTCATTTTTTTATCGCATTTAAAAAAAATAAAAAAATTACATTTTTACGTTTTCACAAAAACATACCTCGTCATTTGGCAATGAGACATAAACCCTTTTTGTGAATCGTCTGTGGGAAAATAATGTAGCATTAGGAAAAGGAAAACAGACGGTGATACAATCAGGGTGAGCTTTTTCATGTCTTGCAATCAAATGGTAACAGTGTTTCAGCAGACAGAGTTTAAAACATCTCTACTGGTCAAGCTTTGGCCCATTAACATCCGAGACTTCTACTTCATGCTCTTTTCTTGATGATCCAAATCATAGCAATGCTTTAAAATTACAAAAATACTACTTGAGGGAAATTTTTATTTAACCTTCCACTGTTCAAATAGCCACTTAAGCCCCGAACCAATATGCAGCTAAAGGACCAGGCCCCTTTTTTGCGATTCGGCACTGCGTCGCTTTAACTGACAATTGCGCGGTTGTGCGATGTGGCTCCCAAACAAAATTGACGTCCTTTTTCCCCACAAATAGAGCTTTCTTTTGATGGTATTTGATCACCTCTGTGATTTTTATTTTTTGCGCTATAAACAAAAAGTAGAGCGACAATTTTGAAAAAAAATGCAATATTTTTTACTTTTTGCTATAATAAAAAATCCCCCAAAAAATATAAAAACACATTTTTTCCTCAATTTAGCCGATACGTATTCTTCTACATATTTTTGGTAAAAAAAATTGCAATAAGCGTTTATTGATTGGTTTGCGCAAAAATTAGAGAGTTTACAAAATAGGGGATAGTTTTATTGCATTTTTATTAATCATTTTTATTTTACTACCAATGGCGGCGATCAGTGATTTTTTTTTGTGACTGCGACATTATGGCGGACACATTTGACACATTTTTTGGGACCATTGTCATTTTCACAGTGAAAAATGCACTGGTACTGTGAAAATTTCACTGGCAGTGAAGGGGTTAACCTGTAGGGGGCGCTGAAGGGGTTAAGGGTTTCCTAGGGAGTGTTTACTACTGTGTGGGGGCGTGGCTTTGCGTGTGACATCACTGATCATTGTTCCCTATGACAGGGAACAGACGATCAGTGACACTCACACCAGGAAGAACGGGGAAAGGTTTATTTACACTCACCTCTCCCCGTTCTTCAGCTCTGTGACCCGATCACGGGACACCCACGGCGATCGGGTCCGCGGGTGGGCTCTTAAAGGCGACATACAGGTACGTGCCTGTGCCCAGCCGTGCCCTTCTGCCGACGTATATCGGCGTGAAGGGGTCCTTAAGTTTGCTTAACTTTGCCAATGGTTTGTTTAGGTTTCCCTATATGGTCACATTACAGTGTTTGTTGCCCAAACATTTCATATTCCTGATGAGTCTGTTGTACCATGTACTTGTATTAACCACTTCACCTCTGAAAAGGTTGCCCCCCCCCCATCCCATCATGACCAGGCCATTTTTTGCAATACAGCACTGCGGTGCTTTAACTGACAATTGCGCAGTTGTGCGACGATGTGCACAAAAAAAAAAAAATGGATGTTCTTCACCCCCCACAAAATAGAACTTTCTTTTGGTGGCATTTGATCACCTCTGTGGTTTTTATTTTTTTGCTCTAGAAATAAAGAACGACCGAAAATTCTGAAAAAAAAATAATGTTTTTTACATTCTGCTCTAAAACACATTCAATAAATACAATTTTAAAAATCCAATTTCTTTGTGAATTTGGGAAAATATGTATCCCAATAAGCGTATATTGGCTTATCGCAAAAGTTATAGCGTCTACAAACTATGGGATTTCTTTTTTTTTTTTACTGGTAACAGCGTCAATCGGTGACTTATAGCAGGACTGATATTGCATCGTACACCTGACACTTTTTTGGGGGCCAGTGACATTATTACAGTGATCAGTGCTAAAAATATGCACCGTCACTGTACTAATGACACTGGCAGCAAAGAGGTCAACATCAGGGGCAAGCAAAGGGTTAAATGTGTGCCTAAGGGCTATTTACCAATTGTGGGGAAGATGCTTTTACTTCCTGAAGACATGGGTCGGTGTTCCTGCTTCACAGGAACACATGATCCATGTCTTTTGTACTCACGGAATGGCAGTCTGTCTTGTTTACATAGGCAGACTGTCATTCTGTCACAGTACCGAACGTTTGGCGGGTCCCGGCCGACATCGGGTCCGTGGGACTCGCTGTGATAAATCCCAGCAGGAGCAAGCTGCCAGCAGTGCGTACTCATGCCCACACATGATTCTGCACAGATCGGCTGCCCTGTAGCAGTAAATCTGCTATGGCGCAGTCGTAAAGAGGATAAAAGTCCCCTGTTATCTTTGCGCTTCTTCCTTTGTGGGAAATACATTGTGATCCTGCCGGTCCCCCTGCTTTCCTATTTCAAACTGACCACACCAGGCATGACAGCACATTCATCTCCGTGTGGTTAGGTTTCTGACTGTGCTGTCCTCAAAAGGCCAGACTGCTGCTGAAACGGCACCCTGCACAGTCATTCACTGGGAAGATCAGTGTGCTGCTGTTTCTCCACCCCCACCTCTCTAAGCCCCCTAGGCAGCTGAGAACAGAGATTATGTGATCAATAAAAAAAACTGGGTTGTTTTAACAGGTAAGGGTTCACATATAGTTTAAGGTAAAACATTTAATGTTCACTTGGTACCTGAGAACTGCTTCATCCAGCTCTTGAGGTCTATTAGTAGCCCCCATGACGAGGACTCGATCATCCCCTCCAGACTGTACCTAAAATTTGAAATGAATAAAAAGAGATACAAGTGAAGAGCTGTATACAGATGAATCCAGGCAGCAGTAGCCCCTTTAGGCTTAGATTCCTGGACAAGACTGCTGCAATCAGTGCTGCAGTATAAGGCTCCATACACACCGGATAAAAAAAAATTGGCAGTTCCCATGGCAGAGTTTAGGGCAGAGTTTCGTGTTTTTTTCTGCCAGAAAGCTCCAATCAGAAATGCAAACCAGATTTTTTTTTTTTTCTGCCTCTAAATGCGGAGCTCAAAATATGCCTCCAATTGTCCTAATGTGAATGGAGGCATATGATAACATTGAGCCGCTTCTACAGGCAAAAAACACGAAATTGTAGAAGCAGCGATTTTTAGGCCAGTGTGCATGGAGCCTCAGATTTAAAGTGTTTATAAAGTCTAGAGGTGGAGATTTTCATTTGGGCAGAAAATAAATTGATGGGTCTCTTCTGCCAAACAAAACGCTTTCCTTTTTCTTCTAGCAATCTGTGTTTGTGTGTACACCAACCGTGGGTGCATGCACCCAGCAGTGCTCCCCCCACAATGACCAATGAAATAGGACACCGATGCATAAAACATAGCTGGGAAAAATGGCAACAGTTGTAATGGAGTGGCGAGAGAGCTGTCTGAGCTGGAGCATGACAGACAGAGGGGCAAATCTGCCATAATGTACAAATACACCGATATAAGCCATTTTATGACCACCGAGAGGTTAAGTTAATAACATTGATTATCTCGCTAAAAACGGCATCTGAAAAAGTCTGTGGGATATATTGGGCTGTATGTGTGCACATGTCCCTGATGTTGATGTGTTGAAAGCAGAAAAAAATGGGCATGCATATGCTGCTGCTTATGGGGCTGCATAGCAACAGACCGGTTAGGGTGCCCATGCTGATCCGGGTCCACAGCCAAAAGCGCCTACAATAGATATGCAAGCATCAGAACTGGTCCAGAGTAAAAAAAAAAGCTGGCCCGATCTGATGAATCTGGGTTTGTTTTACATCATGTGGATGGCCAGGTGCATGTGCATTGCTTACTTGTGAAACAGATGGCACCAGAATGCAGTAAGGGAAGAAGGCAAGCTGGCAGAAGAAGTGTGATTTGGGTAATGTTTTGCTGGAAACCTTGGGTTCTGCCATTCATGTGGAGGTTACTTGACATGTATCACGTACCTAAACATTGTTGCTGACCAAGTACACCCCTTTATGGAAACAGCATTCCCTGATGGCAGTGGCCTCTTTCTGCAGGATATTGAGCCACACTGCAAAAATGGTTCAAGAATGGTTTGAGGAACACGAGTTTGAGGTGTTGACTTGTAGCTAGATTCAGATAGCTTTACGCCAGCGTATCAGTAGATACGCCGTCGTAACTCTGAATCAACGCTGTCCTAAATTTTAGCGAATTCTGGAAACCAGATACGCTTAAATTAGGCTAAGATACGAGCGGCGTAAGTCTCCTACGCCGTTGTATCTTAGGGTGCATATTTACGCTGGCCGCTAGGTGGCGCTTCCATTGAGTTCGGCCTAGAATATGTAAATGACTAGATACGCCGATTCAGAAACGTACGTGCGCCCGGCGCATTCTTTTACGTAGTTTACGTACGGCTTTTTACGGCGTTAAGTTAGTCGAACAAATAGCTGGCCTAGTCAATGTTAAGTATGGCCATTGTTCCCGCGTCGAAATTTGAAATTTTTACGTAGTTTGCGCAAGTCGTCCGTGAATGGGGCTGGACGTAATTTATGTTCACGTCGAAACCAATACGTCCTTGCGGCGTACTTTGGAGCAATGCACACTGGGATATGTCCACGGACGGCGCATGCACCATTCGTAAAAAACGTCAATCACGTCGGGTCACAAGTAATTTACATAAAACACGCCCCCTCATCCTCATTTGAATTAGGTGCGCTTACGCCGGTCCATTCACGCTACGCAGCCGTAACTTAGGAGGCAAGTGCTTTGTGAATACAGCACTTGCCTCTCTGACTTACGGCGGCGTAGCGTAAATACGCTACGCCGCCTCAAAGATGCACACATCTACCTGAATCTAGCTCTTGGTCTCCAGATCTCATTGCAATCAAGCATCTGTGGAATGTGCTGGAAAAACAAGCCCAATCCATGGAGGCCCAACCTTGCAAACTACAGGACTAAAAAAGGATCTGCTACTGAAAGCTTGGTGCCAGATACCACCGCTTACATTCAGTGGTCTAGTGGTGCCCATACCTTTGATGGGTCAGGGCTGTTTTTCTGTCAAAATGGGGACCTACTCAATATTAGGCCGGTAGTCAAACGTATGGCTGATCAGTGCATGCTATGCGTACATTATAGCAAGTGATGCTGCCTTTCCCTGCACTATAGTTGTACTATAACTTGTCCCTGCTATTTAAACCATTATTCCTTTTTTAAGAGCATAAATAGCCTTTGAAAGTTACTAATTGATCTTGTGCCATTTAGGTATAAGGAAATAATAATTACCCCATCAAACTCAATCAAAAATTCAGTTTTTAATCGTCTGCTAGCATCATGTTCTCCTTCTCTTCTTTCACATAAAAGGCTATCAACCTCATCTGCATGGGGAAACAGAATTCAAGAAATAGAATTAGAAGAAAAGTACTTTGATGTTAAAGTTCGAGTATTTTGCACAAGTGATTTTCTTTTTCAACTGAAAGCACATCCTCCAGTACACTGTACCAAGAGGAGGCCAAAGTAACATCTTTCAGTAAAGTTTCACTCCATCACCAGAGCATATAGACATTCCCAGGAGATTATGCTCCAGAATTTTAGGGAGTACTGGAAGCATAGTAAGAGAAACATTACAAACAACTATACTATTAAAAACGTATACAGATTTTTCCCCATCAGTATATAACCAAATACAAAATGTACTTTCTTCTTCATATATTCCACACTGCTCCCCTGTACATACTGGGCTGTACAGTTGTCAACAGCAGCTGGAGGGAGCCCACCCCTCCTTAAAAAGGTACAGGGGCACAATGAACACCCAGCATGAAGCACGAGGGCTGCAAATTTGTCAATGCGTTGCCTGACCTAAGGGTGGGCTCCCTCCAGTCCAACTGCCTTCATCTATCTCATCAGAATACATGTGCTTCCACTGTGGAGCCTCTTATAAGTTAGAGGTAGGCTCTACAGATCACAGGATGCCTTGCCGGGGGCTGTAGCTTACGCATGCATTTGCAAATTTGTGCAACTAAACGCATACTGTTAGATTAATCTGGTTGGTCGCAGGCTGGTTGGCAAGTAGAGCTTGGAATTTTTCCAAGGATTTTTCCTTGGCTTTTGTTTGATGGGCTAGGCATGCCTGGTGTCCCCCAAGGAAGCCTTGGAGGGCTTGGATCCCATCTGAGGAACGAAAAAAGCCACGTATGTGCAGAGACGGTAAGTTCCTGCTTGCATCATGGCTCCTTCCCGTTCATGGGTTGTGGGATAGGTACTCTACCCCCCCAGAAAGTTCTTGATAATGTCATCCAGGATGGCACCGAAGAGTCGGCCACAGCTTTCTTAGACATCTGGGCCCCAGGAAAACAATCAGGTCATAGAACTACCGAGACGGAGAGGTTGAGAGGCAAAAGGGGCCACACATCAAAAGATTCATCACACAGGTACTTGAGGCCCTGGACCAGTTGGCCTGCCATTTCCATGTAAATTGGAGATACCTGCTCCTTTCCCAGCCCTTGGCGCAAAATATCGTCCCATTCAGTGAGCATCTGAGACATCAGGGACCTGGCCTAAACTGAGTGCAACACTGAGTGCAACACTGAGTGCAACACTGAGTGCAACACTGAGTGCAACACTGAGTCAGCATTCGTAAACATTGTACAGGCGACTGGTTCTTCCTTCTGGTCTACAGGATCTTTTGAAGGCAGAAGACTCCTTCACCTGTCTAATGGTTGCCTTGTTCAACCTAGAGATGGGAAGCTCGACTTCAGGAGGAGAAAGACACTTCTTCAGAAGGGTCTCCTTTAACCGGGTAATGCAACACAAAGATTTTTGAAACTACAAAAGGACCCTTCTGGACTTTTAAAACTGACTTATAAAAATAGTTTGGGTAAAGAAAAACCCTGGTGGTGTCAGCTACGTCTTCCGAAGCCCCTGATGTATCCTCAATTGCTAACGTTTAGCAGTTTTACATGCACCTCCACGGTGACAGAGGGATCATCTGAGTTATGGGGGGCAGATAACGTCCCCTGGACACGCAGAAAAAAACTGGGCCTGCTACGGCTGCACCGAACTCTAGCTTAGAATCCACCTGAGAGACAAATTATTTTAGGACCACCGAATTCCATCCAAGGGAATAAAGGACCCTGCCACCTCTGAGGGGGGAGTCTAAGGAAGGAACGCATTCCTGAGACTCCATAGGAAAAGCCCACCCCAGACTAGTCACCGGTGGGAAAAAAAAACACCCATGGAAGGTGTAGCCACTTGGCTTCCACCAAAAGTGGCTTGGCTGCAGATAAGTTATTTGACTTTATATTTCTGTGGGTTTCCATTTCCCTTTTAATCCTAATTAAAACATTGATGCTGCATTTAGCTATGCCCCCTACTGTTCCTTTTTGTAATTTTACAGAGTCTTTCCTGTCTCAGGTGGAGCTGCCTATTGAAGTACAACACCCAACCTATGGGATTTTTATGAACTACCTATGCTACACAAGTGTATCTTCATATTTATATAGGGGGGTAGTGGTTAACCTATGTGGCTGGTGCATAAGAATTTGTTTGTGTCATAGTTTCATTTGTTGTTTGAGAAAGGAATAAAGCATATCTGAAATCAACAAACACACACATCAAGAGCCAACATTAATTAAGATTTACTTTACTCTATATTATATATATACACATACATACATACATACACACACACACACACACACACACACATATATACATATATATATATATATTGGTGTTAAAACCCATAAGATGAAATCATTACAAAAGCAGTTGATGTTAAAATCAAAAACTTGAATTACTTACCAATAAAAATAATAGATGGCTGGAGTTCCCTTGCCACAGAAAAAAGTGCCCGCACTAATTTTTCACCTTCTCCTACCTGGAAAAAAAAACAATATAGATTTATAAAAAAACAAGACCAACTAGCTGGCACTAAGTATTAATTTAAAGAAAACCACACTTAAAAGCAGGTTGCATCCTTGGTAACTGCAGTATTTACATGCATTTTTTTTTAAATTTGTAAAGGATTTTTAAAACCTGTATTTGTATTAATTGTAATAATAAAAAAAAAAAAAAAAATAAGTAGGTCATACAGGCCATCACATTTTTTTTTTTCAAATTATTAAATTAATATTACACATACTACACACATTTGATTACAGTATGTAAGAATAATAACGTTTTTTCTTGGTGTTGACCTTAAGGCTCCATTCACACCTAGGCAGACAAATTCGCGGCGTTTTGTCGCCGCAAATCGCGGTACAAATAGCAGCATTTTGTACCGCGATTTGCGGCGACAAAACGCCGGTATTGTCCGCCTAGATGTGCCCCAGATTGACCCCCTCTATGGAGATGGTTCCCATCTCCTAGCCGAACGCCGAAAGCCGCTTGAAAAAAAGGTCCGGGACTTTTTTTGCAGGCGGCAGGCGTCCGGCGTGGAGATGTGAACCATCTCCATAGAGGGACATGTGTTTTCATCCCTCTGGCGGCAGCGGCGTAGCACTACAGGCGTTAAAACGCCTAGATGTGAATGGGGGCTAAGGGAAACTGGAAGTAATTGTACAAAAAGCTTAACAGGGTGATCAACTCACACTTTCCTGAGAATGGTAAGCCATGGCCAACATGGCTAACAGCTAATTTTCATAAAATTGAATAGCTTACCAATCACACCAAATCCTCGGACTGTTATCTTTGGGCTACAGCTATCTTACCTAACCTTGGGTTTGTGCAAATGGAGGAACACTAGTGAATTACACCAAATCATTAGTGTAGGTCAGAAGGTTCGAGTCTCTTTAAAGGTCATCAAGCAAATGCAGTAAACTCATCAATACCCCTTTCGAGACTAGGTTAGACCCCATTTTGTCTGGGCAGAACAGTAGCCTGTCCAGTCACATCCTTACAATACAAGCTAGATGTTTGTTGACTGTAGTGGAAAGAAGTAAAAGTCAGTACTCGATAAAAAAACAATATCCATGCAGTTTTGGTAAGTACTAAAAAATACTTTCCCTAGAAGAAAAATGCAAACGAGTTGAATTACAACAGATCAATATTGAAAATCAAACTGTGAACAAAATAATTAGCTGAACGCCTGAGGTCGCCTGCTCATTAACAAGCATGGACCCCTGGGGAATTTACTTCCCACACCTGTTCAGTATTGATTGATGCTTCCTGGGGGGGGGGGGGGGGGGGGGGGAGGATTATATAGGGACATCCTATGTCTGCTCAAAAACTCTACTTCGAGGACATAAATACACTTTTGTGACCTCTGGTGCAAGATATATTCAATGATGCATCAGGGATGCAATTTGCTGGGACCCAAGACTGGACAAGAAGCCCTGGTGTGAAAGATTGTCAGAATTGGTTGTGTGATACCCTAGGAGAGGACCCCCTTTTACCCTCTCCCTATCACATTATCCCCTTACCCCATGTTCATAATTTGTAACTGAAATGTATTTATAACCATTTGTCTATTCAAATATATCCATCCAATTACACCCAACCCTTATTTTAAGAACTAATGGTCATTCATTAGAATCAAGACACCCCAAGCAAATTACATTTAAAGGCATGGTTCACACTGATGCGAGTTCATAACAAATGTAATGCGTCAAAAACATTCTAATTTCGCATTGTCATCCATAAAGTCATTGTTTTCAATGACGGTCATTCACACAAAAAAAAGGTTTTGTGCGAGTTTACAGCGCTGCGTTGCAAATTTAGTCTCCATAGACATCAATGCAAATCGTTCTGGAATCGCATTGATGGTTCACATATGTGCGGAATTCCACCACACTACTCTCCACAAAAAAACAGGAAATACACAGAAAGTTAACACCTTTTTTTTTATGATTCCATTGGTTAGAACATCAATCGCAGCTATGTCCAACTCCTGAAATTTGCGGTAAAATCGCGGTAAATTTGCATTTCACAGAGGACAAAAAAAAAAAAAAAAACGGAACAAATTTGCAGCGCAGCAGTGTGAACTAACCCTGACAATAGACAAGATAGTACGCATATCTGCATTTCTAATTTTCAGATAGATTTTTGCCTACATTCATTTTATCTTTAATGTGAAAAAAACAGTAACTATTTAAAGTAGAAATAAAAGGCATTTTTTTTATTTTCAAATACAGTAAAGTAGGGTTATAACTAGGGTTGTCCCGATACTAGTATCGGGACCGATACTGAGCATTTGCGCGAGTACTTGTACTCGCGCAAATGCTCCCGATGCTTCCCCCGATACTTTTTTCCCTCCTGAGTGGGGGCGGAGAGGGGGCAGAGAGGAGGCGGGATCGGAAGGCGGAGAGGAGGCGGGATCGGAAGGCGGAGAGGAGGCGGAGAGCAGAGCAGTCCTCGGCTATGTATAACATACCACTGGAGGAGAGCTGCTGCCGCCGTCTAGTTGTTCGGCGCTCAGGGAACATAACAGCTTTCATTTGAATAGCTGTGTGTTCCCTGCCGTTCCCTGCCGCCATAGCCCCTCTCCCCCTTGTCCGGGCACTTTGATAGACAGATCACCTGTCCCAGGATTGGACGGGTGATCTGTCTATCAAACTGCCTGGACAAGGGGGAGGGGCTATATAACGATGACGACGCGCGGCGGGGAACACACAGCTATTTAAGTGAAAGCTGTTATGTTCCCTGAGCGCCGAACAACTAGATGGCGGGGGGGGGGGGGGGGATGAGACACACACAAAGCTGCATTTGGGGGGGGGGAGACACAAAGCTGCATTTGGGGGGGGGGAGACACAAAGCTGCATTTGGGGGGGGGGAGACACAAAGCTGCATTTGGGGGGGGAGACACAAAGCTGCATTTGGGGGGGGGGGGGGGGGAGACACAAAGCTGCATTTGGGGGGGGGGGGGGGGGGGAGACACAAAGCTGCATTTGGGGGGGGGGGGGGGGAGACACAAAGCTGCATTTGGGGGGGGGGGGGAGACACAAAGCTGCATTTGGGGGGAGACACAAAGCTGCATTTGGGGGGAGACATGGCTGCATTTGGGGGGGAGACATGGCTGCATTTAAAAAAAAAGTATCGGTATCGGCGAGTACATGAAAAAAAAAGTATCGGTAATCGGTATCGGCGAGTACATGAAAAAAGTATCGGTACTTGTACTCTGTCCTAAAAAAGGTATCGGGACAACCCTAGTTATAACACTTCAGATTTATTTTTGTCATTTGTGTCCCTGTGAGATTTCACTTCCTGGCCCATAGCCAAAACTGGAAGCAAGAGGAAATTTCTCCATAGTGAAAGAATCCCTGGCTGTCATCAGGGTCGGCAGAACTAGCATCCCCAAAGGAAGATTTCCCCTCTATTTCTGTTCTGGGGACAACCCAAAATGTTTTTGTTTTTGTTACACATTTTCTTTTGGTGACACAGGTAATCACCACAAATAGAGTGATTAACTCTCCTTATCAGACAGCAATAAAAACCTAAGAGGTGTTCTAATTCTTCTTCCCTTTATTTACTAGTAAAAATAAGTTTTGCCTTGTTATACTTTTATCTATTCCATTTCTCATAATGTAAATGTCAAAAAAGCATGGGGTTTTCTTATTTTAACAATGTTCAATAACAAAAAACAGATACTTGCATATTTTGAAGTGAGACTTGCTGCACTTATATTAAAAAATGTTGCATTTGATTCAGCGGCCACTGCTTTTGCCTGAAATAAAAAAAGAGAAACATTAAGGAAATCTAAATTTAATCCTGGAGAAAAACTCATAGTAGAGAGAATTTTTTACCAGCATAGTCTTTCCATTTCCAGGAGGGCCAAATAGCAATAACCCTCGAGCGGGAGTTCTGAGGCCAGTGAAAAGCTAGAAGTAAAATAGAACACAATTTTTTTTTTTTCAAAAAGAAAGTTACTTTTAATTAAAACATTACCTAACAGTTATAAACAATTGTTTAACATTGAAACCCTTCTTTGCACAAGAACATAACCTCTTATGAAAAAAATGTCAAGTGTCCATTCACATATGTTTAATTGGGCAATTTTCTCACGTTTTAAATGGTCTTACCACACGGTTAAAAACAGTGCCTCATTTAAGAAAAAAAGTTATACAAAACAAACATGACCTGAGAGAAATAGGAACGGCTAGTTGAAGGTTATGCTGCATTGTACTAATAATTTCAGTCACTTGCCTAGAAAAAGTAGGACAACCATGAGAGACACAAAATCGGGAGGAGAGTAAAAAGAATCCCAACATGTTTTAAACATATTAATAGTAAAAAATCAAAGTCAGAGCATATTGGCCTCTTAAAAGATGATTAAGGGATATTGGTTACAAATGAGAAGGAGAAGGCAACTGTATTAAATACATTCTTACACTCATTTAATACGGAAAAGTCAAGGTATAAAAAAATAAAAAAAACACAAGAGTGTATTGTTGGCAATACAGCAAGGAGTATGCACATGTGGTGAACAGAAGTCAGTAGACTGTTATTCCTAATCTTTAAAAGGATAAGTTCACCTTTTTGTAACATGTTACACCCATATTCAGGGTTCAAAGCTTTACAGGTCCCCAAAAAATAAATAAAATACATTTTTACAGGAAAAAAATATGCATTTTATTTATTGTAAACGTGAACTTAGCCTTTAAGGCAGTAGTTCTTAACCTTTCTAGTGCCGTGACCCCCTGATAAAATTTCCCAAGTTGTTGCGACCCCCAACAGTAAACTTATTTTCGTTGCATGGGTTGTCAGCACCCAAGGCAAGACCAGTAATTTGCGCCCCTAACCCACGGACATTTAGCGCTCCCTGAGCCCCTTCCACTCGTATAGTATTAAAACCCCTTATGGTACATTTTGGGATGTACCACACTCTCTTTGTTCTCCTTTCTTTCCCTTTTATCTCTCTATCCTAACTTCTAGGTTTTTCCCCCCATCCCTCTCTCTAGCCGACTTTCTTGTTCTTTCTCTTATTCTTTCTCTCTTTTTTTCCTCGTCCTCTTTTCCTCTCCCTTCTATGTATTCTCTATTTTTATTCCTTCTCTTACTCCTTGGTTGGGAGGGGATTGGGTTGAGTGGCAGTGCTGGTGAGGCCAAGCACGATCAGCCAACCTAGGTGCTCTTGATCAAGGTCATCTGCTGATGTGAGAACTGTAGTGGTGACTTTTAATGGCAACTCTAATCACAGGTAGTGTTACTCACTGTGTCTCCAGCTCTGTGGGGTCTCCCAGCAACGACACCTATGCCAAAATCAGGAGATAGGGTCTTCTCCAGCCCCTTCCACTTCACATTCCTCACCAGTCAGCTGACCTCTAGTCTCTGCTCCCCACCCGTGCCGTGAACTGAATGAGCGGCTACGAAGAGACTGAGAGGGCGGCCACGGGCTCCGGGAACAGCCCAGTTGGACAGCCACAAACTCCAGGGACAGCCCTGCTGGGCAGCTGCGAAAAGGCTGGGAGAGCGGTGCAGGCTTCAGGAACTGCCCAGAATTCGGTGACCCCTGGAAAATCGCCATTCAACCCCCCCCCCCCCCCGAGGGGGTCCTGAGCCCCAGGTTGCAAACCACTGCTTTAAGGAAAGCTTACTGACTGAATTCGTACCAGTGGAATACCAAGGTGGTACCAATATTCCCACTTCACATTTCTCACCAGTCAGCTGACCTCGAATCTCTGCTCCCCACCCGTCCTGGGAACTGAATGAGCGGCTACGAAGAGACTGAGAGGGCGGCCACAGCTCCGGGAACAGCCCAGCTGGCCAGCCACAAACTCCAGGGACAGCCCTGCTGGGCAGCTGCGAAAAGGCTAGGAGAGCGGGCTTCAGGAATAGCCCAAGATTCGTTGACACCTGGGAAATCGCCATTCGATCCCCCAAGGGGGTCCCGACCCCCAGGTTGCAAACCACTGCTTTGGGGAAAGCTTAACATGATCAGTAGGAAAGCATAGCAGTGGCAGTATCAATGTATCTCTTAAGATTGGTTTATTTTGCATACACATCCAAAATAGATGATCCTCACTGATTTCTGCTACTTTGAGGAATTTACATCCCCCTGGCAGATATTGCAAAGGAAAGGTATATGACCTAGGGTTCAAAGATGAGTAACACATGCCCAAAGCGCTGCAGTGGTATAAGGAAACCTATAGTGAGATAAAAATAAAACAATGATCATTGCTGACCTATTCTTCTAAATTTGCCAGAATGCATATAAAAATTCTGAATAAAAAAATAAGACCCTGTCGCCAGACCATTCTTTGCGTAGACATCCAAAAGTCCCAAAACTGCTGCTGGCCCAAGCCTTCTGGGATGTGATCTCAATAACCCCAGAGCTGACACTCTATAGCAGAGTTGCTCAACCAGAGTTCCATGGAACCCCAAGGTTCCCTCAGGGGGTTGCTTGGGTTTCCTTATACAATAAACAATTTCTGCCTCTCAAATAAGTTCCCACTCACACCATTCATCTTTTCAGCTATATGTAAGGGGGTAATTGTTCCCAATAACCACAAGTGTAAGGAGCATTCTCCTCACCGTCACACCAATGTATCATGAGTTGTAGATATAGTAATTTTTAGAAGGGGTTCCCCAAGACCAGAGGTCAGTCTTCCGATTGGCTCTTGTCCAACGGGCATGCTGGAAAACCAGCACCCAATCAGCCATTGGCCAATCAGTGTGTTCTGGCGGGAGGACAGTCCCCATCAAAACACAACAGATGGGGACATTGCTGCACTAACATCGCTTGTGTTAGTATGGTGATCTCTTTTTTTGTTCAGCTCACTGGGTTGAACTAAAAAAAGCTTAGTGTGTACCCAGCTTAACACTAAGTGCAATTTTATCCTCCCAGAAAACGATAAGAATATGATGAGCAAAGAGCAATGAGGGAGGGGGTTTGTCATAGGGAAATAATTACTCGTTCTGGAGTAGTCAAGTATTCTAGAAAGTTCAAAGGCACATTACAAGTGAATAAATAAAAATGTGTGAAAAAGGAAAAAA
Organism: Rana temporaria; assembly: GCF_905171775.1. NCBI lineage: Eukaryota > Metazoa > Chordata > Amphibia > Anura > Ranidae > Rana > Rana temporaria. Next base: position 384,932,273 of record NC_053492.1, on the reverse strand, counting down.
ACACTTAAGTAAGCACCAACAGTGAAACTGCAGGCAACAAAAAAATTATCAGTTACACTGAGGCCTCATACACACGACCGAGGAACTCGTTGGAAAAGACACATCGTTTTCCTCGACAAGTTCCTTGTTAGGCTTGTCGAGGAACTCGACAAGCTTCCTTTGCGTACACACGGTCGAGACAAAATCTCCTTGTTCTCAAACTCGGTGACGTACAACACATACAATGGCAGGGGAAGTTTGATTCCACTGGCACAACCCTTGGGGCTGCTTTTGCTAATCTCATGTTACTGCGTGTTAAGTAAAAGTTTGGTAAGAGACGATTTGCACTTTTCAGTCTGTTACAGCGTGAAAAATGTGTTATCTCCATTACAAACGCTACTTTTACCGAAGGTGCGCATACTTTATTCTTAGCATGCACGGGTTTCTTAGCATACACACGATCGTGTTTCTCGTCGAAAACCAGCCCGACGAGAACACGACGAGGAAATTGAGACTCCCGTTCTCTTTTTTCCTCATCGAGTTCCTCAACAGTTTCCTCGATGAAAAACGTACACACGACCGTTTTCCCTCGGCAAAAAAGCTCTCCTACCAAGTTTCTTTATGGATTCTATCGAGGAAAACGGCCGTGTGTACGAGGCCTTACCGGTAACGGGTTTTCAAGGAAATCTTCCAGGACGGCACACTTATGTAGGCCTGCCATCCTGGAAGATGACTGGAGAAAATTACCAGTTACACTTACCGGTAACGGGTTTTCTAGGAAATCTTCCAGGATGGCAGGCCTACTTTAGGTGTGCCGTCCTGGAACATGACTGGAGAAAATTACCAGTTACACTTACCAGTAACAGGTTTTCTAGGAAATCTTCCAGGACGGCACACCCCTTTGTAGGCCTGCCATCCTGGAAGATGACTGGAGAAATAAAAAATTAGTTTCACTCTTGGTACAATCCTCATGCCCTTACCAGTACACAGCAGGTACCCGTTTATCCCGCTAGCTCCCTGTTCAACATATGACTTCTGGTGTTCGGCCAACAATACTATGTACTGAAATGCAGAATACATTCATGTTGTTTTTCACCCAAAAGCTTCCCCATCTAACTGACATTACATATTAAGGGGGCATACTGGATGCTTTCTCAGATGCACGCACATAGGATTTTTGGAGAAAGTTTTAACTGTGCCCATTTTAAAACAGCTTGTTGCCTACTCCCTGCCTTGCTTTCCTCATCAAAACCTTATGTTGACTGCTTCACTCCTGCCCTTAGGTCAACCCCTATGAAAGTCTCTGCCCACCGCAGGAAGTCTTGTAGGAAGGTCTGTAGTCAAATCAAAAAGGATTTTTGATTTACTAGTAAATTCAATTTCCTGGAGAATAGTACGGGACACCAGCTTCTTAGCCTTCTAACTGGGTTATATGCAGTCTACTATCAAGTGATTATAAACTGGCCAAACATCTGCTGGGACATCTTCCATATAATCCTTCCAACCCCTAGCGAGCCTCAGTTTTGTAGCAAACAATAGGGAGGACATAAGAACAGAGGGAAGGGTCCTGTGTCCTCTACTGTACCCCCGGAAACGGATTTTGAAAGTAACATAAATCAACAGAAGCAAATGGGACTGCCTCAATTTCAGCCAAAATACATGTTTAACGTTAGAAAAAGGTTCACAAATACAACCAATGCAGATATGTAGCATTGTTATTATAGATAACGTACCTCTGGGCGAATAGAAGGAAGTATCACGATTTCTTGCAGTGCTTGTTTTGCCAATTCTTGTCCAGCTACATCAGAAAACTTAACTGATGGGCTGCTGTTAAAACAAAAAAAAAAATAGAAAATAAACACCACGAAAAAAATAAAAATAAAGTTAGGATGCTGCGGATTTTATGACGTTGTTTTTTCTTTTTATATTTTAAAACCACCACACCACACTAAAGGCAAGGTAACACACATACCTGTCTATAACGTCATTCAAAATAAGATTTGCAAGGTTGCTATCTACATTTTTTAAATTCTTCATATCTTTTTTCCTGAGTCCAGTATTAGGTGTTGTTGGCTTATTTGGTCTAGTGCTTTTTACACCTGCTCCCTTAAAAAACAAAAAACAAACATTAAGTAACGATTACAATAAGTATGCACACTTACGACAGAAAAAAAAAATGAAGTGCATATCAAAATTGTAAATAGTATACCCTAGTAGCTGTATGAGAGACTGGCCTATGCGAGGAGGAGGAGGAGGAGGAACTGGAACTGTTGGGTATCCTAGGTGAATGGGAAACTACTGGAGATACAGCTTTGGGTGTGGCTTTTGCACGAGGAAGGGAATTACTTGCGATGGAGACTGCATCTTTCTTTTTTGGAACTGCACCCCTTTCTAAAATTAAGGGAAAAAATAAAAAATGTAAGCAACAATGTTAAATGGTGAAAATACACAACAAAATACATCAAATTTAAAACCCATGTCTTAGATCTCTGTGCATTTGTGGTTCTATTCATTTGTGTATTTTCACAGTTTTACGAGTTACATGTTTCAACACTTCTGTAAGACCGACTTATTATTTCTTGCTGTAATGTTATATTAGCTTAGAAATTTTTAGCATTTGTGCATGGCTCATTACTCCCTATAAAGCAAAGGTTTTTAAATTTGACTGCAGCAAATAAATGCTAATAAGAGAAAAGCACAAGTAATGTTGTTAAAAATAAATACGTTTTCAGTTAAAGACCTGTACGGCAAAAAACTGTGCAATGTAGGCATAAGTACCACCGCAGCCATTTAAGAATGTATTATTATTATTATTATTATTATTAATCTGACAAAAGCATTAGCACCAAAATGTCTAGGTTTCACTTATGGAAAAGAACAATGGGGTCAACAGTCACATTTGTTGGCATCCCTAACTGCTGCCAGCATTTACCGGACCATACTGGGAAATGTGAATTGCCCTTTGCTAGACATTTCCAGGTGATACGTGCCTGTGCAATAACACAGTAAGGTTCCCCCTGCCATGACTTAGCAGGACCCATGTATCAAATTCCATAGGCGACTCCAACTGCTTGTAAAATACAATGGCTCACCTAAAAAGTGTAATTGTACAGAATAGTTGCAATAATTCTTCCAAGCTATCGAACTCACAAACTTTGGATTCAATGACGTTATCTACTTGCAGAACATTATCTGCCATTACAACCAGAAATCCAGGTAACCAATTCATTTATTTTATGCTTTTCCCAGACTGGAAAAGTCCAAAAAAGGTACATACTTCGGAGGGTTAAAAACAAAGAAACACCAGTAACAATTTTCCCAGTTTGTATACCGATTACCTACAACCAATGTTACAAGTAGTAGAAGGCTAACTGGTGTTGCAAATAGAAGTCATAAATGCTATCAGTTTCAACAAGATATGATTAAAATAGCATAGCAAAACTATCTTTAAAGTGAAACACTTTCAGCGCAGAAATATACTAACTATAATATACATATAGAAAAGTACAAATACATATCAAATGCAAACAATGTTACTCTGCTTTAATAATAAACTATCTACAGTTCTTTCCCAGAGTGGTTTGGGGTGTCACATCGGATTTTCTTTTTTTATCTACTGAAGGCCACAGGAATTCAGAAAGGCAGTTCAACTGAAGACTGGTGACTTCAATGGTTAAGGACATCAGCGGTGCCTGCGTCGCCAAGTCATTAACAACCAGTGAAGTCACCAGCCTTATTCACTTAGCATGGCTGTAAATCCCAGGGCATACAAGTCAAAAGGGCCAGTGACTGCAATGGTATCTTCCATTTAACCACTAAGGTCACTTTTGTCCTTTAAAAGTTGAGCTTCACCCAAATGGGGAAGTCCTGCTTTAAGGCCTCCTCCCATGCTCCCGTTTATGAAATGGCACTTTTGGGTGGAGCGGGTACCTCATTTCCATACATGCTCCCACTTTCGCTCCGATCGCCTAGGGCAGTGATGGCGAACCTTGGCACCCCAGATGTTTTGGAACTACATTTCCCATGATGCTCAACTACACTGCAGAGTGCAATAGCGTCATGGGAAATGTAGTTCAAAAACATCTGGGGTGCCAAGGTTTGCCATCACTGGCCTAGGCAGTCCTCTAGAGCAGTGGTCATCAACCCTGTCCTCTGGGGCCCACTAACAGGCCAGGTTTTATGTATTACCTTGGGGAGATTCAGACTAGAATACTGCAATCACTGAGCAGCAAATGATATCACCTGTGATGTATTTCAGTTATCTTGCAAACCTGGCCTGTTAGTGGGCCCTGAGGACATCGTTGATAACCACTGCTCTAGAAAGTTCCACGTCCCCCTCCGCACCGTCTTATGGGACAAATGCGAAGTGGGCACCCACACAGTTAAGATGCCACCACAGGGACAGAAGACTGAAGGTGAAAACGACCTGGGCGAGCACAGCGCTGGATTGTGAGACAGGTGAGTGGCTGTTTATTATAAGTTAGCAACTACAGCTTTTGTAGCTGCTGACTTTTAATTTTTACACAGGAGGCTAATGCTCCTCTTTAAAGCGGTGGTTCACCCTCCATAACAACATTTTAGCATAAAATTCGGCATAGTAGCGCGAGCTACAGTATGCCTGTATTTATTTTTTTAGCCCGGTACTCACTGTGCAATCGTATATTGAAGATTCCGACTCCCCGCGTGGAATGGGCGTTCCTATCCAGAGGGAAGGTGATTGACGGCCGGCTCTGGCACGTCACGCTCCCCGAAGACAGCTGGAGTAGGTCTCGGCTCTTCACGGCGCAATACGGCGCCTGTGCACAGACTATGCGCAGGCGCCATGAAGAGCCAAGTCCTATTTCGGCTATTTCCGGAGAAGCGTGACGTGCCAGAGCCGACCGTCAATCACCTTCCCTCTGGATAGGAACGCCCATTCCCCGCGGGGAGTCGGAATCTTCAATATACGATTGCACAGTGAGTACCTGGCTAAAAAAATAAATACAGGCATACTGTAGCTCGCGCTACTATGCTGAATTTTATGCTATTTTTTTTATAGGGTGAACCCCCGCTTTAAGTAAAGAGGCAGTATCCCAGTGAGGTCACTGACCATATATGGTCAACGATATCACTAGAAGACCCCTGCCCCCTTGCTACAGTTTTCATTCGCCAGAGTTTACATTTGACAGGTGACAAGCGAAGGAAAGTGACGTGAAAATTGAGAAAATTATAAACAGAGAAGAAACGGTTTTGGAGAAATTTAGACATACTTAAAAGTGCAAGTGAATCCAAAATGTCTCCTACAAAGGTGTTTTTTTCCTTCGGTCACCACTTTTAGCAAAAGGCAAAAAAATAAATAAATACACAGAGCCAAGAAAAAGATAATTAACCTTTAGACAATGACAATTACTCTCAAATTTGTATGAATACAATAGGTTGCCTGTCCGTACATTGAACTGTACAGTCAATTACTTCATCCGTGGCCTCATAAGGCTTATTTTGTAGACCAAGTTATTTTAACAAAGTGGAGACAAAAACTTAAATAAAGGTTCAGAATGATACCGAGAAGCCAAAATGCTTAATGTTAGATTAGGGATATTCTAAAGTAAACATACCAAATCTAAAATGGTTTTAAAATTTGTATCCACTCAAAAAACAAAACAGGCTTTCATGTTATCCAACTGTTGGTCATAGTTGAAGGAAGGTAGTATGTGGATCAAGCTAGAATAGTACATGTTCAAGATGCCCAATGCCCTGTACACACGACCATTTTTTTCCGTCGGAATAAACTCGGACGTTTTTTCCGACTGAATTTTGCTCAAGCCGTCTTGCACACACACGGTCATACCAAATTCCGACTGTCAAGAACGCGGTGACGTACAACACTAGGACGAGCCGAGAAAAATGAAGTTCAATGCTTCCGAGCATTCGTCAACTTGATTCTGAACATGCGTGGTTTTTAGTGCTTTGGAATTCCACACAGACGAATGGATTTTCCGATAGGAATTTTTCCGTCGGAAAAATAGAGAACATGTTCTCTAAGTCCGTCTGAATTTTGGACGGAAAAATCCCAATTGAGGATACCCGTTGTCGGAATATCCGTTGTAAAAGCTCCCATCTGACTTTTTCCATCGAAAGTTTCGACCGTGTGCACAGGGCATTACAGATATTGGATGAGCATTTCCAGATCCAGTAATATAACCCAACATTTTAAGGTCTAATCACATTAGACATAGGCCACTTGTTCTATTCTGATTATTTCACAAGTATCTACTTTAAAAAGTGGCCATTCCTGTTGTAGGAAATGCCCAGTTGAATAGGACAAAAAACTAAAATTAATTTTTTTTTCCACCTTTACATGCAGGTGAAGCTGTCTCCCAAATGTGACAGTTACAGGGGCTTAGAACAGTCAATTTTTTATTCATATGGTTTCAACATTCAAAAATGATGCCGTGAAAACTGCTTAAAGTGGAATTTTAGTCAGACAGACAAATGAGTCCTGCTAGATCATTTTGTGCTGGCGCCTTTTGCAGCTATAGCATTATAAAACATTAAAAATACGTGTCTATACTGTTTAAAATACAGCAACACACTGGTCACCCGACGCATGTTCAGTTGCTCTTTATTCTTTTTCACTGGGATGAAAATTAGAGTCACTAGAGGCTGATCTGCTGACAGCCCAATGATCTACTGCTGCTCTGGGCTTCAGCAAAATGTTGATTAAGCAAGAAAAAACAGGAACAATGCACACACTATTATTAAAAATGGAGTTCCAACAACTGTTTCTTTGTCCATTAAAAGTCAGCAGCTACAAAAAGTGTAGCTGCTGACTTTTAATAAACACACCTGTCCCACGATCCAGTGATGCGGCCACCTGAAGCCTTGGGTTCTCTCCCCCGACTTTGGCATCACTAGTTTGGGCACCCGGCTGTGACAGCTTGCTGACCCCCCCCCCCCCCCAATGGCAGGTGTGCACTGCACATGCACGAGTGGCGCTGTGTGCCCTGAATGGTTGGGCAAGCTTCTGGGACCTGTGATGTGTCCCAGAAGATTGCAGGGAGGGAAGGGGAGAAGAGAACAGCCCGAGTGGGAGCTTGGAACTTGTCAAAACTAGGTACCTACTTCCCCCCCACCCAAAAAAAAAAAAAAAGACACGCCAAATGTGGCATGTCAGGGGGTCAGGAGTCCTTAAAGCAGAACTCTGCTTTAATGTGGAATATATGTTCCTTGCTAAAGAAGTTCTGCTTTATATATTAGAGGGAGCCCAGCTTTTATTTGTTGCTTTTTTAAAGTCCATCGAAAAATATACACTCTCCACAGTTTGACAACACTGCAGTGATTTCACTGTAGAACAAAGAGCATTGTTAGGCTGTTGCAGGAAGAAGAAAGTCAACAGATCTACTGGCAGCATTAACAGGTACTTGAAATGTGTTACCTGTGGGCTCAGAAAAACAAAAAGTGATGCGTTAAGGCTACTGACAGATTGCAGCATATTTCACAGTTTTGCTTTTCACCATATATAGATATACTCCAAGGGCCAGATTCAGATACAATGGCGGATCTTTAGTTGGGCGTGGCGCACCCCATTTGCACTACGCCGACGTAACAGTGAGGCAAGTGCAGTGTTCACAAAGCACTTGCTCCCTAAGTTACGTCGGCGTAGCGAAAATGGGCCGGCGTAAGCCCGCCTAATTCAAAGTAGGCTGCGTGTTGTATTGAAATGAATCGTGACCCATGTAAATGAAGCGCCGATCGTACGGCGCATGCGTGCGCATGCTCAGTATCACGTCGAATTTACTCCCTAATATACGCCGGCTCAATGCCGGTGACGTGAACGTAACCTACGCACAGCCCCATTCACGTACGACTTACGTAAAAAGATATGCTTGTTCCGACTTCCATACTTTGCATTACCTACGCCTCATATAGCAGGGGTAACTTTACGCCCGACGTAAGCCTTACGTAAACGGCGTAGCGGGCGCAAGTACGTTCGTGAATCGGCGTATCTTTGCATATTCGACGCGTAAATCTACGAAAGCGCCCCTTGCGGCCAGCGTAAATATGCACCCAAGATACGACGGCGTAGTAGACTTACGTCGGTCGTATCTTGGCCAAATATAGGCGTATCTGGTTTCCAGAATACGCTTAAAGATACGACGGCGCACATTTGGACTTACGACGGCGTATCTGGAGATACGCCGTCGTAAGTCCTTTCTGAATCTGGCCCCAAATCCATATATGAAAATTGATACCATGCTGAGATTTAAAAACAAGGAAGTGGTTGCTTAAAAACAAGTGCAAGCAAAATAATACATCAGTGAAACTAAACCCACCTGGCTTCAGAAGTCCATTGCGTAAAGGCAGGTTAGTATTTTCACTACACACTTCCATTTGCTTGTTCTGACCTTGTGTATCTGCTTGCAGCTTTGCTACGCAAACAGAGGAAATGGAGGAAATAAAATGAAAAAAAAATAAAATAAAAATGATGGGGGGGAAACAAAACAAAAAAAAGACAGACAGAGACAGACAGACAATAAACTGCTGCTACACAGATTTTATCTTGAGAGAACACATGTTAACTGAAAAGAAAAACTCCAGTTTTGTAAAAATTTGCAGTTACCACACAAGCTACCCAATAACTTCATAGGGTAATAAAAAAAAAAAGCATTTTAGCTTGCACATGATTGAATGATAAAATCAGCAGAGCTTCCCCTCATTTCAGATCTACAGCGACTGCACTTCCAGGTGCACTTGTAGTGCAAAGTGGATTTCCCTTTCGTAAATAACCCCCAATATGTGTTACAAAAACAGGAGCTTACTTTTATACATCCAGCCTTATATTGTGTATGTATGTGCATTTAGGGAAGGATAAGGCCTTTTTTTTCTACAGTCATTAAACTCTCCATCATGTTATCTTGCACACATAGGCCCAGATTCAGAGAGAGCAAGGCGCACATTACGCCGCCGTAGAGTACCCACCGTACGCTATGCCAACGCAGCGCAGAGAGGCAAGCATTGAATTCAGCAAGCCAGTGCTCCCAACGCTGCGCCAGCGTGGCATGGGTTTCGTAGGCGTACGCCGGCGTAGGTGGAAGTGGGCGTGACCCATGCAAATGAGGCGTGACCCCATGCAAATGATGGGCCGAGTGTCAGACAGATACATATCACGAACTGCGCATGCGCCGTGACGTGGACGCATCCCCCTGCGCCTGCTCACAACCACGTCGGAACAACTGCATAAACTACGCCGGATCACTGTGTACGGCGTGAACGTAACCTACGCCCAGCCAGACACACGTCCAACGTAAAATACGCCGGCTTGTGTTCCCTGGTGCAGACCTTTGCATATCTGCTGCTGGGTTGCACTTCCTTTATGGGGAATAACTTTACGCCGGACGTACAACTTACGCGCACCTCGCGTAGCCTGCGTTGGGCGCACGCAGGTTTGTGAATCGCCGTATTTCCCTCATTTGAATGGCAAATCAATGGGAGCGGCACCATGCCCCCAGACTAAATGTGCGCCCACCCTACGCCGGCGTAAGCAAGCTACGCCGGCGGGGTGTAGCCTGGTTTTAGGCGCATATCTGTTTGTGGGTCTGGCGCACAGATACGACGGCGCACATTTGCACTTACGTCGGCGTAACTTGTTATACATCGGCGTAAGTGCTTTGTGAATCTGGGCCATAGGCTGTTATCAGCAGTTTTGATCAGTGGCGATTTTGAGCAGTAAAAAAAACAAAAAAAACACTAGTGGGTTCTCAGAGACGTTTTCAGCTGTAAAAATGTTTTAACACTGATAAGGAGAAACACAGCTCACCAGCGTTTTTGATCCATTAAAAAAATAAAGATAACGCAAAAAAACAAAACGCTAACGCGGAAAAACACTATTGCAAAAACGTTTCAAAACTCACTGCTAAGCTAATAACGTTTTTATAACGTTTAACATCCAGTGTGCATAAGGCCTAAAGGATTAGTTCGCCTTTCTGAACATGTTACACCCATACTTAGGGTGTAACATGTTCAGCATCTGCCTTTTCTTCCCCAAAACCCCTCCTACCTATGAAAGCGGTTTGGGGGATCTTCTCCCCACACCCGCTGTCACAATTCAAAAACCACATGGCCAAGTTATTCATTCACAGAGTTCTGTGAATCAATGAACTACATCGACCGTCAGCCTTTGCGGCTGACAGCTATTAGCATTGAGCTTCCTGTAACTGCCTGACCGTATCGGAGGTATGGGCAGACAGCTACACAAACAGTCTGCAGGACCGTGCCATTGCACCCACCATCTGATGATATTGGGCCCAATGCTTTTCAGGCCCCTAAAAAAAAAAAAAATAAAAAAAAAAAATAAACATTTTAAAAAGGTCAACTTATTCTTCCAGCTTGGCATACATGGATCTTATTTGGCCGGTTCAGCAGGGACCGGCTGAATTATAAACCATGTATTGGCACTATTGTTGTACAGAAGTCAATCTAACAAATTACTTCTGTACAACTGCCCTGGCAGATTTTCTCTGCTTGGATCAGTGCTGCAGGCTATGCTGATCAGTGTATTCCGATGGTGAGAAGTCCCTTTGCTGTCAGAACACAATAGCTTTAGCGGAAGGAATCCCCCATCCCCTCAAATGTGTGGATGGGGGAACAGGGTCACAAGAGGTGCGCAAACTGTTGGAGCTGTATAATACAGTAATAATAAATAATGTCAGTTTTTTCATTCAACCCATGGTTGTACAAAAAAAGCTGACTAATGTATTGGCTGCCTCCATAGTAATGTGTGTGAAAACTCACTAATCCTCGTGTTACCAAATTCTGCACTGGAATTCTGATGTTTACAACCAGGATGCACTCAGAGCTGAGCACTTCTGTATAGTGGAGAGCTGTGAACAATGTCACCCATTTCCCACTGTCTTCCATTATGAATCGCTCTGACACGATCAACAGGCTCACCTGGCTCCCGAGTCCAAAAATCAGGCTTTTTTTTGCCAAGCTAAAGTATTATGGTACCTTAATGCAGCCATTTTTCAAGATGCAGCGCACCAGAAATTGTACCAGGAGCACAGCAGTACTATTAGCCCAACTATTTCTAGTCCATGGGCCCACTACCCCCAATGCCCATTTTGTAACTGAAATTAGCAGCTGAGATGGAATTTAATGGAGCTGCAATTTACAGTTATCCGAGCACGCCGCCCGGCCGGTCAGGAATGGGGGTGGGGACGAGCGAGCGCCCCCCCCTTCCTGAGCCGTACCAGGCTGCATGCCCTCAACATGGGGGGTGGGTGCTTTGGGGCAGGGGGGGCACTGCGCCCCCACCCCAAAGCACCTTGTCCCCATGTTGATGGGAACAAGGGTCTCATCCTGACAACCCTGGCTGTTGGTTGTCGGGGTCTGTGGGCGGGGGGGCTTAACGGAATCTGGGGGCCCCCTTTAATGAGGGGGCCCCCAGATCCCGGCCCCCCACCCTACGTGAATGAGTAGGGGGTACATCGTACCCCTACCCATTCTCCGGGAGGAAAAGTGTCAATAAAATAAACACACAACACAGGTTTTTAAAATCATTTATAAGCCAGCTCCAAGGGTCTTCTACGCTCTCCCCGGTTCTTCTCCCGCTCTCCGGTGCCTTCTTCAGGGCTGGCCGCCGCTATCTTCTTGCAGCCCTTTTACTAGCGGCGGCCAGCCCACTCTTCCTCGTCGCCTTCTTCTTTTCTTCCGATTTTGCCACGATGTTCCCTCCCGCTGTAATGCCGGGTGTGCGGTGTGCGATGATTTATATAGGCCTCTTATGACATCACAGTCCCAGCATGCTGGGACTGTGTGGTCATAAGAGGCCTATATAAATCATCGCGCACCGCACACCCGGCATTACAGCGGGAGGGAGCGTTGTGGCAACATCGGAAGAAAAGAAGAAGGCGACGAGGAAGAGCGGGCTGGCCGCCGATAGTGAAAGAGCTGCAAGAAGATAGCGGCGGCTCACCCCCCGAAGACGGCACCGGAGAGCGGGAGAAGAACTGGGGAGAGCTGGCTAATAAATGATTTTAAAAACCTGTGTTTATTTTATTGACACTTTTCCTCCCGGTGAATGGGTAGGGGTACAATGTACCCCATTACTCATTCACGTAGGGTGGGGGGCCAGGATCTGGGGCCCCCCAGATTCCGATAAGCCCCCTGCCCACAGACCCCGACAACCAACGGCTAGGGTTGTCGGGAAGAGATCCTTGTCCCCATCAACATGGGGACAAGGTGGTTTAGGGTGGGGGGTGCAGTGCCCCCCCTGCCCCAAAGCACCCACCCCCCATGTTGAGGGCATGCGTCCTGGTACGGCTCAGGATGGGGGGGGCGCTCGCTCGTCCCCACCATTCCTGACCGGCCGGGCGGCGTGCTCGGATAAGGGTCTGGTATGGATTTTGGGGGAACCCCCATGCCGTTTTTTCGGCGTAGGTGTTCCCCTTAAAATCCATACCAGACCAAAGAGTCTGGTATCATCCTGGGGGGAACCTCACGCAAAATTTTTAATTTGCGCGGTGTTCCCCTTCAAGATTCTCTGCACACGAGTCGCCCTGCCAGTCGGATCATCTTGATCCAACTTCTGGTGCGACCTCTATTCAAATCAATGGGATCCCATAGGGAACCATTGATTTTGAATAGAGAAAGAAAAAACGCGCCCGAAAACTAGCGTGGCAAAACGTCTATTGAATTCAATGCAAAACGCGGGAAAAATTGTGTTAAAACGCTGCTTTTTTCCTGGCGTCTGTACTAGCTTTACAGCCCGTTTTTTAAAACGTCCGTGGGCATGAGGCCTTACAAATCAGCAGTAAACTATACCTTTCATTTTCAGAGATGGACAAGAATAAAAACGTTTCTATCAGTTCCATTTGTCTACCATATCAAAACTAAAATATGCAAACTGCCCACTGTAGTTGATGGCTGTCAAATATAAAGCTGGCTATACACTAGTAGATTTTAAAATAAAAGTTTGGGCGAATATTCATAAGAACAATACAAAAATTCTTTGTACATGCAAGGACTGGACATTTGAAAGTATTTCCACATTTTATTTTCTTTGAACATTTACATACACAGTTAACATTTTGTTAGAGAACATTCCTCCCCCCCCCCCCCCCCCATCTTGCGCCTTCAAAATTTTCTCATCACTGTAGTCCAAAAAACAAACATTGATTTGACCCCACTAATAATTAAGAAAGTCAAACGAATGCTCTTAAAAATGAAAAATAAAAAATCAAGGACAAAAAAAATTCTACTACTGTATAGCCAACGTTAGAGTTGACAAACATTGTTTTTCCAACAGCAGATTTGCTTCTCTTTCAACAAGAATGAGAGACATCAATGCAGAGACAATGGGGGTTATTTACAAAAGGAAAATCCACTTTGCACTACAAGTGCAAAATGCACTTGAAATTGCACTTGGAAGTGCAGTTGCTGTAGATTTGAGGGGTAGATCTGAAATGAGAGGAAGCTCTGCTAATTTTATTATCCAATCATGTGCAAGCTAAAATGCTGTTTATTTTCCTTGCATGTCCACCTCAGATCTACAGCGACTGCACTTCCAAGTGTACTTTGCACTTGTAGTTTGCACTTATAGTGCAAAGTGAATTTGCCTTTAGTAAATGACCCTCAATGTTTAAAAATTATGAAGGGAATGATACCTTGTGAATTAAAGGGTCAGAGGCAAAAACATAATCATGCGTTTATTTCATGTCCGAGTGAACTAGGTGGTGTGTTCTAGTTCACATACACAATGATTGACTAAAAAGGGGTCTTAAAGCGGGGGTTCACCCGAAAAAAAAATGTTAAGATTAGATTGAGGCTAATTACTGGAGGCAGAATCGGGTGTTTTTATCTTTAAAATCAATGCAGTACTTACCGTTTTAGAGATAGATGTTCTCCGCCGCTTCCGGGTATGGTCTTCGGGACTGGGCGTTCCTATTTGATTGACAGCCTTCCGACGGTCGCATACAGCGCGTCACGAGTTGCCGAATGTCGGTGCAGCTCTGTACGGCGCCTGCTCACTGACGTTCGGCTACTGGTGACGCGCTGTATGCGACGGTCGGAAGGCTGTCAATCAAATAGGAACGCCCAGTCCCGCAGGCCATACCCGGAAGCGGCGGAGAACATCTCTCTCTAAAACGGTAAGTACTGCATTTTAAACAAAACACCCGATTTTGCTTCCCGTAATTAGCCTCAATCTAATGTTAAAAATTGATTTTTTTGGGTGAACCTCCACTTTAAGACTATGTCTGCTGAATAAGCACATACAGTCAAATATCCACCATTCCCATCCGATATCTGTTTTTTTTACATTTACAAACCAATAAGCTGTAGAGATCATTATTTCTCTAAATAGTACAAACAGCATAAAGTGAAACTATAATTTATTTTCAGTGTGCTTCATTTTTTCTGTTATTTTTTTAAGCCCTGGTTCACATTGATGCAATTTGACATGTCAAATCACAAGCCAGATTGGCAGCTATTGCCAACAATGGTAGAGTCCGAATTAGTGAGACGCCACATTTGCAACGCCGCACTGGATTCCCAAAAGTAGTTTCTGTACTACTTTTGGCAATTTCGGGGTGCGATTTCCATTGACATCTGTGCAGAAACCCGCAAAGAAGTCTCTGAAATTGCCCCTGAAGTCTGAAGTTCGGCTGAACTCGCCTGATTTCATTCCCGCCGTCCATGTGAACCAGGGCCAATGGGAAAGGAAGATTAGATACTTATGCTGGCCATACACTATACGAAAATTCGGCCGATATTCGGTTGTTCGGACAGTTCTTTCGTTTTTCAAACAGTTAATAGGCACAAAATCGAAAATCGGTGGGACATTTTTGAGCCAAAAAAACGAAGGACACATTTGGAAATTTGCTGCTGAACGAACGATAAATCAGAAGGTTAATGTGTTTCCCGTCCGAACTTTCTGCACTAGGTATATGTAAAAAAAAAAAAAAAAAACACGAACCAAATTTTTTTTATTTCTGTCCACTGAACGATTTATCGGTCATTACATGATGGCACTATCGTTTGCGCTCATGACCGAACGTTCGTTTTTCGAAAGTTCGTTCAGACGATTTTTCGTGGCGTGTATGACCAGCATTAGGCTAGTCATGCGCACGCCTCAATTTCTCTCATTCAGCCCCATGGACTGATCAAAAGAAATCAATAGATTCCGCCATATGTACTAAATAGCACTGCATTTAAATAGTCAAAGCACCCGCAGCTGTCTGACTTTCAATCAAACAATTTGCCATCTAACTCCTGTGGATGAAGAGAAGGTGGTTTGCCAATAAAAATTGGACTATTTTAATGTATTAAATACACTTATGGTGGAAAAGTGCACAAGAGAATTCTGCAAGGTCACGGCAGACTTTTTATTTTATTTTTTGATTTTCAGTATATATTTCTTTAGTGCAAGTGTTTGAGCACTGCCCAATTTATATTTATATTTTATTTGTATGTGGGTGATACACATATTGGTGTCAGCTGATTTTCACCTTAGTAAAGCTGCCTACATATATTATTATACATCCAGCTCCTTTGATTTTTCAATCGAAATTTGTATATAGTTGGGTGGTGCCAACAAGGCCACCCACAGCTCAAATTCAGGAAAGGAATCAATGATTGCGGGCAGCAAAGCATGATAGGACAATTAAACAAGCGAACAGCAGAGAAGTTGCAAAGCATGCAAGGAGCCCAGGAAATTGCATAAAGAGATGGCCAGCAAACATACAGAACTCAGCATGAAAGGAGATTTTGCAAATGAAGCTTTTATCGGAGTATCAAAAAAGAACGTTTGTATTATTACAAATGATGATGTAATTTATGAAATTGTATGCTGTGACCATAGATTTAATTTAAGAAGAGACTGCAGGACCTGGATACACCTTATGAGTGTTCACCTCTTTACACATCAGATTTTAAGAAAAAAAAAGTTTGCTTTATTTTTCGGGGCCTGTGAATCATGAAGGTTGTAAAGCCAAAATCAGTATTTCCATCACAATGTAGTGATGGGGGTGAAGAAAGAACTCCTAGCACATGGTGGGGGAACAGTGGCGTCCTACACACCCAGAAGCATGTCAAAAGATTTTGCCAGCGGCTTTGCTCTGCAGATAAGTAGTCTTTTTATTGCAAGGTTAATTTTTTTAAATAGGCAAGTAGCCAATTTTTTTGCAAGCAAAAATACTGCCAGACATGATGAAAAATCTCCAAAGACAACTGCTGAAATTTTAGCAAAGCCAAAAAAAAAAAAAAAAGGAATAACACACATGGACAGTGTAGGCGCTGCACTTGGATGCTGGACGAATGTATAATAATATTTACATACATAATACAAGTACATATAAAAAAAAAGAAAAACTGATGGTGGAGAATAAAATTAAATTAAAGAAATAAATCAAGATATACTGACAAAATATTAGACTAAATAGCTGTCAACATATTGTATACAACCAATTACCAGAGAAATATATATTTTATATATATATATATATATATATATATATATATATATATATATATATATATATATATATATATATATAATCCTAAATACGGTAGCTCGAGAACAGTATTGCTCAGCAACAGCAAAGTACCCAAAACACCAAGATGTTCCCTTAAACAGCAAACAAAGCAATATCTCTGCTCTGTGAGTGACCTGTATAGTGAAAGGTGGTTCATGCTATGGGACAGCAATGGACTGATTTACCAATACCAACAACAAAAAAAAAAATGAAAATAGTACTACTTCTACTTTCAATAACTTAGCAATATAGATCACAAAACATAGTTTTGCAAATTATGTAAAACTATGACAAACTACGACATTTCCTATTGATCCCTTAGCAGCTCTCCTGCGCTAGATCACGTACCTATTATGTAATTTGTCACTTCTTGGTTGGGGGTGTGCACTCGCACCGGCACCGCGGCTGTGCTGTGATTTGACATAGCGTAAGCCCATCAGGGGGTGCCAGCCAATAGAGGTCTGCTGACACCTGCTGATCGTCGAGGAGAGACAGAAAGGAGCTCTGCCTACGTAAACAAAGCAGAGCTCCATTCTGAAAAGGTGAAAGTGATGGATTTTGTGTTCCTGCAAGGCAGGGAATAAAATCCATCACTTCCCTTAGTAAAAGCAGCACATATAGGCAGCTCTCCCTGAGAAGACATTGAAAGGCTCTCTATCTGACAGGGAAGGAGGGCTGCACTGATCCGGTTGGAGAGGGGGGGTTGGATAGGGAACTAGAAAGCCTATGGTGTATGTGCCCCTGGAGTGGCAGTCCAGGGGTTCCATAAAATCATTGTGAGTGAGAATCACTTTGATTTGTGGCACCACGATCACTGCACCAGTACATGCTTTTTTTTTTTTTTTTTAGCACCTGCCTCCTGGGCTGGACCTTTTGGCCGGGACAGGAAGAATTTTTTATTCCTGGCCGGAGGGTCTGGCCATTGTATAATGGCCACCTTTTTCACTCTCTTTTTTTTGTTTGTACACGGTTTGTTGCACTGTGTGACTGGTAGGGTGTAGGTCCTTGGGCCTGCCCTGAAAGTCTTGGGAGGGGGTGAACATGGCCTGTCTTAGTGCGCCCTCTCTCATGGGGTCTCCCTTCGGGGGAGCCCCACCTAGTACTTGGTTGGGTCTGTTTCGGCAGACCCTCCAGAGAAAGGGGCCCGCCTGGTTTCGGCCAGATGGACCAAGTGTAAATCTAGGGCTGTTACTGATCGAAACTTGTGTTCGATTAATCGTTTTTTTTTTTTTAAATCGATTAATCGACTAAATTTCGAATAATTATAACGCACATACAGATCCAACTACTTTTAGCTGATCTCCTTGCAGGCTGATTCCCAGTGCAGCTACCAACCACTGGGAAAATGGATAGCAGGATACAAAAAACACACAAAGGCAGCGCTGGATGGGAATAGCATTAAAACTTTTATAGTCTTCAAGTAGGTAAGAAAAATAAATATTGCACTGGACATAAAATCGATGTAGCTAAGTATGATACTGGTATAAAAATGTGTACACCGATGCCACTGCTGAATCCAGATGAGAAGTGAACATCAGTCCGTCGGCATGTAGATGTGCCATGAAGGGAAACTATCACAGCCCCCAGTGGATGGTTGTAGAATCCCAGGTTGATAGAGGGAAGTGTAACAGCCCTTGCGTGTGGCAGATAGTAAGGTCCCGCCGGCATGCAGATATAAGGGCATAGCAAAGGAGCCCTTCAGATGGATACGGTAAGCCCCGCCGGTGCCCGTGACGTCACCGGATCTCCGTCGGAACTCCCTGAAGCCGGCGGAGAGGTGAGTACCAATCAAAATAATTTTGATCGATCAAAAAAATTTAAAATTAAATCGATGAATTAATCGTTAATTTCCACAGCCCTAGTAAATACCCTTGTCCCCGTCTGGAACCCAACGCCCCGAGGGATTCAGGGCAAGGCCCTTTGATTTTAGAGGGCTTGTGTACACCCATTGCACGTTTTTGGGTCACCTCTTTATGTTGTGCACATTTTTTTGGCACCGGGTGAGTGCGTTTCACACGCCATGAGCTTTCGATAAAAATAAAAAATCAACTGTCACTTCCTGTTTTGGCTATGGGATGGAAAGTGAAGGGAAATCTCCCCAATAGGAGGACAGGGATTATAACCACCCTTATGCTATAAAAGAAAAGTGAATATTTCCCCCAAAAATTATATCAGCAGTCTTAGAGGTTCTTTCACCAGTGGAAAAATAAGTTCATCTCTGAAGTATTAGCAGCATGCTTTATGGTAGAAGGTGCTACAAAGGCTACATGCAGCAAAAGAATGGAAATCTGTCATTGGAAATATATGTATGAAAACATCACACTGCTTAATTCAGTGCACGTCCTTTAAGGCAACAAATGCAAGAAACCAGCCAGAGCGACTGACAGAGTAGATGCCATTCATCTCAAAATTGTGTTGCCCGTGTATAGCGATAGCGATTTTTTTTGTATAAAAGACCATTAATGCCAATTTAAAATCTTCCAAGACAGATTCCCTGTGTGTAGTATTAGAATAAGCAATGCATTTACAAAATTTGCAAAGGCCATGCACACTGTTCAGCAAATCAAGTCCGCCTGGCATTTTCTAACATTTGATTTACGTAAAAATGCAGTTTTCTGATATTTGAGCTGTTGGAAGGCCACAAAAATTTTTAAGCAAAAACAGAATTTTTTCATCACCATACATTTGATAGTAAACAGCATGTTCTTTAAGGCATACTATAAGTTGAATGAACCTTTCAAGTTGCACATTGAAGGGAGGCAGGTTTAATAATATGATCAAACTCCAAGGCCCAGATTCTTAGAGGAGATACGACGGCGTATCTCCAGATACGCCATCGTATCTCTGCGTCCGGCTGGTCGTATGTATGCGCCTGATTCCTAGAATCAGTTACGCATAGATATCTGTTAGATCCGACAGGCGTAAGTCTCTTACGCCGTCGGATCGTAACTGCATCCTTATGCTGACCCCAAGGTTGTGTATGCCGATTTACGCATCGAAATATGTACATCAGCAAGTGCGCGAATTCCCGAACGTACGCCCGGCCGACGCAGCTGTTTACGTTAGGCTTTTCCCGGCGTATAGTTGCCCCTGCTATATGGTAGCATAAGTGTGGCGTATCAATGTTAAGTATTGAAAATTTTGCGTCATTTGCGTAACTCGTCCGTGAATGGGGCTAGACGGAATTTACGTCCACGTCAAAACCAATACGTCCTTGCAGCGTATTAGGAGCAATGCACACTGGGAGATCACGTCGGGTCACAGAAGATTAACATAAAACACGCCCCCCTGTCCCACATTTGAATTAGGCGGGCTTACGCCGGCCGATTTACGCTACGCCGCCGCAACTTACGGAGCAAGTGCTTTAAGAATACAGCACTTGCCCGTCTAAGTTGCGGCGGCGTAACGTAAATCGGATACGTTACGCCGCCGCAGAGATACGCTGCTGGACGAGAATCTGGCCTCATATCTATAGTCCCATTCTACGCTATATAGCCATTTTGACAACTGCTAATGTTTTCAAAAGCAGAGCTCCTCCCATCACCCTATACCTAGACCAGGGCTATCTTAATAGCATCATGGGCACCCTGGGAAAATAAATGCTCTGGGGCCCCTACAACGATGAAAGTGCAGGTAAACAGACATCAAGTAGGTAGGAAGCAGACTGCCTCCCCTGTGTATCTATCACTCTCAGTGCCATCATGGGGCCCCCCAAATTTCGGGGAAGCATGGGCTCAAGGACCAGCTGCTTTGGGGAAAGTGCAGGGGCCCCTGGCCCCTGCCGTGATCCTATGGGGTAAAATGACCGCACCAGACAAGCAGACTCTGGCTGGAAAAGCGCCCAGAGGCGATTCAGTTCGCATGTGCAGCGCTATACAAGTCATTCATTCATTCATTCATGAGCACAATTTTTTTCCCACTAATCCACTAGTTTTGTGAAATTGCTTTTACTAAACAAAGAATTTTGCCAAAAAGCATCATCAAAACTTGTTAGCAGAGGAGAGGAAAAATAGATTTATATAAAAGACTGCAGGACAAACACTTAAACCTAGTACACACAGGGCGAATGTCAGGCAGAATCGGCGGGTTCAATAGAAACTGGCCGTCATTCAGCCCGTGTGTACTGCAGCCAGCCGGACAGAAGCTAGTCGTTCGGCCAGATTCTGACGATGGGGCATGACTGAAAAAGGTCTGACGATCAGCTCCCGATTAGCGCTCTCAGCCAATTGCTGAGAGCACTGACTGTAGTGGTCTGGCAGAGTGGCCATCCCCCTGTCAGAACACAATAACACAGCAGGGGAGATTGCTGTACCAACATCACATGGTTAAAAGTGGCTCCTCCTGCTGGGTTAAACTGGGAAAAAAAAAAAACACACACACCACTAGTGTGCTTTACAAAAAGGGAGCAAAAGGGAATCTAAAAAAGGCACAGACTCCCATTAGCTAAAGCTGGC
This sequence comes from Rana temporaria, assembly GCF_905171775.1. NCBI lineage: Eukaryota > Metazoa > Chordata > Amphibia > Anura > Ranidae > Rana > Rana temporaria. The sequence continues at coordinate 384,911,329 of NC_053492.1, read as the reverse complement.
CACACGTGGCTTGAAATTCAGCAGGTCGAAGACAGACTGAATTTTAATCCATATATGGCCACTGTGGTTGAACCAATCAATTTCTGTTCAACCACCCTGTTGGAAAATCTCCACTTGATCAGCGCTGCAAGCCACCTGCAGCGCTGATCTATGTATTCTGATGGCAGGAAAGTCTCCCCATTGTCAGAGTACAAAGATACAACAGGGAGGGATTTCTACATCCACGTCGAATGTGTGCATGGGGGAATTGGGTACATTTTTTTTCATTCAAGCCGCTTAACGAAAAAAACTGACATCTATGGCCAGCTTGATGAGCATGTGTGGTACCCCTTTAGGCAAATGTGGTGGACCAAAAGAATCAATGGAGGAGATGTGTATAGGCTATTTTATATGTGTATTTATAGGACTAGAAACAAAGAATAGGAAATTAAAGATAAACATAATATACCGTGTTTCCCCGAAAATAATACCTTTCCCCCGAAAATAAGACCTAGCGTTATTTTCCAGGAGGGCTGCAGTATAAGCCCTACCCCGAAAAGAAGCCCTAGTTAAAATGTTTGTAACATCCTATAATCCACTCTATTACAGTAGTATATAAATGTACAATGTGTGCGTTTCTGTAATTTAATTGTGGGGAAGAGAGCTCCGGCGGGTCACAGAAGCGCTGAACGAAGGTATTTGGCACAATTATATTACAGAAACACACACATTATATACTACTATAATAGAGTGGATTATAGGATTTTACAAACATTTTAACTCCATTTACACTGGGGATTCCTGACAGGCAGGGAGAGAGTGGGGGAGAAAAGACACCACATTACATGGTAAGACCTACCCCGGAAATAAGCCCTACTGTGTCTTTTGTTGCCAAAATCAATATAAGACCCGGGCTTATTTTCGGGGAAACACGGTAGTAATGAAGAAAAAAACCTCACTGTTGTATAAAGTGGTAACCACTCCTACAATTCCAAAGTAATTTCAGATGAAAGTAAAACGAACATGTAATGTAAGCAAGAGGAAATGAATCATGGGGCAGACACAAATAGAGCAGGTCCTATGATCTTTAAACAAAAGAAACGGGAAACTGGACTGAAAGAAAAAAAACAGAAGTTTGCCATTGCAGTCCTTTAATGAAAATGCTAGTTGCCTGACAGGCATGCAGATCCTCTGCCTTCAACCCTTTCTGAATCACTGAAATCAAACAGGTATTCAGACAAGGTGCTCCAACTTAAAAAAAAATTCCCCCAGAGGATCAGCATTAGTTAGTAGGGGGTGCAACGGATCGTCATTGATTCGTGATCAGAACGGGTCAACGTCCGCAGATGGGCACACCACACGATTCGCGGATTGAGCCCATAGGAAAGGCCACGGCTTCGGCCTAGCTCTGGAGTGGTGGCCATCTTGGTGCACCCGGCGGCGGCCTAGGTGAGCTTCCCAAAGTGGCGCTGACTGGGGAGATGTGGACATTACAGTGGGGGGGGGGGAGATAACGTGGACATTACAGTGGGGACTATATATGGTGGCGATCCGAAAAATGATCCGCTCCGTGGCTCCGATACAAGGAACGATCAGAACTGTGAGTTTTTTGATCCGTTGCACCCCTATTAGTTAGGCAACTATGATCTTCAGAAGGGGGTCACCAATGTGAACCAAATATTTCTCTCAGGAATCGTTTCCTAGGGCATTTGTTGCCTGGTTAAGGATAGTTTTAAACTTTCATACTAAAGCCATCTTGTCTTTAGAGACAGAAAATAGTAAAGTTTCACACAAAAGTTGTAATTAGGGGTTCAGGAGTTTTTGACAAAAGCTTAAAATGAAACAAAATCTATACAGCCAGAACAAAAGCAAAATCATACCCAATAACTGTAACCGATCCCTTGCCATTAGAAGATTTGTTGTCATTTTAGTTTGTAGACGTCGTGCTCGGTCATATTGTTCACCTGCATGCAGAAAAAGAACATACATTACACCATCAGGTTATGAGCAGTTACTAACTACAGGGTTGAGTTCACACTTCATGTAAAATAGAACACTTGACAAGCTTTATAACCAATCAATACAGTTACTGCCATTTTTTATTCCTCCCACTTTTAATTTTACAATGCTGCAGGAGGGTCCGATTTTCATGGCACAATACGCATTTAGACCATCTTTTGCTTGGGCGATTTTATTTATTTTTTAAAAAGCTTTTATTAGTGAATAAAAAATATAAATAAAAAATTATTCATAGAACATGGTATGTGATACATTGAAATAAATTGAGATATATTTGCTTGGGTGATTTTAATACGATTATGCATAGCCACTATGGTTGCCAGACTGTAAAAATAAAAATTTACTATGGTGGACGCTTGGTGATATAAGTACCAAGATACTGAATTCCTGTTTTTCAGCTAATTAGAACGTCAGGTCTAGAACCAACATCAAAGCCATGGACTATCTTCCACACCTCCTATTAGATCAGTCCCCCTGCTGGATGACCCTGCAACAGTCGCAGAAACCCATATCTCTTGATAACATTAATAGGTCTTAGACCCCTTTCACACTTGTGCGACTTGTCACACGATTTGGGACTGCAAAGTAACAGGACAAGTCGTTCCTAATGATTTCCAATGACAACTTTTTTTTTACGTTTTATTTTTTTAAGGGGGGTGGGTGGACAGTGTCAGTGCGTTTTTTATTTAATTTTTTACAATTCATTTTTATATTATTTATTGCAATTCTTTTGCTTTGGTGAGATATCAGGGGTGTTAAACAGACCCCTGACATCTCCCCTTTGACACAGGGAAAGGGACCAAGGACACAGATTCCCCAGTCACTTTCTCTGCAGCCTCAGCTGCGCTGAAAATGAATGGAGAGAAGACACCGGCTCCTCTCCATTCATAAACTGAAACATTAGAAACACAGTTTATGATGTTTCAGTTATGTGAATGGGACAGTCAGTGATCACTGACCCTGTACATTCGGAAAAGATCCTGACAGATTGAGAGGGACAGCAGCACGGAGGAGGAGATAGGGGGACACGGAGCAGCATGGAGGGGGAGAAGAGAGGGGGACACGGAGCAGCAAGGAGGTGGAGAAGAAAGGGGACAGCAGCACGAAGAAGGACTGGTGGAGGATGCGGGGACAGTCAGCGGTGATCGTGTGTGGGAGAGTTATAAGCACCGATCACCGCTGATTTCACTAAAGCAGCTGAAACCTGGGCTTCGAAACCTATATAGGGTGATCAGTGCTTTTTACTCTCCCACCACACCAATCACCCTGACTCCCAAGGTATCGGGTGAAGAATGGGAGCATTTGCCCTAGTACAAGTACTCGGGCAAATGCTCAGTATCGGGACAACCATTCATATTAGTACAACTTCATGTCGTGCCGACTTCAAAATAGTCCCTACACTTTGGTCAGACTTTGATGTGAGTTTAGATTCATAGACCCCAAGTCTCCCTTAAAATCATGTCAAAATTGCAGCAAAATTGTGCGACTTTGAAGTAGTGGTAGTGTGAAAGGGGCCTTAAGCACCTCAGCTTGCAAAACCTTTTTAAATTCATGTACAAGCTAAACTGTCCACCCATATTACTCTTTCATGAGGTTCTCCTTGGAGGAGATAGCAGCAGCTTTTAGGACTCACTCTTCACTGGCATATGCTACAGGCAAGAATAGAACAGATCCATTATGTCAAAACGAAGAAAAAAAAACTTGACTGTTGCGTTAAGCCATTAGCCTGCCTAGCACACTACAATTCAAACCATCCATACTGGCCTCTCCAGATGGTCAAATTATAAATAACCTCAAACTAGCGACAGATGAACTTTCAAAAGTTCTTTCAGGAACTGTAAATGTCCTCCACATATACAACAGCCAAACTGGGGGCCTATTTGCACCAAACAGATCTCCCTCAGCTCAAAGTCACACGTTCAAATGCTAGATGCACATTTATATTCATGCAATTTTGTTTTTTTGGCTGGTTTCTGCTCCTTTTACAAGCATGTGTATGGCAATGTTGTACATTTTGGCTTACTATATGTTCACTTTACTTTTTTTCCTTTTGTATTCTGAAAATCTATATAAAAAAAAAATAATATATATAGTGATGAAAATAAGTATTTGAACACCCTGCTATTTTGCAAGTTCTCCCACTTGGAAATCATGGAGGGGTCTGAAATTGTCATCGTAGGTGCATGTCCACTGTGAGAGACATAATCAAAAAAAAAAAAAATCCAGAAATCACAATGTATGATTTTTTTAAACTATTTATTTGTATGATACAGCTGCAAATAAGTATTTGAACACCTGAGGAAATCAATGTTAATATTTGGTACAGTAGCCTTTGTTTGCAATTACAGAGGTCAAACGTTTCTTGTAGTTTTTCACCAGGTTTGCACACACTGGAGGAGGGATTTTGGCCCACTCCTCCACACAGATCTTCTCTAGATCAGTCAGGTTTCTGAGCTGTCGCTGAGAAACACGGAGTTTGAGCTCCCTCCAAAGATTCTCTATTGGGTTTAGGTCTGGAGACTGGCTAGGCCACGCCAGAACCTTGATATGCTTCTTACAGAGCCACTCCTTGGTTATCCTGGCTGTGTGCTTCGGGTCATTGTCATGTTGGAAGACCCAGCCTCGACCCATCTTCAAAGCTCTAACTGAGGGAAGGAGGTTGTTGCCCAAAATCTCGCAATACATGGCCCCGGTCATCCTCTCCTTAATATAGTGCAGTCGCCCTGTCCCATGTGCAGAAAAACACCCCCAAAGCATGATGCTACCACCCCCATGCTTCACAGTAGGGATGGTGTTCTTGGGATGGTACTCATCATTCTTCTTCCTCCAAACACGGTTAGTGGAATTATGACCAAAAAGTTCTATTTTGGTCTCATCTGACCACATGACTTTCTCCCATGACTCCTCTGGATCATCCAAATGGTCATTGGCAAACTTAAGACGGGCCTTGACATGTGCTGGTTTAAGCAGGGGAACCTTCCGTGCCATGCATGATTTCAAACCATGACGTCTTAGTGTATTACCAACAGTAACCTTGGAAACGGTGGTCCCAGCTCTTTTCAGGTCATTGACCAGCTCCTCCCGTGTAGTCCTGGGCTGATTTCTCACCTTTCTTAGGATCATTGAGACCCCACGAGGTGAGATTTTGCATGGAGCCCCAGTTCGAGGGAGATTGACAGTCATGTTTAGCTTCTTCCATTTTCTAATGATTGCTCCAACAGTGGACCTTTTTTCACCAAGCTGCTTGGCAATTTCCCCGTAGCCCTTTCCAGCCTTGTGGAGGTGTACAATTTTGTCTCTAGTGTCTTTGGACAGCTCTTTGATCTTGGCCATGTTAGTAGTTGGATTCTTACTGATTGTATGGGGTGGACAGGTGTCTTTATGCAGCTAATGACCTCAAACAGGTGCATCTAATTTAGGATAATAAATGGAGTGGAGGTGGACATTTTAAAGGCAGACTAACAGGTCTTTGAGGGTCAGAATTCTAGCTGATAGACAGGTGTTCAAATACTTATTTGCAGCTGTATCATACAAATAAATAGTTAAAAAATCATAAATTGTGATTTCTGGAATTTTTTTTTTTGATTATGTCTCTCACAGTGGACATGCACCTACGATGACAATTTCAGACCCCTATATATATATATATATAGAGGGGTGGAGGGTTGAGGGGAGGAGACCCCTCAGCTACAATCTTGGTATCAAACTCCAACTGGAACATAAGCCTATGTGACCCTGGAAGCAAAAGGTATGTTAATTACGGAACTTATTCACCCATGTCAAAACTGGCTTTATTTCAGGTAAAAAATCCACTTTTAAACACTAGGAAAAGGCTTCTACAACTTCAAATGCAACACAGTTCTGTAGGTATAAGGGTCATGGGTAGGGATGAGCAATGTTCGGTCCAGACCAAACTTTGGCTGTTTGGGCGTTTGTACGAACACGCAAACATTTACATGACCGTCGGGGGCTGAACATCATACAATAGCGGTATTACTTTCCACTATTGCACATTACCATTACAGCTGCCCATTGTACCTCCCTGAAGTATGGGTATAGCAGGAAGGAAAAAAAAAACACAACCTACCTTGGAGCAAGAAAAAAAGAAAAAACAAACAACCTACTTTGGAGCCATCTGCCAAATTTGTGGCAGCTATCATGGTGGAATCAGAATGAATGGTGTAAAGCCTTGTACACACGGTCGGACATCAAACAAACTTTCCCTTGGATTTTTGTCCAAAGGGAGTTGTCCGGTCACACCCATAGCATACACACGCGCTGACTTTTCTGCAAACTTTTCTAAAACTTTCCCAACATCACGTGGTTTTTCTGCTCTTTACCGCCACCCTTTGGTTAACTTCTGCTATTGTTGGTTGATTTTAACATTGGTTCTGAGCATGCGTAATTGCACTTTGTACAAAAGTACAATGGCTTGCTGTACACACGGTCGGACTAGGCACCATCTGACTTTTGTTGTCGAAAAGTTTGTCCGTTTGCAGACCGAACTTTTTGTCCGATGAAACCTGAAAAAGTTGGTCCGATGGAGCGTACACACGGTCGGACTAATTTGAAAACTTGCTGATTTTGACGTTTGTTGGCAAAAAGTCAGACCGTGTGTACGGGCCTTTACAGTGCTGACAGGATGAAATCTGCTGTAACACTCCTGGGAAGATCCAGGTCCGCCTACTGCTCCTTTCCCACTCGCTTGCACTCCCACCCTGGTGTCTGGATGTCAGCACAAGGGTATACCCACACACCAGTCCATTCAGGGAGACCCATTCAGGCAACACAGGGGAGGGCTTGGAGCCTGACCAAAAGACAAGCAAGGGAGGGACCCACCGGAGCCTATGCACCCATGTGGACAGTTGCTTCTCCTCTGGCAGAGAAGGAACCTTGAGAAATACCAAGAAAGTGATGGGGAGGGAAGGTCCCACAACTAGAATACTAGTTGTATAAGAAAAAAAAAAGTTTGAAAAAATAGTTTCAGCTGTCAATGTCTCTTCCTGACACATTTTTTCCCTTAGTGAATTGAAGTACTGCCTTAAAAATGTCTATACGTCACAAAAGTGCGCCTCTACTTGGGCAGAATTTGGGTACCCCAGCACCCCACAGGCATTTCATTTCACGACTTGCCTACCAGGCAATTTTGACTTTTATTTATTTTTTAAATATACACATACATAAGGGGGGCTCTGCAATCAGTTGTGAATGCAGCCTAAATCTTGCGCCAAGGTATATTTGTTCATGGGTGGACCATTGTTGGTCTGTATGTTGTGTAGTTTTAAGTGTTCATTATTTTTTAATTCTCTTTGTACTTATATTGTATGTTTGTACAACTGCAACAAACAGGGTTTTCGATCCATTTCTTGGAGTACAGTACAAGACAGGCAAATTGTAGAGGACTGAGTATATGCTTTCCAAAACTCAGATACCATTTCTGTGCCGTTTGATCGATATGCGCTCCCATTAAAAACTAGAGCCTCAAGATTCCATCTGACCAAAAGTTACCAGTATGGGCTCCAGGCTCACTATTCCCTGGGAAGACGAAAGAAGTGAGAAAAAAAAAAAGAAGTGCTGATGCTCGAGCACTGCGCTGGTTAGAGTTCAGGTATTTAGGGAGACTGGGGGAGCTGAACATGAAAGATTTTACCCGGGGGTAAAGTCCTGTGGAAAAAAGTGTGGGAACTCCCACCCAAGATCCACTCCCCCACCAAAAAAAAAAAAATTATACGCCCATATGCATAATTACTAAACCGCATGTTTTTTTATAGAAATAACTTTAAGTTCTTTCTAAATCCCGTGATAACTCGCGGCAGACCTCCGCAATGTCTCCTGGGAACAATGACAAAAGCTCCCAGGAGACATTGTGGCATCGAGGAAGTGACTGAATACCCACACACTACCTGATGAATCCATATACAGGAAGCGGCCAGTAACAAAGGATTACGAAAGTTCGCCTGCCCCTGACAGTGACTTGAGCTGGGCATCGCCGCTTAGTGAAGGATTGGCTCGGCTGCTCTAGTCCTGCAAAGGGAACTGCATTCCTGCTGTGAAAAAAGTGCAGGAACTCCGTTCCCACGCGTTCCCGCAGGACTTGAGCCCTGATTTTACCTTAAAAAGCGGTAGTAAACGGCAGTTGAAGAAAAAAAAAATCTGCAAGGCAATGACTGTGCCATTGAGAAAGGGCAGCGCGATTCGCGAGCCGCAAGGCTTTAATGTCGGCTTCCCTTACCCAAGATGGCGGCACCAGCACCCAAAAGCCAATTCGATAATTGGTTTGGGTGAAAACACTGTGGTATTCCTAGACAGGCAAGTGCCCTAATAGTAGTCAGCAGCTACAGTATTTGTGGCTGTTGATTTTATTTTTTTGGGGGGTGAAGGCCTTTGTGCACAGAGTTGCTCATTTAGCTCCTCTTAGATGCTTTCCAGTGATGTTGTGGGATCATACAGTACTTTCGGCTCTTAAAAAGTTTACCTTCGAACCGATCTAGATTATTCCCTTAGCTCAGATCACTTGCAAAGTGGTTTTACTTGTTGCCATCACTTCCGCAGCATATCAGAGTTGGTGGCATTGTCTTGTAAGGAACCGTTCCTGGTGTTGTTCAAGGTTTGTCCTATGACGAAAGGCTTCCTTTCTACCAAAGATGGTCTCCTTTTTTCATATTAACCAGGATGCCATCTTTCGGTCTAGCTCCTAAGCACCCTAGACATATCTGTTCACTGACTGGATGTAGTTTGTGTTGTATGAGGACACCTATAGCTATGGTAGTACTTAGACTTTCGGATTCTTTTTAGTCTCCCTGAAGGTTCTCACAGGGGACATCCTGCTTCTCGTTCCCCTATCACTAGGTGGATTCATCAGGTCATTGTTCAAGAAACCTTTCCTCTACATAAGGTTCCTCCCTTTTCTATTAAAGGAGTTGTAAAGGTAAAAGTTTTTTTACCTTAATGCATCCTATGCATTAAGGTAAAAAAACATCTGACAGCACCGCCCCCCCCCCCCCCCCCCCCCCGAGCCCCCGTTTTACTTACCTCACCGTTCGAAAGTCCCGGGCGCGTGCTTGTCATCCTGCTCGGTTCCCAGCCTGGCCGTTGATTGGCTAGGCTGGGCGGATTGATAGCAGCGCAGCCATTGGCTGGCGCTGCTGTCAATCACAGCGGATGGCGCGGCGCGCCGGGGGGCGGGGCCGAGTGATACAGTCGGCGGCTATGGCCGCTGCTGTATCACGGGAGCGCGCTCGCAAAAGCTTTCCACCATGCGAGGGAGCTCGCATGAACATATATACTTAGGGTCTCATGGAAAAAAGCCAGTAAAAAAAAAGGATTTTTGTACTCACCGTAAAATCCATTTCTCTGAGTTCATAGACGGACACAGCCTTCATTGACCTTAGGGTTATGCTTCTTCCTACCAGGAGATTTAGGCAGAATTCTACAGCACTTAAGGTGTTAAAAACTTTCCTTCATGCCGCTCCTCCCAGGGGGCGTGGCTCCCCCAGGCATAACCCCCACTCTGCTCTAGCAGCTTCAGTTCGTAACAAGCAGTACAAACCAAGGAGGGGTGGGTGCTGTGTCCGTCTATGAACTCAGAGAAATGGATTTTACGGTGAGTACAAAAATCCTTTTTTCTCTTTCGTTCATAGACGGACACAGCCTTCATTGACCTTAGGGACGTCCCCAAGCAGTGTCAAAAAAATTCGAGGGGTGGGAAAATAACACAGCAAAAACAGGTTACACCCCAAACAAAACCGGAGTTACTCAACGGAGGAACTCCAACCTTAAACTGCCGCCTGTAACACCCTGCGGCCGAAGGAGGCATCAGAAGATGCACTCACATCCACCTTATAAAACTTTGAAAAAGTGTGGACCGACGACCAGGTCGCAGCCTTACACACCTGTAACACAGAGGCTTGGTGTCGGAAAGCCCAGGAGGCCCCGATCGTCCTGGTCGAATGCGCCGTGACCTGAAAGGGAGGCGCCCGCCCCTTCAGGGCGTAGGCCTGAAGCACAACCTGTCGGATCCACCTGGAAATGGTGGCCGACGAGACTGCCAGGCCCTTACTGGGACCGGACACAGACACGAACAGCGAGTCCGACTTCCGGAACTGAGCTGTCGCCGACAAGTAAACTCGAAGGGCCCGAACCACATCCAGAGAATGTAAAACGGCTTCCTTCGGGTTCTTCGGCTGAGGACATAATGATGGAACAACAATGTCCTTGTTAATGTGAAAGGCCGAAACGACCTTCGGAAGAAAAGAGGGCTGCGGGCGCAGCACCGCCTTATCCTGATGGATGACCAAGTAGGGGGCCTTGCAAGACAAGGCCGCCAGTTCAGACACTCGTCTGATAGAGGTAATAGCTACCAGAAAGACCACCTTCTGCGACAAGGTCAGCAAAGGGATCTCCCGAATGTCCTCAAAGGGGGCACGCTGAAGCCGAGAGGACCAAATTCAAGTCCCAAGAAGGTAGCGGAGGGCGCACCGGGGGGGCCACATGCCGGACCCCCTGCACAAACGTGCGAACCAAAGAATTCGCTGCCAAGGGACGCTGAAAATAAACAGCCAGAGCAGAAATCTGACTCTTGATCGTGCTCAAGGCAAGAGCCTGGTCCACTCCCCGCTGTAGGAACAGCAGGATCCGGGACACCACGTAAGTACGGGGGTGCCACTTCATCTCCTCACACCTAGAGATGTATGCTTTCCATGTACGATGGTAAATTTTTCGAGAAGTGGACTTCCGTGCACGCAGCATGGTAGAGATTACCGGGCCCGACAGGCCCCGGTCCTTCAGTACCTGGTTCTCAACAGCCACGCCGTTAAAGCCAGTGACCGTAAAGCAGGATGGAAGATCGGACCCTGAGACAGGAGATCTTCCCTCAGAGGCAGACGCCAGGGGGCGTCTGCCACCAGACGTACCAGGTCCGCGTACCAAGAGCGACGCGGCCAATCTGGGGCGATCAGGATCGTTGGAACACCTTTGGCTTCCACCCTGCGCAGCAGGAGGGGTAGGAGCCTTAGAGGAGGGAAGGCGTAAATCAGGTGATATTGACCCCAGGGAGCCACTAACGCGTCTGACGCGTCTGCCCACGGGTCCTTTGACCTGGCCACAAACCGTGGTACCTTCTGATTGAGACGGGACGCCAGAAGGTCCACGTCTGGAGTGCCCCATTTTTGGCACAGGACCTGAAACACCTCCGGGTGGAGAGACCACTCCCCTTGATCCAGAGTCATGCGACTTAGGAAGTCGGCTTGCCAATTCAGAACTTCCGGAATGTATACCGCCGACAGGGCCGGAACAGACCTTTCGGCCCACCGAAGTATGTGAGCGACCTCAGTCGCCGCGGCCGAGCTCCTTGTGCCGCCCTGATGATTGAAGTACGCCGCGGCCGTGGTGTTGTCGGACTGGATCCTGACAGGACGACCCTGTAGCTCCAGGGACCACCTGACAAGGCACAGCTTGATTGCTCGGAGCTCCAGGATATTGATCGGCAGGCGGGACTCCTCCCGAGTCCAGCGCCCCTGGGCTGAATGGGTGCCCCAGACGCCCCCCCAGCCGAAGAGGCTGGCATCCGTCGTGACCACTGTCCAGCGGCACGGAAGAAAAGACTTCCCGGACCGAAGCACCGGAGACGTCAGCCACCATGCCAGGGAAGACTTGGCCAGATGGCTCAACCGAATCTGGCGATCCAGAGAAGATGGGACCCTGTCCCATCGTGACAGAATCTCCTTCTGTAGTACCCTGGTGTGGAATCGGGCATACGGAACCGCCTCGAAGGAGGCCACCATCAGACCCAGAACCCGCATGCAGAAGCGAAGAGATGACCACTTCTGGGTCAACAACTGTCTCACTGCAGATTGCAGGGTCAGCAGTTTTTTCGATGGGAGGAACACTTTTGTCTCCCCTGAATCCAAAACCAGCCCCAGGTGTTCCAGCCTCTGGGACGGAACCAACACTGATTTTCTGAGATTCAGAAACCAGCCGAACTCCTGCAGAGTCCGACACGTGATGGACACGTCCTCCTCTAACTCCGAGCCTGAAGAAGCTCTCAGGAGAAGGTCGTCCAGGTATCCCACGATAGCGATCCCTCGCTGCCGTAGCAAGGCCAGGATCGGGGCGAGCACCTTGGTGAACACCCGTGGTGCCGACGCCAGCCCGAACGGGAGGGCCACGAATTGATAGTGGTCCTCCCCGATCGCAAAGCGCAGATACCTTTGGTGGCTTGTCCAAACGGGAACATGCAGGTATGCGTCCATGATGTCTAAGGACGCCATGAAGTCCCCCTGGTGGAGGGACGCTATGATAGAACGAACCGACTCCATCCTGAATAGCTGCACCTTGTCAAAGGAGTTGAGGGCCTTTAGGTCCAGGATAGGGCGAACCCCTCCCTTCTTGGGGACCACGAACAGATTGGAGTAGAACCCCCGAAACCGTTCCAGCGAGGGGACCGGCACAACCACCCCCCTGTCCAGAAGATCCTGGACAGCCCCGGACAGGGCTAGCCGACGATCCGGAGGAAGCTGGATGGAAAAAATCTGTTTGGGGGACAAGAAAGGAACTCTATCTTGTAATCCGAGGCGACCACCTCGCAAACCCAACGGTCGGATAGAAGAGAATTCCACCGATCCACGAAGTCGTGAAGCCGTCCCCCCACCCGAGACCCGGGCGGGGGCAGACCTTCATGCGGAAGCAGGCTTGTCCGCAGGCTTGTTCGGTTTTTTGAACCAGGGGCGCTTACGCCCGGCAGCAAGGGCTTTTGCACCTTGCGGACCTTTTCCAGCCGCGCTGGCGCACGAAAAAACCGCTTAGGGGGTAGTAAAAGTAGGACCTTGCTTGCGGCGAGGTTCCCTACCCTTCCCCGACTGAGGGAGCAAGGTGCTCTTACCTCCAGTGGCATCCTTAATGATGTCATCCAGGGATGCCCCCAAAAGCCGTCCGCCCTTAAAGGGCAAATCCACCAAGGCCTTTTTTGAGGACTGGTCAGCCGACCAGCACTTCAGCCACACCAGGCGGCGCAGAACCACTGCGTAGACAGAAGCCCTGGAAAGCAAAGGAATCTAATCCATATCCGCCTCGCAGAGAAACTTCTGACCCTGAATCAACTGTTCAGCCAGGTCCCTAGAGGACTCGGAAGCCCCCTGGACCTCCAGGTCCTGCAGCAGGAGCTTCGCCCTTTCAGTCAGCGTCTGAGCTACCAGGGCTCCGGCCAGAGCCGGCCTTACCACCGAACCCACCACCGAGAACAGGGAGCGGGCCACGGCCTCCACTCTCCTATCAGCGGGGTCCTTGAAAGCAGGAGCCCCCTCCACAGGCAACGTAGTAGCCTTACTCAGTCTGGACACAGGAGGGTCCACCGACGGAGGAGTGACCCACTTTTTTTAAAAAAAAGTCCTCCTCCAGGGGGTAACGGGTAGCAAAGCTTTTAGGAACAGTAAAAGCCTTTTGCGGTGTATCCCATTCCTTATACAACATATTGTCTAAATAAGGAACACAGGGGAATACCTTAGCGGTACGCGGTGGTTTGCGGAATCCAAAAGGAACTGACACCGCTGGTGTCTCCGCCACATCCTCTAAATGAAGAGTCTCACGCACCGCAGTAATAAGAGCTCCAACAAATTCCTTGTCAGCAGACTCCGCAGCAGAGTCATCCTTGCTGTCCATGTGGGTTAAGCCCGCATCCTCTGACACGACAGAACCAGAAGCAGCAACAGCGTTATCAGATTCTGCGGCAGAGATATCCCCAGAAACAGCCTCCGGGGGGGGGGCGCTTTTTTACCCCCCAACCGAGCACTGGCAGCTTCAAACCTGGTGAGAAAAGACTCCAGGACAGCCGACACCGATTCAACAGATGTGGCAGGGGAAGGGGCGCTAAGGGTTAATTCCGGCATTGTGAGGAATGAGGGGCCTGATTCAGGCTCCATATTGCCGTTGCCATTTCACCCCTACTGCCAAGGGCAGGAAAAAAGTCCCCCACAGGTCACCTCCCGGCCGCTAGAGCACAGTATGGGGCCCCCTGAGACTCACCACCCTCTGGTACAGCGCGGTCTGTGAAGGCAAGTGTGTGCTGAGGAGAAGCTGCAGCGCTGCGTCTGTCCCCTCAGATGATTCGCGGTCTTTATTCCCCGCCGAAACGGCCACTAGAGGCCGAACTAGTGCTGAAAACGGCGCCGGCCACAAGAAAATGGCCGCCGAATAATACAAGCGCGGCTCCGGCAAAATGGCCGCCGTTGCGCAGTTTTAAAAAAAGACAGTGTACCCAAAAATGACAGTACACCAAAACAGCACACAGCACACACAAAAATGCCCAGAATGTCCACCACAGTCCCCTGCAGTGACACAGAACAGCCCCAGCCATACCACGAGTGAAAAAATGAGCCCCAGAGAAAAAAAAACCCTGCACAGCCGTCACCCAAAGGGGGAAGGAGGGAGAGGAATAAGGGAGAGAGGAAAGCAGGGGAAAACCCTCAGTCGACCTCCCAAGGGAAAACATTCCAGCCAGACCACTTACCTGAGTAAGGGGCCACTACTTACCTGTCCTGCGACTACCCGGCTGGAGGTATCCCAGACAGAACCAACGTCCGCGAACGGCATGGTTGTCAGCCAGACACACTGTGACAAGGCCATAGAGACCGGTCATATGTGTGCCCTAGAACCGAAGTTCCCCCGGCCGCCCCTGGAGCAATGGGGCCTGTCGTGGACGTCCCAAAGCGGAGCTGAGGGCCGGCACACGCTCGAAGGCCGAACCTGGGGGGACTACAAGGGTCGAGGACCCAGCCTGTCACCCAGTCGGCTGTTGATAGAAGATCGCAGGATTCAAAAATAAAAATAAAATAAAAAAGCGAGGAAAAAACTCGCAAAAAGCAAAAAAATTTTGCAAGAAAAAACTCCAGAGTCCAGGACTCCAGAGAGAGCCTGACTCTCCTGACGGTTAGGCAGAAACAAACTGAAGCTGCTAGAGCAGAGTGGGGGTTATGCCTGGGGGAGCCACGCCCCCTGGGAGGAGCGGCATGAAGGAAAGTTTTTAACACCTTAAGTGCTGTAGAATTCTGCCTAAATCTCCTGGTAGGAAGAAGCATAACCCTAAGGTCAATGAAGGCTGTGTCCGTCTATGAACGAAAGAGAAAAATGGTCAGAGAGGCTACCAAAAGGCCTATCAAAATTTTGAAGCAGTTGCAGGAGTTTATGACAGAGTGGTCATTGTGTTCATGTTACATATATTTACAAAGTAGGTGAGGTTGAAAAAAATAAAAAAAGATACAAGTCCATCAAGTCCAGTGGTTCTCAACCTGGGGGTCGAATGACAATTTGCCAGGGGTCACCAAATCCTGGGCTGTTCCTGAATCCCGTACCGCTCTCCCCACCTTTTCATGGCTACCCAGCAGGGCTGTCCCTGAAGCTTGCGGTGGCCCACTCAGCCTCTTTGCAGCCACCCATTCAGTTCACAGCATGGCTGGGGGCAGAGACTAGATGTCAGTCGACTGGTGAGGAATGTGAAGTGGGAGGGGCTGGAGGAGACCATATCTCCTGATTTCGGCATAGGTGTCACTGCTGCGGAGACACAGTGAGTACCATAAGGGGCTTTAATACTGTATGAGTGGAAGGGACTGAGGGAGCGCTAAGTATCCGTGGGTTAGGGGTGCAAATTACTTGTCTTGCCTTGGGTGCTGACAACCCACGCTACAAAAATAATTTTACTGTTAGGGGTCCCCACAACTTGGAAAATTTTATCAAGGGGTCACGGTACTAGAGGGTTGAGAACCACTGATCAAGTCCAACCTATGTGTATGATTATATGTCAGTATTACCTTGTATATGCCTGTATGTTGTGGTCGTTCAGGTGCTTATCTAATAGTTTCTTGAAACCATCAATTCCCCTCGCTGAGACCACTGCCTGTGGAAGGGAATTCCACATCCTTGCTGCTCTTTCAGTAAAGAACCCTCTACGTCACAGGTGTAAAACCCAAGGCCCGTGGGCCGAATCCAGCCCTCCAGGTCATTTCATGTGGCCCTAGCACCTCTCCTGCAGCTGCAGGAGAGCTCCAGCCCTCCTCCAGACCCCTAATTTCAAGCAATGCATCCAGCTTCTTCCCAGCATAAGGAAAGGGGGTGCACTGTGATGTAAGGGAGAGTGGGGGACTCAACTTCTGATGGTGGGTGGCTCTTGACATCTAATGTAAAGGGAGGGGATGCGCTGGACATCTAATCTTAGATACAACCGGCCTCGCATGGCCTAGTCAGAGCCCAGACTTAATCCTCATTAAAAATCTGTGGAATGACTTGAAGACTGCAGTCCACACCACAAACAGTCACCATCAAATTGTAACTGAACTTGAGCAGTTCTGCAAAGAAGAGTGGGCAAATATTGCAAAATCTTGATGTGCAAAACATATTCCAACAGGCTAAGGGCTCTTTCACACGGGCGGACCATTCAGGTGCGCCTGCCAGTTTTTTAGGTGGACCTGAACGGGCGCTCCGTGCTCCTCTATGGAGCCGCGGATGTCAGCGGTGACATGCCCGCTGACATCCGACCCGCCAAAGTGTGACGGAGGAAAAACCTACTTTTCCATCTGTCTGGCGGATCGGATCGAGTGAACATGGACAGACGGTCCGTGTTCATCCAATCCCCCCATAGGGGAGAGCGGAGAAAAGGCAGGGTGGTCCCTACACAGTGTGCGGGGACCGCCCTGTCATCCGCCGGCTCAGCGGGGATCAATGGAGCGATCCCCGCTGAGCAAGCCGAGGTTCAGGGGGCAGATCATCCGTGTGAAAGGGGCCTAAAGGCTGCAATTGAAGCAAAATACTGACGGGGGGAGGGTCATTTTCACAACTCAGCGATTGTTTTTGCATTTTTTTTTTTTCCTGATATGTTGGTGTTATATATCTTTCACTGGACGTTATCAGTTGCACTGAGTAAATACAGCTGGATAAATCAAAAACGGTGTCTGTCTTCATTTCAGCCTGCAAAGCAACAGCATTTTAATTATTTTAAAGGGGGCAATTATTTTCTATACCTACTGTTTGTGCATTATAAGAACAAGCAGTAAACGTACAATCACTGACACAAAGTCGGAATATAAAAGTACAGTATATTGCATCTTTGAGTTCCTAAAACATACATCGATAAGGAAATTTACACTGATCTGATCTCTTCCATGCATATACCTAAGAAATATTGAAAAGTCTTTACATTTCCTTCAACAGGAAATCATAACTAAAGAAAATTAAAAGTTCAACATTTAAATATATGGACAACAACATGCATTTAATTACCTTGCCCTTTGACTGGTACTGCAATTCCTTTCTCCAGTTCCTGAATTCCTTTCTTGTACCATTCTACAGCTTGATCCTTTTGATCTTAAAACAAAAAAATATTAACATTCAATCAAAAAACTGAAATATACAGTATTACTAACCACTTAGTGACTGGGGGGGGGGGGGTAAAACAAATGTTAATGCCTGTACACAATTTTACAACTTCAACTCATGTTAGTAGAAATACTATATTAAATCGCAACTCCTTTGTGTATCCTGATGGATTATACCGTTGTTTTTTTTTCCAGGACAAATTGGGCTTTCCTTTGGTTGTAAATGGTAACGGTATCTCCTGATTTTATTTTTTACTAGCTGAATACCCGGCGTTGCCCGGTCTTCCTATCTTAACCTTTTGGGGAGGGAAATCATAGTAATATAAATATACCCATCTTTTATATAAGGGTGAAGGTAAGGGTTAATTTAACTGTCATATATTTTTATTTGGCATATAAGTAATATGTGTACCAGGTATTATTGAAATATCTCCAGGCGTACAGAAGTTATGTGGGAACATACATTTCCCATTGATTTGCATGGGACTTTAAACAAAAACCCCGACCCTCACAAATGGGGGTAGTTAAGGGATAAATTAACTATCCTATAGTTTAAGTGGACATATAAGTAACATGTGACCCGTTTGGAAGTTATGAAGTAACATGTATTTCCCATAGAGTTGAATGGGACTTTAAAGGAAAACCCTGACCATGGCAAATGGGGGTGGGTAAGGGTTAAACCACCTATCCTATGTTTGTTGCTGACATATAAGTAACATGTGTGCCAAGTTTCATGTTAATATCTTTAGCCGTTTGGACGTGATGCTGGAACATACAGACACACGTTGAGTTTTATATATATAGATTAAAGAAAAACTATCCCAAAATAGTAAAAAAAAAAAAAAAAAAAGTTATTCCTTTCTATTACCATAATGCATTACCAAAGGCCACACAATAAATGTGTCTGATCCTGGTAGTCGCAGCGATACTGCATACGTGTATGTTAGTTGTACCTGTAGTAGGGCCCAGAAACAATGGTTCTAATTTTTTGGGGGGGGTTTGGTTCTGACACCAATAGTAACTGACAATTTTTAATAATTGTTTTGTTTTTTTTAATCTTACCCTTTCATCGCAACACTGAACTAGAATCAAACCTTGATCTAGCCATTTTTTTTTTTATTTTGTATTTAAAAAAAAAAAAATTATATATTGTAAGGGGTTAGCTCGGTAGCGGGGTGTGTGACCCCTTGGATGGGTTCACTACACACTGAATTTATACAGACAGGCAGTCGAAGACTGTTGAAAACAAAGATTTTGGTTTATTCGTCCATCTTGCTGGAAACAAGTGCAAGCATCCAAACGGCATAAACAAAATCAAACATAAAATAAACCCTGGCCACTTGGGGCGTCTACCTTCACCACACAGGAACCTATCTATGGAGTCTGGAACAGCCTAGTGCTGGGCAGACACTGCTGGTCATACAACAGAAAAACAATAGTCTCTTTTTGATTTTTATCACACAGAAAAATCAATTTCCTCCTCACCTCCTCAGAAGACTTTCAGCTATTGCTCTCTCACTCAGAAAGCCTCAGGATGCAGCAATTCAGTGGTAATCCTCTGGATTACTTATAGAGGCCTTAATTGCCTCATTCTGAACAGCTGAAGTTTTCCAACACCCTTAGACATTTTCTGGCTAGTTTTGCAGCCGACGCCTAATAACAATTGGTGTATTGTCTAAACAAGGCAGAAATGTATGTCCAGTCTGTGACAACACCCACAGATTTACCTGACTTCCTATCACAATATAAATATATATAAAATTTACACACTTGGGTTTATTTATATCTTCAAGGAGAGAAAGATAGGATGCATCTTTCACTCCATTCAGAAGAGAAATTAAAACACGGGGTGGGCTGCACAATGACTAATCACTGCGATAGCCTCCGATTGGTCAGGTGACCTGTAACCAGAAGTCTTGGGTCCCGATCGTATCTATGAGACCCGTGAGTGCCCGGTCTCTGTGCTGGGGCGCGCTCCCAGAACAAAGACAGATACGCAGATATGCAGCCTCACAGATAAAATCCTACTTCAGTAAGGGCCGCACGTCTGCGTACAGTAGGCAGGAAGGGGTAAATTACTACATAGATTGACTCTTATTATTCATATTCCCAGATACAGAATTGTAGACCACAGCTGTGACATTGTCCGATTTCACCCTGATCAGGTTCCTCTACAGAAGAGGGTATCCTTGAGCGACCATGTTCCCTGAACTGTGACAGTGGAACATTCCTCCCCAACCCAACCAGCTATTATCATTACCTTCCATCACTGTGGGGGAAATTACAAACTTTAACTTTGTGATGATAAAGTAAATACAAATCTAAGCTACAATATTACTCCAGATCAGCGTTTTTCAGCCTCTTCCGTCAAGGAACCCTTAAAGAAGAAGTAAACCCCATACGTTTTTTTCCTGGAATTTATTGCTAAACCAAACCCATTAAAATATGCCAAAAACAAGGTCGTAAAATACCTTGTGAAAAAAAATGTGTGATCAAAATAAACGGGCCCTAATGACACACACCTCTGCGCTTAGGACTAAACAATCAAAGAGAATCACAGCTGCTGTTTTTAGAAAAAAGTATATGACAAAGTATATATAACGTGTTTAAATATTAAATTAAACCGTAAATTATATATAAACAGCGCTCATGTGTGTATGAGCCACACAGTGAATAAATAAACACAATATAATAATGTAACGTGAAGCAAAAAACGAACAGGCGCTGGTCACTAGCGCAAGCAAGACACTGCACTGGCCTCTCACGTTGGTAGGTGGTCAAGAGGTCAGATTATAGCCACGCCCCGTGGTCAAGAGGGCGTGGCTATAATCTGACCTATTGACCACCTACCAACGTGAGAGGCCAGTGCAGTGTCTTGCTTGCGCTAGTGACCAGCGCCTGTTCGTTTTTTGCTTCACGCCATTTTCTGGGGGCTATCAACTTAAAGTGTGGATCGAGTGCCGTGAGTTACCTGGATTTTCTTTCCTTGGTCCGCCGTGACCGTAGTTTGCCAGCTGCACAATATTGAGGAGATTTCTGCTGTGTTTATTCACGTTTTTACCTTTTTGGCATTGTGTGAGTGCATAATTTGCAGAGTTTTATGTGGTGTGTTATTAAACTGGTTTTACGTTATCACACTATGTTATACTTTCTTCATTATTTATGAGGATCTTATTCACTACTTGATTGAGAATGGAAGCTCGCCCTATGGTTTGAACCAATTATTACACGCTATTGTGCCGAAGCACGAGAGTGTTAGGCTGTTCGTTCTGGTGAGTGGCCAT
Source organism: Rana temporaria (assembly GCF_905171775.1). Classification (NCBI taxonomy): domain Eukaryota; kingdom Metazoa; phylum Chordata; class Amphibia; order Anura; family Ranidae; genus Rana; species Rana temporaria. The sequence goes on along the minus strand of NC_053492.1, from coordinate 384,890,688 downwards.
TTCTATTGGTGAAGGAATTACTTTATCTCACATCGGGTGTGGTGGAAGAATTTTTTGAATTAATTTACTTTAAAGACCTTACACCTTGAAAGAGAGAAAGAAGTTTCACCTCCTATTACTTTTCCATGAACTTTTATTTTGCCTATGAACACTTTCAATCACGGGTTTGAATCATTTGGACTTTTATATTATTATATTGTGTTTATTTATTCACTGTGTGGCTCATACACACATGAGCGCTGTTTATATATAATTTACGGTTTAATTTAATATTTAAACACGTTATATATACTTTGTCGTAAAATACCTTATTTTGCGTTTTGAGACTTTTGTTTCTTCCGGTATTGGCCACATCATCGTTACTACTGATTGGTGAATCCTTTGTGGATGTCATTTCCACCCTTACTTTGTTTCCCTGTCCAAATCTCACGCATGTCTAAACTAAGCCTATATCTCGATCGCCGTTACTACGGCAACCAAGCTAAGCCATTGATGACCTCTCTGTGCTGCTCTGGTTCACTCCCCTGTGTGACGTCTTATACAGTCACAAGGGGAGAACCAGAGGGGATGGCAGCACAGCATGGCGAGGCTTCTTCCTCTGTGCCGTTATCAATGAGGTAAAAAAATAGAGCCGCTATACCACCTGAAAAAATCGTGCCCTGGAGTCTTCAGTGTGAAAGCCCGAAGGCTTTCACACTGATGCGGTGCGCTAGCAGGACCGCTCCAAAAGTCCTCCTAGCCGCATCTTTAGAGCAGTATAGGAGCGGGTGTTTACCGCTGCTTCACATTGAGATCAATGAGAAACCGCGGTAATACCGCCGGCAATGCGCTTCTGCAGAGGCGCATTGCCGGCGGTATTAACCCTTTTTCGGGCGCTAGCAGGGGTTAAAAACCGCACCGCTAGCCCGAATATCACTAAAAATCGTGCCGCTGTACCGTCCCACTTCTAGCACACACCTCCCACCCCAGGCACAAATGTAGGCTGGATCCACAAGTTTTTACAACTCGCTATATTAAGAAGTTAGTCAACTTTGTTCAAATAATAGAAATTCTATTATTTCCGGATGATGCTTCTGAGGGTGAAATGCATAGAGGTCGGGTTGCTGCCTGTTGCCGTGGATAACCATTTACGTCACATCCGGTTTTCAGTGGAACGCACGCCGTGTCCCACACTTATCATCCATCAGTCATTTGAATCAGCACAAAACTATATGCCTGGATGGGACTGATAAGCAAACATCACCCCAGAAGAGCAAATGGCCATCTGCAGACCTACTCTGCAAAAATGACACGGCTGTGCTTCTACAGATCTGTCACCCACATTCTGCAATGTCCACCTGTCCAATCAGCACACAGTATTACATTTCCCAATTATATTTTGGCATACTTTCAAGCACAGAAAATAAGCTACACAAAGCATCTTAGAAGATCACTTCTCCCACCCCACGGTGCCTCCCTACACGTTGGAAAAAGTAACCACTTTTTTTTTTTTTTTTAATTAGCCATGTTTTTTATTACAACCCCTTTAAAGTTAGACCCCTTTCATACCGAGGTGCTAAAAATAGTGCCTAAAAACTGCTTCCTATTCATTTCAATGGATGCTTTCACACTGGGCGGTCCAAAAAGTCCTGCAAGCAGCATCTCATGGAGTGCTTTAAAAAAGCGCCTCAAAAATGCCCGTCCCGTCCATTGAAATCCAAATCGCCACAAAATGTTTTTTTTTTTTTAACCACTTAAGGACCGCCTAACGCCGATATACGTCGGCAGACTGGCACGGCTGGGCACAATCACGTTCCTGTACGTCCTCTGCAAGTGCCCAGCCGTGGGTCGCGGGCGCGCGCCCCGATCCGAAGCTCCATGACTGTGGCGGCGGACCCGATTGCCGCCGGAGTCCGTCGATCGGTCACAGGAGCTGAAGAACGGAGAGAGGTGTGTGTAAACAAACCTTCCCTGTTCTTCACAGTGGCGCTGTCATTGATCGTCTGTTCCCTGATATAGGGAAAGGCGATCAATGATGTCACACGTCCAGCCCCGCCCCCCTACAGTTAGAAACACATATGAGGTCACACTTAACCCCTTCAGCGTCCCCTAGTGGTTAACTCCCAAACTGCAATTGTCATTTTCACAGTAAACAATGCATTTTTATAGCACTTTTTGCTGTGAAAATGACAATGGTCCAAAAAATGTTTCAAAATTGTTCGATGTGTCCGCCATAATGTCGCGGTCACGAAAAAATAAATAAAAATAAAAAAATAATAAATCGCTGCCATTAGTAGTAAAAAAAAAAAAAAAATTATTAATAAAAATATCCCCTATTTTGTAAACGCTATAAATTTTGCCCAAACCAAAATCGATAAACGCTTATTGCGATTTTTTTTTTTCCAAAAATAGGTAGAAGAATACGCATCGGCCTAAACTGAGGAAAAAAATATGTTTATATATTTTTGGGGGATATTTATTATAGCAAAAAGTAAAAAATATTGCATTTTTTTCAAAATTGTTGCTCTATTTTTGTTTATAGCACAAAAAATAAAAACCGCAGAGGTTATCAAATACCACCAAAAGAAAGCTCTATTTGTGGGGAAAAAAGGACGCCAATTTTGTTAGGGAGCCACGTCGCACGACCGCGCAATTGTCAGTTAAAGCGACGCAGTGTCGAATCGCAAAAAGGGGCCTGGTCCTTTACCTGCATATTGGTCCGGGTTTTAAGTGGTTAAAGGTCACGTTCTAAAAAAAATAAATAAAAAAAGGCCTGCTGGTCAAAGCCCTGCACCGTCTCCACCTGATCAGGCATGGCATGGTAAGCCCAATTGTTCATTTGGAGGCCCTGTGTGCTCCTGGTCAGGCATGGCCGCACCTGTCTATACTTGGTCAGCAAGGATGAGCTCAGGCATGTTCGCAACCCGCCACTGCACATCGCTAATCGCAGGCAGCGAGACATTTTCCTAATCTGTGGCTGCAGAGATCAAGAAATGTCTCACTGCCTGCGATTAGCGCTGTGCCAACTTCCTGGCGGGCTCTGCACGTGCGGGTTGCGAACACACCTGAGCTCTTCCTTACTGGTCAGGCATAGCACGTCAGCCCAATTGTTCATTTGGAGGCTCTATGTGCACCTGGTCAGGCATGGCACAGTCAGCCCAATCGGTCATTTGGAAGCGCTGTATACCTGATCAGGTATGGCAGGATCAGATCAATTGTTCATCTGGAGACCCTGGCCCGGATTCACAAAGCACTTGCGCCGACGTATCTCGAGATACGCAAAGTGCAAATATGCACCGTCGTATCTGTGTGCCTGACTCAGAAACTAAGATACGCCCGAAAATAGGCTTCATCCGACCGACGTAACTTGCCTACGCCGGCGTAGAGTGGGCGCATATTTACGCTGGTCGTATTTGGCGCTCCCATTGATTTTTCTATTCACATATGCAAATGAGGGAGATACGCCGATTCACAAACGTACGTACGTCTGACGCAGTGCGCGCAAAGTCATACGTCCGGCGCAAAGTTATGCCCCATAAAGGAGGTGCAACTCAGCAGCATCCATGCAAAGGGAGCACAAGCCGACGTATTTTACGTTGGACGTGAATATGACTAGGCGTAGGTTACGTTCACGCCGTAGGCAGTGATCCGACGTATCTTAGGCAGTTGTTCCGACGTGATTGTGAGCATGTGCACTGGGATGCGTCCATGGGACGGCGCATGCGCCATTCGTTATACGTATCTGCCTGGCACTCGGCCCATCAATTGCATGGGGTCACGCCTCATTTGCATGGCTCACGCCCACTTCCACCTAGGAAACCCAGCGCAGTTTTGGCAGCACTGGCTTTGTGAATCCAGTGCTTGCCTCTCTGCGCTGCATCGGTGTAGCATAAAGGAGATACGCTGCGGCGGCATTAAATATGCACCGCTGTATGTGAATCCGGGCCCTGATGTGCACCTGGTCAGGCATGGCACAGTCAGAATTCCTACTGGTGAAATCCCCACACCTGTCTCCACTTGATCAGGCATAGCATGGTCAGCCCAATTGTTCATTTGAAGGCCTGTACACCTGATCAGGCACAGCACGGTCAGCCCAATTGTTCATTTGGAGGCCCTGTCTATACCTGATCATGCATGGAATGGTCAGCCCAATTGTTCATTTGGTGGCCCATACACCTGATCAGGCATGGCATGGCATGGTCAGCCCAATTGTTCATTTGGAGGCCCTGTCTATACCTGATCATGCATGGAATGGTCAGCCCAATTGTTCATTTGGAGGCCCATACACCTGATCATGCATGACACGGTCAGCCCAATTGTTCATTTGGAGGGCCATACACCTGATCAGGCATGACACGGTCAGCCCAATTGTTCATTTGGAGGCCTGTACACCTGATCAGGCATGGCATGGTCAGCCCAATTGTTCATTTGGAGGCCTGTACACCTGATCAGGCATGGCACGGTCAGCCCAATTGTTCATTTGGAGGGCCATACACCTGATCAGGCATGGCATGGTCAGCCCAATTGTTCATTTGGTGGCCCATACACCTGATCAGGCATGGCATGGTCAGCCCAATTGTTCATTTGAAGGCCCATACACCTGATCAGGCACAGCACAGTCAGCCCAATTGTTCATTTGGAGGCCCTGTCTATACCTGATCATGCATGACACGGTCAGCCCAATTGTTCATTTGAAGGCCTGTATACCTGATCAGGCATGACACGGTCAGCCAAATTGTTCATTTGAAGGCCTGTATACCTGATCAGGCATGACATGGTCAGCCCAATTGTTCATTTGGAGGCCCATACACCTGATCAGGCATGGCACGGTCAGCCCAATTGTTCATTTGGAGGGCCATACACCTGATCAGGCATGACACGGTCAGCCCAATTGTTCATTTGGAGGCCTGTACACCTGATCAGGCATGGCATGGTCAGCCCAATTGTTCATTTGGAGGCCCATACACCTGATCAGGCATGGCACGGTCAGCCCAATTGTTCATTTGGAGGGCCATACACCTGATCAGGCATGGCATGGTCAGCCCAATTGTTCATTTGGTGGCCCATACACCTGATCAGGCATGGCATGGTCAGCCCAATTGTTCATTTGAAGGCCCATACACCTGATCAGGCACAGCACAGTCAGCCCAATTGTTCATTTGGAGGCCCTGTCTATACCTGATCATGCATGACACGGTCAGCCCAATTGTTCATTTGAAGGCCTGTATACCTGATCAGGCATGACACGGTCAGCCAAATTGTTCATTTGAAGGCCTGTATACCTGATCAGGCATGACATGGTCAGCCCAATTGTTCATTTGGAGGCCCATACACCTGATCAGGCATGGCACGGTCAGCCCAATTGTTCATTTGGAGGGCCATACACCTGATCAGGCATGGCATGGTCAGCCCAATTGTTCATTTGGTGGCCCATACACCTGATCAGGCATGGCATGGTCAGCCCAATTGTTCATTTGAAGGCCCATACACCTGATCAGGCACAGCACAGTCAGCCCAATTGTTCATTTGGAGGCCCTGTCTATACCTGATCATGCATGACACGGTCAGCCCAATTGTTCATTTGAAGGCCTGTATACCTGATCAGGCATGACATGGTCAGCCCAATTGTTCATTTGAAGGCCCATACACCTGATCAGGCATGGCATGGTCAGCCCAATTGTTCATTTGAAGGCCCATACACCTGATCAGGCACAGCACAGTCAGCCCAATTGTTCATTTGGAGGCCCTGTCTATACCTGATCATGCATGACACGGTCAGCCCAATTGTTCATTTGAAGGCCTGTATACCTGATCAGGCATGACATGGTCAGCCCAATTGTTCATTTGGAGGCCCATACACCTGATCAGGCATGGCACGGTCAGCCCAATTGTTCATTTGGAGGGCCATACACCTGATCAGGCATGGCATGGTCAGCCCAATTGTTCATTTGGTGGCCCATACACCTGATCAGGCATGGCATGGTCAGCCCAATTGTTCATTTGAAGGCCCATACACCTGATCAGGCACAGCACAGTCAGCCCAATTGTTCATTTGGAGGCCCTGTCTATACCTGATCATGCATGACACGGTCAGCCCAATTGTTCATTTGAAGGCCTGTATACCTGATCAGGCATGACATGGTCAGCCCAATTGTTTATTTGGAGGGCCATACACCTGCTCAGCCAATTGTTTATGTACACAGACACATATGACGCGGGGCACATCCATTGTCCCGGTACTATACACACACACAGCGGACTGCTCACCTTTCTCCTGCTCGTCGATGCGGAGCGCCATGGAGATGTACTGGAAGGCCTGCTGGTGGAAGGCCCGCACCACCTCAGGCTCATTGCCCGGCCTGTCCTGAGCAGAGGCCGTCCTGACAGAGTGGGCGCCCTGCTCCCTGAGGGCCGCCGCGTTCTTCTTGTCCGCCATGACTCTGCGGGAGAGCCGCTCGCAGCACCAGGCGAACAGCAAGCCGAGCTGGAAGGCGAGGAAACGAAGCAGAGAGAAGACGGCGAGCAGCGGGTACGAGAACACGTACACGTTCCGCTTATGCAGCGAAGTCTCCGAGCAGGCTGGGGGCCCGGGACCAGAATCTGCCGTTGGGGTCGCCGGCTTCTTCTTTTTCCCTTTTGCGCCCGGAGAATTCATTCACAGAACCCACAGCCGCCGCCATAACACCGGGCACCGTGCCCGACTACCCCGCCCACTGCATCTGACAGCGATCAGGCCCCGCCTACTCCGCCACAGCTTGACAGATGTTCCCGCCCACACCGCGAGATTCCCAGCGTTTTCATGTCACGTGGAATGGTCCTCCAGTCAGGACTGGACACGCCCCCTGTATGCGCAATGTTATTGTCTGCTGCCAAGCCCGTACCAGGCCCGGAGGATGCACAGCATCGTAATGGTCCGCCCATTAAAGGAGAAGTACAGCTAAACATTTTCTCCTGTGATCCGTATTAGGCCAACAGTGAGCTAAAGTCAGTTGTCAGCTCATGTCACTCAGCCAGTCCACACTCTGGAGAGATCCCGACTTTAATGTCGGCATCCAACCAGATGCTCAGCCTCTCCGAGCGCTGCTCCTGCCCCCTCCACAGACCGTCACTTCTCTCTGCTTACTGAAGACCGAGAACTGAGCCATCAGCAGCCTTTGATTGTGCAGTTCTCGGTCTTAGAGGTGGCGGGGGAAAGATGCGGGATTGGATCATTGCTGCATCCACCTAGCTGTGTATGTAGGTTTGTTGTTTTTTTTTTTTTTCAAATAAGATTTGGCTGTACTTCTCCTGTGGATCACAGGACTGCAGATTGTTGTGTACTCATGTGACCTGCTGTCAGCTGGGGTGACAGAGCCGGTCTAGGCTGGGGAAAGACCGCAATCATATGGTCAGGATCCGCCCACATGCATGAACTGGCACCCCTCTCAGCGAGACGATGAGAGCCTGAGCCGGCCACTCCCGCCCCTCCACCTAGAGTGACACTCTGGCTGCCAGGCCTGTGGCAGAGGTCTGTCCGGGGGCACTTCACCCACTCTGGCTAGAGTGGCGAAGTATCGTTACAGCTGTAGAAGAGCAGGACTGCTTTTCCTTATCCAGAGCCTGATACTGCGAAGTTACTTTATTTCATCTACCTTTCCTGTCTACCTCAAGTTGATGTTGGTCGTGTTGGACCAGGAAATAAAGCATTCAGAAAACTTCATCTGCAGACTGGACATTCAATTTCTGCTCTACTCACTACCTTCACCCCCTAGACATTACATAGAGGTAACTTAAAGTGGCTCTGTGGACCACTGGTTGGGCAGCCCTGTACTAAATGTACAAGGGAGGGGGTATAAGGAAGGTAATCTGTTTGCCCACAGGAAATTGTTCAGTGACTGGAGAGATGTGGGTTGCCAACTGTCAGTATTTTGCCATAATCAAAAGATGTCTGAATATAGACCTTTGGTAAGTCTTAATTGAGATGGAGATGGAGGAGTAGTGTAAAATAAACCATGCAGGTTCATTCTGAAAGGTGTGGTCTGCGGATTTTTGTGACTCTATTCTCGGATCAAAAGGGTTGCAACCTGTTCTATTTTTTGCTGTGGCATGTATTTTTTGTGACCAGTTTTAATAAATGGAACGTTTTTTGGAGTGCGGCTGTCCAAGTTTTCTTCCATATTTTTGCATGTAACATGACGCTACTCTTATATCAAGACATTGCTTGTATAGCAAGGCAAAATGTATTAAAACATTTTGCTTGTCTTGCAAAACACTCTCAAACCAAGTTACTCTCAAACCAAGGTTTTACTGTACTTCAGATCCGCGCTATAGCCGAAAGACGGCTACAGCGCAGACCTAATTTGCCGGGAGGGTGTCCATTGATGTCCTTCCGTTCTCAAGCGGCCTGCGGCCCCCTGTAGGGCGCGCGTGGCGCGCTCTGTGATCAGCGAGTGATGGGGACAGATTACCACGTGATCAGCTGTCAGCCAATGGCAGCTGATCATGTGATGTAAACAGAGCCGATAATCTGCTATTTTTTCTCCTCACGCTATCAAAAAAAAGCCGATCACCGGTGGCTGTCAGAGGGACATCATTCCTGTTCAACTCTGGGCACCTCTGCCACCTGCCAGTGCCCACAGTGCCACCCATCAGTGCCCACAGTGTCACCAATCAGTGCCAACTACCAGTGCCGCCCATCGGTGTCACCTGCCAGTGCTCATCAGTGTCACCTACAAGTGCCATCTTATCTGTCCCCATCAGTGCCGCCTTATCTGTCCCCACCAGTGCTACCTTATCTGTGCCTATCAGTAAGTCTTAATTAAGATGGAGATGGAGGACCTTTGGTAAGTCTTAATTGAGATGGAGATGGAGGAGTAGTGTAAAATAAACCATGCAGGTTCATTCTGAAAGGTGTGGTCTGCGGATTTTTGTGACTCTATTCTCGGATCAAAAGGGTTGCAACTTGGGACAGTACTAAAAAATATGTAGAATGGAGCCTACGTCCAGATTGCATTGCCAATGGGAACAAACAATTCTGGAGGAGGGACAGGGTCCTGTACCACCTGGATAGGATCTTGTAGTTCATCTCCTGGATTTGCGTATTATTTATGCAGGATTATAAGGAAAAATAAATAATGCTTTGGGCTGCGAGTGTCAAGTTGGGACCTGTCTCTCATTGTTTGAAATAGACTGGGACACAGTCTATGGGTCTACAGTCTTTGGGTGTGTGAGTAGATTATAAACCATGGGAAGGGCGTGTCAGCATGGGTCTGATGCCGTAGATCGCCTCCAAGCCCATCAAGGGTTGAGTGAAGTCTCCAAGAGGATGTAAAGTGAGAAGAAAGTGAGTGTTGGGCCCACAGCGAGACCTGGTCTCTATTTTAACCACTTGCTGTCTGGGCAGTTCTTTTAATTTTTCACACAAGTTAATAATCAGCATTTTTTGATAGAAAATGACTTGGAACCCACAAAATATATATATTTTCTGAAAGCCATGTACGATAAAATGGTGGCTGTTGATTTTTTTTTTTACATCAAATGATATTAATGCAGGCCTGTTTCAAACACAAATTTTTATGAAAAAATAAAATTAATTTTAGGTCACACAAACACAAAATAATACCCAACATTTTTGGAAAAATTTGAAAGATGATGTTGCGTCGAATAAATAGAAATCAAACATGTTAAGACTCAAAACTGAGCAGAAAGACCTGGCACAAAAGAAGCATTTTCTCATACATCCCTGCAGTATTGGGTGAACGTTATTGTAGTGTTCAGCATTCCCTACACTAAACAGATTTTTTAACTACAGTAACACCTTGGTTTGCGAGCATAATTTCTTCCAGAAACATGCTTGTAATCCAAAGCACAAACATGCTTGTAATCCAAAGCACTTGTATATCAAAGCATTTTTTTACAGGATATACAAGAGAAGAGAGGCGCCTCTAAGGCCGGGTACACACGAACAAACATGTATGGTGAAAGCGGTCCGTCGGACCGTTTTCACCATACATGTCTGCCAGAGGGCTTCTGTACGATGGTTGTACACACCATCGTACAGAAGTCCGCGCGTAAACAATACGCGGGGCGTGTCCGCGGTGTCGCCGCGTCGATGACGCGGTGTCGCCGCGACAATGACGCAGCGACGTGGGTGGCCCGCCTTTAAAATGCTTCCACGCATGCGTCGAAGTCATTCGACGCATGCGAGGGACGGCGGGCGCCTGGACATGTACGGTAGGTCTGTACTGACGACCGTACATGTCCGAGCGGGCAGGATTCCAGCGGACGGTTTTAAAACACGTCCAGGAATATTTGTCTGCTGGGAAAAGGCCCGGCGGGCAAATGTTTGCTGGAATTCGGCCCGCTCGCGCCCACACACGACCGAACATGTCTGCTGAAACTGGCCCGCGGACCAGTTTCAGCAGACATGTTTGGTCGTGAGTATGGGGCCTAAGTGTAGCAATAAGTTGCTAAATGTTGTACCTTCATTAAATGTAACCATATTGCTAGAGGAAAGGGTAACTGCTCAGATGAAACCAAAGAGCCTTCTCACTGAATCCAAACCATGGGTGCAGGCAATGCAATGATGATGCAAAAATATGGAAGAAAACTTGGACAGCCGCACTCCAAAAAACGTTCCTTTTATTAAAACTGGTCACAAAAAATACATGCCACGGCAAAAAATAGAACAGAAGCTGACGCGTTTCACACTGTCTCCCAGTGCTTATTCATAGCTGAGATGAATAAGCACTGGGAGACAGCGTGAAACGCGTCAGCTTCTGTTTTATTTTTTGCTGTGGCATGTATTTTTTGTGACCAGTTTTAATAAAAGAAAAAAACAAGAAGAGGGGCGCCTCTGAGTATGTATCATAATAATAATTTAATAAACAACAACATCCACTCACATGGAGAACAGGTAAGTTGCATTCAAATCTGGTTGCTGGGCTGAAGAGATGAAAGTGGGACTGCAAGTCACAGCAAGTCCTGTAAAGCTGGCACCACATCAGATCCGTGCAGGATGGAGTGGGATGGCTGAGCACAGCGTGGTTTTCTTCAGTGATCCAGACTTGGGCATATCTTAGTCTATCAGGAAAAATCCATCTGATAAGAATATGGGTTCCAGGTAAAAGGTGTAGTGGAGAGTGACAAGAGCAGTGGCGGCTGGTGAAGTTTTAGGATGGGGGGGTGCAATACCCCGCCCTTCCACATTTGGCCCCTCCCACTTCTCATAAGCCACACCCCTTATAGAATCCACCGCTCCGTCCCCTGTATTCCACTTGCTTCCACTCAATGTCAGGAGTATACAGCTCAGCGTTACAGCACAGAGTATACAGCCCCAGCATCACAAATCATGGTATATAGCGCAGCCTTACAGATCGGTGCAAACAAACTAAAATATGACACTGTTAGTAATGAAGGACTCAAAATGGGCAGGAGATTACTAGAGACTGCGGACATACTGCACGAGATTATCAGAGACTGCGGACATATTGCACGAGATTGTCAGAAACTGCAGACATACTGCAAAAGATTAACAGAGACTGCGGACATACTGCAGGAGATTATCAGAAACTGCGGACATACTGCACAGGATTACCAGAGACTGCGGACATACTGCAGGAGATTACCAGAGACTGCAGACATACTGCAAAAGATTACCAGAGACTGCAGGCATTACTTGTCCTGCGACTTGGGACTTAAACGTTGCATGACAAGTCGTACCCCATGATTTCCAATGAGAACTGTTCATATCTGTGCGACTTCAAAGTAGTCCCTGCATTACTTTGGTCCCACTTTGATGCAACTTGAGGTCCATAGACCTCCAGAAATCAAAGGCATTGCTTTAAATCGCATCAAAATTGCAGTAGAATTGTGCAACTTTCAGACTGCATTAGCCTGAAAGTCGCAAGATTCTGCCACAATTTTTTGGTGCGATTTTGCAGCGACTTGAAGCAATGCCTATGTATTCTGGAGGTCTATGGACCTCAAGTCACATCAAAGTGGGACAAAAGTAATGCAGGGACTACTTCAAAGTTGCACAGATATGAACAGTTCTCATTGGAAATCGTCGGGTCCAACTTATCCTGCAACTTTCCAGTCCCAAGTCGCAGGACAATTTGCAAGCGGGGGGTGGTGTGGTGTTGACGGCCGATATTTTCCCTGCACATTAAGTATAAAAAAAGATTTTTTTTTAATAACTGGGGGGGGGGGGGGGGGCAGATACCTGTCTAAAGACAGGTATTTTCACCCACTTCCGGCCCGGCATTCACGGGCATTCCGTCACATCCCGTCGCCCCCCTGTTGTGTGCTGGGAACACCCGGCTCCCAGCACACAGAGGGAGCCAATCGGCGGGCGCGACTCGCGCATGCGCCGTAGGGAACCGGGCAGTGAAGCCGCAGCGCTTCACTTCCTGGTTCCCTCAGCGTGGATGATGGGGGGAGCAGCAGAGAGACGAGCGATCGCTCGTCCTCTGCTGCGATCGGCGCTGGACTCCAGGACAGGTAAGTGTCCTAATATTAAAAGTCAGCAGCTGCAGTATTTGTAGCTGCTGGCTTTTAATATTTTTCCCATGGCACATCCGCTTTAACTGTTAATAATATTAAATCTAAAAAAAAAACATTGATTGGGGGGGGGGGGGGGGTTGGTTGTTGCCTGGCATTATTTTCGCTGAATATTAAATATTCCAAAAAAAAAAAAAATTGGATTAAGCAGGGGGTGGGGGTGGGGTGGAGGGTGGATGCCAGTAGCCGAATATTACATGCAAAAAAGTTTTTTTTAAATAAGCGGGGGGGTGGGAGGGGGGGTCTGCCGAATATTAGATAAAAAATTATTTTCGCTGAATATTAAATATTACAAAAAAAAAAAAAATTGGATTAAGCAGGGGGTGGGGGTGGGGGAGGGGTGGAGGGTGGATGCCAGTAGCCGAATATTACATGCAAAAAAGTTTTTTTTGAATAAGCGGGGGGGGGGGGGGGTTAGGGGGTAACGGCCGTCGAATAAAAAAAAAAATTGTTGAATAAGCAGGGGGGGGTTGGATGCTGCCACCGATTCTTAGTATAAGCTGGTGGGGTGTTGTGTCGGGGCCGCCGGTGCTTAGTATTCAATACGACATGGCAGGCAGGCAGGCATAGCTCAGCTTACCTGTTCCTCGGTCGGGCGCACTGAGCTCGAGCAGTCCCGACGTCACTTCCTGTTTTTCCAGTGATGTCGGAACGAGCACAGAGACGAGCGGGTGCACACAGAAAGTGTATGCACCCGCTCGGCGATAACAATACTGTCCATCGCGCCGGAAGCAAGTGGCGCGATGGAGAACGCCACAAAGGCATATTTTGGCTTCCAATGTAGCGCCGCGTCTGCAATCCCGTGATTGCACAGACGTGGCGCTACTCTTTCTTGCACTGTGCCCGACGCGCGCACACAGTGCACTTAAGGCCCTTTTTTGTATTTTTTTTTAAAGGGACAGGTTTAAAAAAACATTGGCCCATATTCTCAGTGAAGTTACAATGGAGTAACTCAGGATACTCCATCGTAACTCCCTTTTTTGGCTCGTGTATCTATGCTCCTGATTCTTAGAATCATTTTTGCATAGATACACTTAAAGCGGTGGTTCACCCTCCTTCACCTCATTATTCCATTACTTTCGGCATCGTAGCGCGAGCTACGGTATGCCGGTCTTAAATTTTTAATCCCCGTACTCACTGTGCTATCGATGATTGAAGAATCCGACTCCCGCGGGGAATGGGCGTGCCTATGGAGAGGGAGGATGATTGACGGCCGGCTCTGGCACGTCACGCTCCCCGAAGACAGCCGGAGTAGGTCTCGGCTATTCACAGCGCCTGCGCACAGGCTATGCGCAGGCGCCGTGAATAGCCAAGCCTATTTCGGCTATTTCCGGAGAAGCGTGACGTGCCAGGGCCGGCCGTCAATCACCTTCTCTCACCATAGGAACGCCCATTCCCCGGATTCTTCAATCATCGATAGCACAGTGAGTACGGGGATTAAAAATTTAAGACCGGCATACCGTAGCTCGCGCTACGATGCCGAAAGTAATGGTCTAATAAAAAAAAACATATTTTTTTTTTTAACAGGGTGAACCCCCACTTTAAGATCCGCCATCTGTAAGTCACTTACACTGGCGGATCTTAAATGCAATGACGCCGGCCGCCGCTAGATGGCATTTAAGTGAAGGAGTCATTTGCGTATGCAAATGATCCTTCTACGCCGATTCCCGAATGAGTTCGTGTCCCGTAACCGTCGCTAACGTCGTTTGCGTAAGCGGAAACTTACTCCTGCTATATGAGGGGTAAGTTTCCGCAAGTCTCGCGTAGGCCATGTTACGGATGGCGTCGGGTCCCCGTCGTGTTTTTTCGTCGGGTACGTCGTTTACGTAAGTCGTTCTTGAATACGACTTTACGTCAATGACGCACACGTCGGCGTCATTGACGTTTTCCGCCGAGAACTGGAGCATGCGCACTGGGCTTTTTGAAGCCCGGCGCATGCCCAGTTCTTTTGCATCGGGGGCGCGCTTCATTTGAATAGAAGCCGCCCCCTTGGAGATCCGCCAGGCTACGCCGGGACACTTACACTCCGCTGTCCCAACTTATGGAGCAAGTGTTTGAGGAATACAACACCTGCTCCTGTAAGTTGGGACAGCGGAGTGTAAGTGCCTTAAGCGCAGCTGGCGGAAATTTACTCAGAATATGGGCCATTTATTTTTTTACTGACTGGGGGATGGGGGGCGGCGCCCGGGCGCCCCCTATGGACGGGCCGCCACTGGACAAGAGTCAGTGGATTATGGCAAGCCGCACTGTGGCTTTGGTGTGTACTCTATCTCTGTAGATTGAAAAGTAAACACGGCCCTGTATTCAAAGTGAGACTAGAGGAGCATTACAGCACGGCGCCCGGCAATGACATCACACACATGCGACATGTTTCGAAGCTAGCAAGCCATTGATGGAAAAAAGGCCGCACCTCTTTTTCAAGCATGCCCAAGCCTGGATCACTGAAGAAAACCACGCTGTGCTCAGTAGGGCGACCACATTTCCAAACTACCGTTCAGGGACACCCTCCCTTCCCAAAAATCAGCTTGTGCTGTAACGAATCACAGCACAGTGATTGGACACAAGAGGCGGGATTTATGAATTCTCCAATCCCAAGCAGGGGGCGGGATTGTGCTCCTCCAGGCATTTCCGGCCAGGGTAAGTACTGTCAGTGAGTAAAGCGGTGATGTGGAGACCATGTTTGGGGGCATCAGATTGGCCCGGGGGGGTCGGCTGTGTCAGTTTGATTCTGGGACACTGTATTGTCCTGAAATGAAGGTGCCCGGGACAGACCTGCAAAATGCGGGACTGTCCCGGGCAATCCGGGACACGTGGTCACCCTAGTGCTCAGCCATCCCACTCCATCCTGCACGGATCTGATGTGGTGCCAGCTTTACAGGACTTGCAGTCCCACTTTCACCTCTTCAGCCCAGCAACCGGATTTGAATGCAACTTACCTGTTCTCCATGTGAGTGGATGTTGTTGTTTATTAAATTATTCTTATGATACATACTCAGAGGCGCCCCTCTTCTTGTTTTTTTCCTAGTATACCGGAACCGGCTTTTGGTTTTCTTGGTGGCTGCCCTGACTGATACCCTGCCATATAGTTCTATGTGTGCATATATATGTGTATATACACACCTTCTTACCTTTGCCCTTGGACTATTGGGTACCACTACTTGAGGTACCTGTGTTTTGCGCCTTTTTTACTTGTTTAGAGTTTTAATAAAAGGAACAATTTTTGGAGTGCGGCTGTCCAAGTTTTCTTCCATATTTTTGCATGTAACATGACGCTACTCTTATATCAAGACATCGCTTGTATAGCAAGGCAACATTTATTAAAACATTTTGCTTGTCTTGCAAAACACTCTCAAACCACGTTACTCTCAAACCAAGGTTTTACTGTACTTCAGATCCGCGCTATAGCCAAAAGACGGCTACAGCGCAGACCTAATTTGCCGGGAGGGTGTCCATTGATGTCCTTCCGTTCTCGAACGGCCTGCGGCCCCCTGTAGGGCGCGCTTGGCACGCTCTGTGATCAGCGAGTGATGGGGACAGATTACCACGTGATCAGCTGTCAGCCAATGACAGCTGATCATGTGATGTAAACAGAGCCGATAATCTGCTATTTTTTCTCCTCACGCTATCAAAAAAAAGAAAAAAAAAAGCCGATTACCGGTGGCTGTCAGAGGGACATCATTCCCGTTCAACTCTGGGCACCTCTGCCACCTGCCAGTGCCCACAGTGCCACCCATCAGTGCCCACAGTGTCACCAATCAGTGCCAACTACCAGTGCCGCCCATCGGTGTCACCTGCCAGTGCTCATCAGTGTCACCTACCAGTGCCATCTTATCTGTCCCCATCAGTGCCGCCTTATCTGTCCCCATCAGTGCTGCCTTATCTGTGCCTATCAGTGCCCACCAGTGCCGCCTCATCAGCGCATATCAATGAAGGAGAAAAATTACATGTTAGCAAAATTTTATAACAAACTATGACATTTTACATGTTTTTTTGTTTGTTTATCAAAAAATAAAAACCCCAGCGATGAGTAAATACCACCAAATGAAAGCTCTATTTGTGTGAAAAAAATGATAAAAATTTCATTTGGGTAAAGCGTTGGGGGGAGGGGGCGGGGTCACGTGACGGGTGGCCCCGCCTCACCAATAAAAGAAATGTCACAGCTTCAGCCGCGTCATTCGCCGGGCTGTGTCCGGCGGAGAGAGGAGGCGGGCGATGCTGCGCTCTGGATCACGGATGATCTTCTCATTGAGAGGAGATCACCCGTCGCTGGATACTGACAACGTTGGAGCAGGGAGCCGGGACCGAGTGGATTGCCATCGCTGGACTTTTTTCTACGGTGTGTGTTTTTTACAACTATTTGCACTTCCTTCATAAAATGGTAGGGGTACAATGTACCCCATTACCAATTCACATAGGGGGGGCCAGGATCTGGGGGTCCCCTTTGTTAAAGGGGTCTTCCAGATTCTGATAAGCCCCCGCCCGCAGACCCCCACAACCACCAGGCAAGGGTTGTGGGGATGAGGCCCTTGTCCCCATCAACATGAGGACATCCTCCCCATGTTGAGGGCATGTGACCTGGTACGGTTCAGGAGAGGGGGGGCCGCACTCTGTCCCCCCCCTCTTTTCTGTGGCCGGCCAGGTTAACGTGCTCGGATAAGGGGTCTGGTGTGGATTTTTGGGGGAACTCCACGCCGTTTTAAAAAAAAATTTGGGGTGGAGTTCCCCTTAAAATCCACACCAGACCTGAAGGGTCTGGAATGGATATTTGGGGGGAAACCCCACGTATTTTTTTTTTTAAATTGACGACAGGGTTCCCCTTAATATCCATACCAGACCTGAAGGGCCTAGTAATTGAATTTAGGGGGAACCCCACGCTTTTTTTTTATTTTTTTTTAATGAATGAATTGTCTCTGAATTGCCGGGAGCCGACAATTCATTATAGCCGCGAGTCCGGTTTTAAATGACTTTTTTAAATTTAAAGGAATATTTCACTTTTATTGTTTCACTCTAAGCATTATTAAATTCACTGCTCCCGAAAAAATGGCCGTTTTTAAAAAGTTTTTTTGCATTGATACATGTCCCCTGGGGCAGGACCCAGGTCCCCAAACACTTTTTAGGACAATAACTTGCATATTAGCCTTTAAAATGAGCACTTTAGATTTTAAATGTTTGAGTCCCATAGACTTTAACGGGGTTCTAAAGTTCACACAAACATTTGGTGTGTTGGCAGGTTCTGGTGCGAATCGGACAGGGGGGTGTTTGACTCATCCCTAGTGCCCAGTAAGGAAGTGGTTAAAGGAAAGCCTTTAGCCCTGGTTCACATTGATCCTATTTTGAAATCACGCTACTTCAATGAGTGCGATTTCAAAGTAGCAGGTCAGCACGATTTCAGGTGCTACTTGAAAGACATCTGTGTGGCTTCATGCACAGATGTCTATTGAAATCGGCAAAAGTAGTGCAGGAACTTCTTTTTGCAAATCGGTGCGGCATCGCACTGATTGGCACAGTGCCATTGCCAGCAATAGGCTACGACTTGTCATGCGATTTGACCTGTCAAATCGATCCAATGTGAATGAGGGCTTAGAGTCCATTCTGAATCTGTCCCCATCACGTTACACTCAGGATGTTTGTCCGCTGACACCTGCGGCATCCAATCCCGTCCGCTAAAAACAGATAGATGGAGATCAAGCGGTCCATTTCCATTAGACTGCCCCATAGAGGACAGAAGGCTGTGTCACCTGGGTGGATACCAACATTATCGACGGGATACATACAGGGACTGGAGCTACTCAGTGATGTCAGCTGACATACGTTGGTGATTCTTGGTCACAGTAGTACAAAAATAACTGTTTGACCCAGAAGAAGAAGTTGCCTGTCAATTTAGTGAATAGGGACAAAGTAGGTGGATTATTGCATGGCCAGAGGGGAATCGATTAGCCATGACACTACAAACTGAAGTCACAACCTGTGAGCCCATCATTACAAGCTATGGCAAACAAACAACACAAGGATTATAATTACACTAATACCTAGTTAGAGCAACAAAAAACATTTGAAAGTGTACAATGCCTTTAAAGGGGTTGTAAATGAAAAAAATGTTTTCCCTAAATAGCTCCCTTTACCTTAGTGCAGTCCTCCTTCACTTACCTCATCCTTTGATTTTGCTTTTAAATGTCCTTATTTCTTCTGAGAAATCCTCACTTCTTGTTCTTCTGTCTGTAACTACACACCGTAATGCAAGGCTTTCTCCCTGGTGTGGAGAAAGCCTCTTGAGGGGGAAGGTGGCGAGCAGGCAAGTCAGGACACTCTCTACTTTGCAGATAGAGAAAGGAGCTGTGTGTTAGTGGGTGTCCTGACACTCCTGCTCGCCCCCTCCCCCTCAAGAGGCTTTCTCAACACCAGGAAGAAAGCCTTGCATTACGGTGTGTAGTTACAGACAGAAGAACAGGAAGTGAGCATTTCTCAGAAGAAATAAGGACATTTAAAAGCAAAATCGAAAGGATGAGGTAAGTGAAGGAGGACTGCACTAAGGTAAAGGAAGCTATTTAGGGAAACAAAATGTTTCCTTTACAACCCCTTTAAGATACCAATAAAGGAGAGCCATTAACGTGTGACATAAAAAAAAAGGGGAAGCCTTGCCAATAGTTTAATTTGCTGATTTAGCTCTACTTGGGAGAAAAATGGGATATACTGCGCTACTAAACACATCAAAATTTAAATGCCACAGCTCATAATGTAAGACCATACATTTAAACAAATACAAAAAAGAAAAAGTAGAGCTGCGCAACACAAAAAATGATAAAGTGAATTACCATGAGTGCCAAAGCTGACAAATTAATAACCAATGTGATTCGCTATCTTATAGCGAAACGTACGTCGGGAGGCAGACGTGCTGACGTCATCGCTCTGAACGGGAGATCGCATGCCGGCCGGCTCTCCATTGTCCTATACGGATGTTTGTTACTCTTTTAAACTGTAAGTTGCCATTTTGGTTATTAACTCTGATTCATCATACGATACACACTATGTGAGTCTCTCTTCATTTTGAGTATCCATGCTGAGCTTTGCGGCCTTTGTGCCCGTTGAGTTAATTCCATCTGATCGCTCGCTTTCCCTGCCATTGGAGAACGCTATCTATTGGGAACACGTCTAATGCCGCGTACACACGATCATTTTTCGTCATGAAAAAAAGGACGTTTTAAAAAAATGTAATTTAAAATGATCGTGCGTGGGCTTCACATACTTTTTCGGGTTCTGAAAAACGACAATTTTTTTTTCCGAACATGCTGCATTTTTTAACGATGTTTTAAACAATGTCGTTTTTCGGGTTGTAAAAAATGATCGTGTGTGGGCTAAAACGACATTAAAAACCCGCGCATGCTCACAAGTTATGAGACGGGAGCGCTCGTTCTGGTAAAACTACCATTCGTAATGGAGTAAGCACATTCATCACGCTGTAACAGATAGAAAAGCGCGAAGCGTCTTTTACTAACAGGAAATCAGCTAAAGCCGATGTATGTGTTGTACGTCACCGCGCTTTGCTAGAGCAGTTTTTAAAAACGATCGTGTGTGGGCAACGTCGTTTTAATTATGAAGTTGGAAAAAACAACTTTTTTTCTACATGCCGAAAAACATAGTTTTTTTCATGCCGAAAAATGATCGTGTGTACGCGGAATTTTACTTTTGTCCCATTACAGCTTACCTCTGGTAAGCATACAACTTTATAGGTGGTGGTGCACAGGTGTGATTGGTGACACATTGTGGTTCTGCTGTTTTCTCGCACAGGATTTCTATTTGCTCACTGGTTGCTGCACTGTGTATCTTACTATAGGACTATCATATCGATTCATCAGTGATTGGATATTCCTTTTTCCTTTTTTGTTGGTTCACATATGGACTATATATGCACTTTGATTTATATATATTATATGTTTGTTTTTTTCATTAATTTTAACCAATTTTTATATTAAATGTTTACTGGATTACGCTATGTTGGCCTTTCTTTCCTTCCTCACCTGGCTATTATCATACATGACTGCTTGTGAGTGGTTGGGGAACGATTTATTGCCGAAGAAACGACGACCAGTCGCATAGACCCTTAGGGCGGGTTATAGGCCATACATCTACAGAAGATCTCTAGTTGGGATCTTCATCTTCGGTAAGAGGCAGTTATATAGAAGGTGGAGGATTTCTTTCCTATAACATCACTTTTCCTTGGTTTGCTCTGGTTTGAAGTCACCAACTTACCTATGGGAGGACTGTACATCTTTAGCCTTTTTTGATCATCATCTGATGTGTGTTTTTTTGAAAAACAGAACATTCACTTGTTCATTTTCTATTTGGACACATTAGAATTTACTGCAAATAGGGATACCTGTTTTGTGTTATGATATCAGGGATATCGACAATATATGCATTCACTTACTTGGTTATATTGGTTTTCTTGGATAT
This sequence comes from Rana temporaria, assembly GCF_905171775.1. Taxonomy (NCBI): domain Eukaryota; kingdom Metazoa; phylum Chordata; class Amphibia; order Anura; family Ranidae; genus Rana; species Rana temporaria. The sequence continues at coordinate 384,869,718 of NC_053492.1, read as the reverse complement.
TTTCACGTTCATTTGTGCAGCTTGTTTTTTATATATGTCTATTTTTTGTGTGTGTCTCACATTTTAAGTTGCAGCATTATTGTTAATTGTTCACATTTATTGTAAACAGACAGCGCAGTATCACCCCTTTTTTTATGCATGTACTGTGACATACTGAAGCAGAGCATGATCCCCTCCCTTTGGAGACTGGGCCGCAGGGCAGTATTCCAACATGATAATGACCCCAAACACACCTCCAAGATTACCACTGCCTTGCTAAAGAAGCTGAGGGTAAAGGTGATGGACTGGCCAAGTATGTCTCCAGACCCAAACCCTATTGAGCATCTGTGGGGCATCCTCAAACGGAGGGTGGAGGAGCGCAAAGTCTCTAACATCCACCAGCCCTGTGATGTCGTCATGGAGGAGTGGAAGAGGACTCCAGTGGCAACATGTGAAGCTCTGGTGAACTCCATGCCCAAAAGGGTTAGGGAAGTGCTGGAAAATAATGGTGACCACACAAAATATTGACACTTTGGGCCCAATATGGACATTTTCACTTAGGGGGTGTACTTACTTTTGTTAACAGTGGTTTAGACATTAATGGCTGTATGTTGAGTTATTTTGAGGGGACAGCAAATTTATAATGTTATACAAGCGTGCATTCACTACATTGTAGCAAAGTATAATTTCTTCAGTGTTGTCACATAATAAAATATTTACAAACATGTGAGGGGTGTACTCACTTTTGTGAGATACTGTATGTTGCATATTTATGACTTTTGAGATAAGAATTCCTTTGACCGTTTGTTCAAGCAATGCTAAAGTGGTACTTACCTTCACTGTGCAGCTCGTTTTCCACAGAGTGGCCCGAACATCCTCTTATGGGGTCCCTCTGCGGCTCTCGTGGCTTCACCCCGCATTAGATAACCCCCTAGGAGGGGGTTACCTTGCGGGAGTGCTCCTGAGTCATTCATTCAGCGTCCATAGATGGCGAGTGTATGACTCGGCCCCGCCCTGCGGCGCCCACTTCATTGGATTTGATTGACAGCAACGGGATCCAATGACTGCGCTGCTATCAATCTATCCAATCAAAGCCGGTATTCCGTGGAGAGAAGGACATCGGGGATAAAGGGGTTTAGGTAAGTAAAACGGGGGGGGGGGCTGTGACTGCCAGGTGTTTTTTCACCTTAATGCACAGGATGCATTAAGGTTAAAAAAACACGAGCCTTTACAACCCCTTTAACCAATTTAGACATTGTACAGGAGACGGTCAGAGACTGCAGACATTGTACAGGAGACGGTCAGAATCTGCAGACATGGTAAAGGAGATGGTCAGAGACTGCAGACAGTTCTGGACGGACACTCACCTATGCTTAGAACACTAGTTCTGGATGGACACAAACAAGGGGAGAAGGGGGGGGGAACTCTGCCACTTCGGCGCCCCCACCTCTGTAGGCGCCTGGGTGCAGAGCACCTGTGCACCCTGCCTAGGATCGGCCCTGCCACAATGTGAATGGACACATTTGTGAGCAGTGTCCACATGGTTGATATAGACGTCCCCTGGCACAATTCCAGGGCATAACCTAATCTGCCTCTGAACCAAATTCATGGCAACGTAAGTCTGTAGACTTTAGACAATATTTCAGAGCACAGACCTCCATGCCTTCCAACCCACAAATAGGCCGAACTTTATTGGTATCACAGCTTTATAGACATAGTGACATAAGCAAGCATCATTCATATGGGTGCATCCGATTGGCCCATTCATATAGTCTTCTCTTGTTACATCTTCTGCTTGCCACGAGGCTAACATTCCAGGCTTTCATGGGGGCCATATTGCTTTGGTCGATGTGGGGGGGGGGGTGAACGAGTAACAGCTGATTAGGAGTAGTAGAAGGGGGGGGTTTAGAGACATCTGTTTTCACTTTTCAATTCCAGGCTGAGATTTAACTCTATAATGACTCTTTCAAGGAAAACAATACTAGCGTAATACACACACATATATATATATATATATATATATATATATATATATATATATATATATATATATATATATATATATATATATATATATATTAGTGCTGTCAAACGATTAACATTTTTTATTGCGATTAAACGCATTAATGTCATAGTTAACTCACGATTAATCGCTCTAATTTATGACGAATTTCCCCACAAATATCGCACAATTCTGCAAGTGATTATAATTTATTATCGCTGTTTTCTAGCTGATCTAAAACCATTTTTGACATAAAGGGACACTTTTGGACAATCTACAGTTTTTCAGGCAGAAAGAATAGTTTTTATTTTATAAAAGAACATGTAGGACACTGGGCAGACCATTAGGGACAAGGGGGGGGTGTATTTTTTACATAGAGTACTGTAATCTATAAGATTACAGTATACTGTGTGTATTGTGTTTGTTTACTTTTTTAAATTTGGCGCCGTTCTCCTCTCCCGTGCGTCGTAACGTCGCAGGGAACGGAGCTCGGTGGCACACATGCACTGTGAATCGAGCGAGGAGGACCCGCCAAGCGAGGAGGACCCGCCAAGCGAGGAGGACCCGCCAAGCAAGGAGGACCCGCCAAGCAAGGAGGACCCGCTCGATCACACAGCGGGGTGGCATCGCTGGATCCAGGGACAAGGTGAGTAACTTGCCTGTGAATCCAGCGAGAAGGTAAGCCGCGCCGCGCCGCTGCACACTCTGCATGTCCACCCCGAGGGCTCCTGCGTTAATCGCGCGATAAAAATATTGACGGCGTTAACATGGGTTTGCGTTAACGCCGTTAATATCGCGTTTAACGCACAGCCCTAATATATATATATAGATATAAACAGCATGCCAAACGCGGGAGCCAGTGTCTTAAATAGACACTGCCCTGACCCAAGATGGCTGTGAAGGTCACGAGGGAAACCAGCGTTCAATTGGGCAGAAAATCATAGAGGAAAGAAGTTCCTCACAACTTCCTTCCCCTTCTGCATTGCCACTTTGGTCACATGCCACCTACAGTGGGGAGTACAGACTGCACCTGCCAACACATTGGCTGAAATTGAGCTGTGCTCAGAGACATGAGAGTAAAGTCTTTAAAAAGCAGCAAAAGTCTAGAAGAGTGACACCCACTAATTTTCTCGGCAACACCTTCAAGTTGGCCTTGAACGTGGTATAATTCTGGTATTTTTTAAAAGCATACACCCTTGGCATAAATGAACATCGAATTCCCTATTGTCAAATAGTTCAAAAGCTTTGCATGCTTTTTCAGTGGATACAAGGAGGTTGATTTACTAAAGGCAAATCCACTTTGCAAAAGTGCACTGCAGGTGCACTTGGAAGTGCAGTCGCTTTAGATCTGAGGGGTGGATCTGAAATGAGGGGAAGCTCTGTTCAGTGCTGTATTCTGGCCTAGGCCGACAAGGCCCAGGCTTAGGGCGGCACCCGCGCCCTCCTCCAGACTCCCGCACGCAGGGCCACTATCAGAGTGCTGATTAGCACTGCTACGGTTTGCACCCGGTGCGCAAGGGGCCAGAAGCAGTTTAAACAGGAGCCGTTCCCCCGTCACCCCCAACATGCCGTGATCCTGCTGTGGCCAATCATGGGGAGGGAAACAGCGAACAGAAAACTGGGCGGCCAGAGAGCCACGCTGTACTCCGTGCCACCAGAGAGCCACGCTGTTCCCACGCCACCAGAGAGCCGCGCTGTACCCCGCGCCACCAGAGAGCCGCACTGTACCCCGCGCGCCAGAGAGCCACGCTGTTCCTACGCCACCAGAGAGCCGCGCTGTACCCAGCGCCACCAAAGAGCCACGATGTACCCCACGCCACCAGAGAGCTAGGCTGTTCCCATGCCACCAGAGAGCCACGCTGTACCTGCACCATCAGAGAGCCATGCTGTACCCGCACCATCAGATAGCAACGCTGTTCCCGCACCACCAGAAAGGGAGCCCCGCTGTACCCGCACCACCAGAGATGGAGCCACATTGTACCCACACCACCAGAGCAAGAGTCACGTTGTACCCGCACCACCAGAGAGGGAGAAAGAGAGAGCCACTGCCAGGATACAGACATGCTACACTACTGACTAGAGTCACCCCGGACAACCCAGAGTGAGCGAACGTCCAGCCAGAGGGATCACTGTTGCGTTTTCGCTGGGTCTGGTAAGAGGGCCTGTTGGCCATTATCCATTACTATTCCTAGGGACTGAGCCATTAGGAAGTGCCTAGCCTGCCATTCTCTAGGCCTTATTGACCGCCACAACATCAGTCTCTGTCCTCTTCCCACAGCGTCCCTCTGTCTTCCTCCCACGACATCTTTTTCCCACAGCGTCCCTCTGTCCTCTTCCCACGGCATCCTTTTCCCACAGCGTCACTCTGTCCTCTTCCCGCGGCGTCCCTCTGTCCTCTTCCCGCGGCGTCCCTTTGTCCTCTTGCCACGGTGTCCCTCTGTCCTCTTCCCATGGCGTTTCTCTGGCCTCTTCCTCTGTCCTTCTCCCAGGGCATCCCTCTGTCCTCTTCCCATGAAGATGACAGGGTGGGTCTTAAAGAAGAAGGGGTGTGGCTTTGACAGGAAGGGGTGGGTCATATTTAAATTAGGGGGTGCGCAAGTTTAGTCAGGCCTAGGGCAGCACAAAACCTTAATACACCTCTGGCTCTGCTGATTTTATCATCCAATCACGTGCAATTTAAAATGCTGTTTTTTTTATTTTCCTTGAATGTCCCCCTCAGATCTACAGCGATTGCACTTCCAAGTGCACTTGTAGTGCAAAGTGGATCTGCCTTTAGTAAATAAACCCCCATGGTGTTCTCTGCAAGGCATAAAGGCCAAGTTCATTCATTATTTATTGTATTTACTATTACAAATTATTAATAAATAATACAATTATATATTTATTATTACTAAGTGCATTTATTATTTGTTTTATAATGGAGCTTGCTCAGCAGATCGTGGGTGCAATGTCAGGCTCTTGCAGACACTCAGTACAGCTGTCTGTCCGTACCTTCTTGTAAGAGGGGTAGACTGGTGGTCCCATACCTTCCAATCTTTTGAGATGGGAATGAGGGATACCTATTAGCAAAAAAAAGATTAGTTAACTGCTTGCCGACCAGCCGCCGTCATTCTACGGCGGCAGGTCGGCTCTCCTGGGCGAGAGCCCGTACATTGACGTCTGCTCTATTAGCGGCCACTAGGGGCTCTCCCCGCTCTCCGTGACTCCCGTGCGGGTGCCCGGCGGGCGCGATCGCCGCCGGGCACCCGCGATTGCTCGTTACAGAGCGGGGACCGGGAGCTGTGTGTGTAAACACACAGCTCCCGGTCCTGTCAGGGGGGGAAACGCTGATCCTCTGTTCATACAATGTATGAACAGAAGATCAGTGTTTCCCCTAGTGAGGCCACCCCCCCACAGTAAGAACACACCCAGGGACATACTTAACCCCTTCCCTGCCCCCTAGTGTTAACCCCTTCACTGCCGGTGGCATTTTTATAGTAATCCAATGCATTTTTATAGCACTGATCGCTATAAAAATGCCAATGGTCCCAAAAATGTGTCAAAAGTGTCCGAAGTGTCCGCCATAATGTCGCAGTACCGAAAAAAATCGCTGATCGCCGCCATTACTAGTAAAAAAAAATATGTAAGTGGGCATCACCCCATGCAAATGATGGTCCGACCGTGGTCCGACCGTGTCGCAGAGAGATACGTCGGGCGTATCTTAAACGGCGCATGCGATGTGACGACGACAGATTGTCTGCCGCACAACTGCACCCGGCGTAACCCCTAAGATACGCGGGCCCACTGCCTATGCCCAGTGCATAAATACGCCCAGACATGCGCCCGTCAAGTGCAAAAGTACGCAAGCATTTTTGGGTGCTAGTACTTTTGTTTTTTTGGAAATATCTCTGCACCAGGGACTTCGACTGACCGCAGGATGACCAACTTTAGCCCTGAGGAGAAGGCTATAATTATTGATGGCCTCTCCCAATACGGTGCCCGCCTCTATGGGCCACAGAGTGGCACCACTGGCAAGGACGACAAAACCTGCATATATATGGAGAAGCGTGGAGCCAAAACATATCAGGAGAAAATTCCGTTGGGATGTTGCTTTGACGGTATATGAAGCTGTCGTGGCTGGCCCCTGGGTGTTTGGCACGGACATGCCATATGAGGCATTGGGCATCGGCTATCACCTGTACGTTGATGGAATGCCAATGCTTCCGATTGCAGTATATGTGCTCTGTGTCACGGGGGGGCCGTAGTGCCACATGGGTGCAATCAAGGGCCCCCACGGTGCGTGGGAATCCTGCAGTTCTGTAGAAATCTGCCATTGTCTTCTGCCGCAGATGCTCCTGGGTGGGTTTGATGATGTGGTGGGACATGCGTCTGAGGATTGCGGGGACAACCTGGTGCACGCATCTGCTCATGGTGGATTGTGACATCCCAGCCACGACTCCACTTGCTCTTTGAAATGATCCACTTGAAAGGAAATGCAGTGTTGCCAGTACCTTGACCAGTGGCTGCACTGCATGTACGCGGTGTGTCTTGCTGGTGATGTCATCATGCAGGGTTCTGGCTAATTCCATGATGGCATCAGGGCTGAATCTGAAGAAGCGATACACCTCTGATTCACCCATGCCAAAGACGTCAATGCACGTTCGGTATATCCTCTCCCGTGCCCTCCTACGTGCCCGTCGACGCAGTAGTGCTATGACCACGGCTGCCCCTGGCATGTTGGCATACAGATGTGTTGTCCTGCAAGTGTTGTTGCTCAGGTCGTCTGTAACGGTGCTGCTGTAGCTGCTCTCCAGCTGACCTGTGCAACTCTGGTGCAAAGTTACCCCTGCTTTATGAGGGGTAGCTTTACGCCGGACTTTCCACTTACGCGCATTGCGCGTAGCCTGCGCCGGCCATTTGCATATTTGAATACAAAATCCATGGGAGCGGTAGATCCGTCCAGCGTAAATATGCCGGTAAGTTAAGCCGGTAGGAAGAAGCCTATTTTGAGGCGTATCTGGTTCTGTAGGTACGGCGCATAGATACGACGGCCCAAATTTACACTTACGCCGCGCATCTCGAGATACGCGGGTGTAAGTGCTATCTGAATCCGGGCCAGAGAGTCTGAAAAACAGGCTCAGTCCTTAAAGCGTTAGTAAAGGAATTATTTTTTTCCATTTAAAATAACAAACATGTTATACTTACCTAGACTGTGCAGTTCGTTTTGCACAGAGTGGCCCCGATCCACGTCTTCTGGGGTCCCTCGGGGGCTGTCTCTGGTCCTCCCCGAAATTACTCACCACAGTCATGCGAGAGCTCGCATGGTGGTCAGTAATTGCGGGCGCGCTCCCGTGATACAGCGAGCGGCCATAGCCGCTCACTGTATCACTCGGCCCCGCCCCTCGGCGCGCCGCGTCACTGGATGTGATTGACAGCAGCACCAGCCAATGGCTGCGCTGCTCTCAATCCATCTGCTCTAGCCAATCAGCGGCCAGGCTGAGCGGCGAAGAGGATCTCGGGACCACGTGGGACTTTTAGATTGCATTAAGGTGAAAAAAATGTTTTCTTTACAACTCCTTTAAGTGGTTAAAGTGGAGTCCCACCCATTTTCTAAACTTTCTCTGTATACAACCTCCTTAGCTAATCCTTTTCACATTGGCGTTTACATTTTTTTTTTCTGCCTAGAAATACCGTTTTAATCTAATTTCTTCTTGGCTTCCGGCCCTAATAGCCTAGGCAATTAAGTCATTGGGCGATTTGCAAGGGTTCCTGGGATAGCGGCATCATGTATCTCAGGAGTCCCAGCGAATCACCTAATTCCTGAAATCTCGCGTTATTTGCAAATGACGCGAATGAATGAGAGAGCCACGCTCTGACAGGAGAAAGGGAGGAGGCAAGCGGGGGAAACATTCTGAAAGCGCGCCTCCTCCCTGTGTCACCGCTGTCTGAGTTGTGCTGAGCTGCAGCCCACCCTGTCACCATTTCACTGATCGGGGGGGAGGATGTATGGGGGGGGGGGGGGGGTAGTGGAGGACACTTGACAGCACCTGCTACAACAGGCTGATGCTGATTCTGAAAGCGCGTCTCCTCCCTGTGTCACCGCTGCCTGAGTTGTGCTGAGCTGCAGCCCGCCCTGCCACTATTTCACTGATGAGGGAGATGGATGGGGGGGGGGGGGGCAGAGGAAGGCACTTACAGCACCTGCTACGACAGGCCAACGCCGACATTGCTACAGTATGGCAACAGGTCAGTGAGGCCTTACTGTGCATGTACAGAAGTCCAGGAAATGAACACAGGAGGGCTTCAGATGCCCACACCCAAAATGGAACCTGCCTGCTTCCGAGATCTGTGAGTAAAAAACGATTTTTCAAGAAAGTAAAAGCGCAATAAATATAACATGTTAGAAATGTTAATTTACATGTTTTGACAATTACAGAGCAGTCTTTAAAAAAAAAAAAATGTTTGGGGGACTGGAACTCCCCTTTAATGTGTTTCTGTTCATCGTCATAACAGTGTAGCAGCCTCCTGGACCTCTAACGACTTGATGGTGACCTCCAGAGTCAGGGAGAGCTGACATCCATCTTCATAGAGTGGGTTACCAGGCATGGTGGGTGTAATGCAAGATGAAATGATGGACGCCGGTCACTTTTTGACACAAGACTCCAAGACACAATAGATAGACAGCTGTACAGTTCAAAGCCTCCAGCCGAATGCAACTTCTGTATTGGCAGGACCGGCTGTCTCCTATGGCAACTAAGCTTTTAATAGTTTCCAAAGATCTTCACACATAGAACTTGGCAACAGAGTATGATTCTTCTCTTATCTCACTGTTTCTCGATATATATATTCAATCACTGAGCTCCCAGTCTCTCAATAGACTTCAAGATCCGAGTTGCCAGCTGGATCCCCTGAGCTCTTCCACAGCTAACCCGCTGCACACTCCTCAAGTATCAACCCCACTAACCTGCTGGGTCCCTGGCTTGGCACTTGCTGAAGCTTTCCCACTTCTTCACCGTCCCCAGCTGGTGGGAAGACTGCTCTGGTACTTCTTCAGGTTTACTCACAGTAGTCTCTGGTAATAAGGTGGCGACTGCTTCCCCTTTTACCTCCGACCAAGACTGGTTCCCTGTCTGGCAGAACCTCTGTAACTCAGTTGGACTCCAATCCTGCAGTCCCAACCCTACGCTGCTTCTCCTGCTCCTGGATAGGCATCAGGCAGCCTAGAAGCCAGGTGACCCCGGGATAGGCCGCAGGCTTTTGGCCTAGCAGCCCGGGACGACATAACACACGTCGACCCAGACAGCCGACCAGGTGGCACAGAACCCAATCACCTGACTCCATCCAAATAAATAGGCTCTCTCAGCAGGCCAAAGGACTAAAGAAACCCCTGCCAATTGGCTGAAACGCCCCATCCATTAATAATCTTACCTTGCTATGCCCTTGTTTATCTAATGTCACCAGCAACAGTGCCACCCAGTGACAGAAGAGAAAAGGTGCAGCAACTCCAGAATTAGAGAGGGATCAGTGGATCTCCTAACAATTAACCAGAACATTTACTATCTGGCAAACTACATTTGTAAACAACCCTGCCTAAACACCAGGGTGCTACAACAGGATGATGGTACCCCTTTCTTAAGTTATTTGATTATCTCCATTTAAGGCCTCACTATTTATTTCCAATGTGCAATGTGTGCTGCTTTTTCTTTTTCAATCTGGTTGTTTTTTCTCCCTGCTTTGCTGGGAGAAGAAACAGCCAGATCGCTGTTCGCAGTACACAGAGTTCTAAACACATAGCCAATCAGTTGATTTCAGCCAAAATTATTGTCTGAAATCAGCTGCCAAACTCATGCTGTGGGTCGGTAGTAGGCACGCGCCTACAGGTACCAAACCCGGTGTTCTGCCGAAAACTCCATCTCGCCAAAATCTCTAAGCACGTCACTTCCAGTGACTCTCCAGCAGCAATAATTGGAAATTGACGAGATGGCTGCTTTCACAAAACAACGGCAGCGTATACACTACGGTATACAAGGAGTTGGCTGTTGTCATGAATATGCATCAAGTCTGTCTGGTTACCTGATCTCCATGTGTCCATTAGAGGCTGACCCTGTTCTGGTTTCCCTTTTTATCACTTCCTCTTCCTGTATGGCTCCACCCTAGTCCATCCCAGGAAGCCTATATTAACCGTTGCTCTACAGGTCTGCAGTGCTGTTAAACAGTGTTCCTATGCTTAGTTCCTGTCTGCAGTATAGTTGCTAGTTCCTGTTTGCAGAGTGCTTCGTTCATCTTCCGTGTACCGTTTTGGCTTGTTCCCGACTTCCTTGTCTGCCTGTGCCCCTGACTATTTGCATGTCCCACGGTTATCCTTGTCTGCCTGTTGCCCTGACCTCGGCTTGCCCATTACCACTGTTTGTCCTGCTGACTGCTTCCCCTTTCTCCCTGCGGAGTGTGACTTGAGGAATCTCGGGGATGCGACCTGGACCCAGTTGCGGCCAAGACCACCCTTACCATCAAAGGCTCTGGTGAATACAAAACTGGGTCTTAGACTCCGCGCCCTGGGTGATCTTAGGTTCAAGCTTCGTCTCTGCTAGCAGTAGTCGGCCATAGGATTCACCACCCTGTGGTGCATCCCTGACCCCTACGGGGTGCACTTGTCACCTGGCTACGGGTGACCTGACAGTTTGAACAGCCATGAATCCGGCCGACATGCCGCTCCCCGCAGATGATCCATTACAGTACATTGTTCGCAGACTCGAGACGCATGAAGCTAATCAGGATCAGGTGATGTGTTTCCTTCAGGATCTGGCTTCCCGCTTTGATCAGCTTCAGACCTCGCTGGGAACCCCGAATCCGCAACCCCAAGTACAACCAGCAGCTGCACCTGTTGCACCAGTCGCAGAGTCGCATTCACTGAAGTTATCACCTCCAATCCGCTTTTCTGGAGACTCCAAAGCCTACAGGGGATTCCTTAGCCAATGCACTATTCATTTTGAGCTCCTGCCCCAGTACTTCTTGTCTGATCGGGCCAAGATAGCCTATATCATTTCTCTCCTCTCCGGGGAAGCCTTAGCCTGGGCTGCCCCTCTGTGGGAATTTAATGATCCAGTGGTTTCTAGCCTGCCTGTTTTCTTGAAACTTTTTCGGAATATCTTTGAAGAACCGGCTCGTGTCTCTTCAGCAGCCAGCGCCCTTTTACGTCTCTGCCAAGAATCCCGTTCAGTGGGACAATATTCTCTTCAGTTCCGTATCCACTCAGCTGAACTGAGCTGGAACAATGAGGCCTTAGTCGCAACCTTTTTGCATGGCCTATCTGATAGAGTGAAGGATGAACTAGCAGGAAGAACCATCCCCACTGATCTGGACGGAGTGATCTCCTTGTGTAATCAGATCGATATTCGCTTTCAGGAAAGGACCCTAGAAAAGCAACGCCAACATCCCTTGGCCCTTAGTCAGCCTGAGCTCCCCTCTCTTCGACCCGTGGAGCATCCCTTGCCAACTGAGGAACCCATGCAGCTGGGTCGACCAGGCTATCCCCTGAGGAACGTGCCAGGCGCAGAACTCTAGGCCTGTGTCTATACTGTGGGGGCAAAAGTCATTTTCGTGACACTTGCCCTCTTCGCCCCGAGAAACGCTCGGGTTCAATACATCTGGAAGGTGGAGTATTGGATCCAGAAATATCCCCTTCACCTTCTCGTCTTTTTCTTCCTGTGTCCCTTCATTTTGGTGCTTCTTCTCATTCGGTCTCGGCATATCTGGATTCCGGAGCCGCTGGCAATTTCATAGACTGGGAAATCGCATCGTCCATGAGACTTACCCTTTTGCGCCTCACCACACCATTGGTGGTCTCGGCGATTGATGGCACTGTTCTCCCGGGGAGTCCTATTCGCTTCCAGACAGTCCCTGTTAAGATGTCAGTAGGCACACTTCACCAGGAGTGGATATCCTTCCTTGTTCTACCTAAAACCTCAGCTCCTATCGTTTTGGGTCTTCCTTGGTTAAGACTCCATTCTCCTCACATTGACTGGACTGCCGGACAGATCCTGGCTTGGGGTCCCTCCTGTTCCACGTCTTGCCTACCCAAGGTTGCCCCAAAAGAGAAACTTTCTGTTGCCACCATTCCAGAATCTTTTGCTCGTCCTTCCACATGTAGTGGTGTCCGGAATGTGTCCTGCAATAGTCAGGCTGATGCACTTTCTAGCCAATGTAGCACTCTGGATGAGGAGCCCGTCTGTGAACCTGAGCCGATCATTCACTCCAGTTTACCGTTGACTGTCCCTAAAACGCACAGCCAGGCTAACTTGTCTGCGAGTTCTGCAGTCACTACGCCTTGTGATGCGATTCGGGTAATCACTACACCTGACTATGCTATTCAATCGGCCTCTGCATCAGCTATGCCAGGTCAGCCCATGCCCAGTGAGCCTCCTACCTTTTCTTGTTCAGGCCCTCCTGCAACCTGTCTAAGGGGCTCAATCCATCCTTTGGATAGATTGCCTCATTCGGCCAAATGGGGTTTTCTACCTTGTTTTCAGGGCTCTCTGCATTCTGCTGGTTTCCCTGCTATCCAGCTTGACTCCTGTGCCCTGTCACCTTCTAACCAACCTGACTTCAGGGTTCCTCTGACCTCTGCCCAGTCTGATGGTCCTGTGCTTAATCCCCAGTTCATCGTTAAGGGTCTGCTTGATCCTAATCGGATTCCTGTTGACCCTCTCACGCCCTTACTTATTCCTAAAAGGCCTTTGGTCCTCAATAAATCCTCTCCTCCTGTCCCTACTTCGGTTCTGGTCAATGAGGATACTCAAGTTCTGGATTCTCGTCTCTGCAGAGGCATTTTTCAGTACCTTGTGCTTTGGAGAGGATTTGGTCCTGAGGAGGCGTCTTGGATTTCTGCATCTGAGATCTTTGCGCCCCATTTGTCGAGGAGGTTTCTTCTGGGATTCCCCTTTAGCCCTGGCTCCAGGCTGGGGAGGGGGAGGGGCCTTAAGAGGGAGGGTACTGTCATGAACATGCATCAAGTCTGTCTGGTTACCTGATCTCCATGTGTCCATTAGAGGCTGACCCTGTTCTGGTTTCCCTTTTTATCACTTCCTCTTCCTGTATGGCTCCACCCTAGTCCATCCCAGGAAGCCTATATTAACCGTTGCTCTACAGGTCTGCAGTGCTGTTCAACAGTGTTCCTATGCTTAGTTCCTGTCTGCAGTATAGTTGCTAGTTCCTGTTTGCAGAGTGCTTCGTTCATCTTCCGTGTACCGTTTTGGCTTGTTCCCGACTTCCTTGTCTGCCTGTGCCCCTGACTATTTGCATGTCCCATGGTTATCCTTGTCTGCCTGTTGCCCTGACCTCGGCTTGCCCATTACCACTGTTTGTCCTGCTGACTGCTTCCCCTTTCTCCCTGCGGAGTGTGACTTGAGGAATCTCGGGGATGCGACCTGGACCCAGTTGCGGCCAAGACCACCCTTACCATCAAAGGCTCTGGTGAATACAAAACTGGGTCTTAGACTCCGCGCCCTGGGTGATCTTAGGTTCACGCTTCGTCTCTGCTAGCAGTAGTCGGCCATAGGATTCACCACCCTGTGGTGCATCCCTGACCCCTACGGGGTGCACTTGTCACCTGGCTACGGGTGACCTGACAGCTGTTTGGACAGAATAGTGGGTAAGAAGGAAAAAAAACGGTCGCTGCCTTGGAGGTAGCCATGTTGTTGGTTACTAGCGGACGGACTAATAATGTCCACTTATTATATTGTGTACCGTGTCTACGCTATCGATGTTCTGTGAAAGCCAACTCGTCGAAATCTCCAATTATTGCTGCTGGAGAGTCACCGGAAGTGATGTGGTTGGCGATTTTGGCGAGTTGGAGCTTCCGGAAGAACACCGGAAGAAAGGTACACTGCCTGGCCTGCAGCTACCACCCACAGTACAACTACTGTGGGTGGGCAGAAAGTAGTTACCGTATTTAACGCGGTATAGCGCGCTCCCGCGTATACCGCGCACCCCTAAAGTTGCCCCGAATCCTGTGGAAAATTTTTTTTTTGTACTTACAGTTTTGGTGTCTTGCGCGGCGTCCATCGGCGGCCTCGTCGGGTCCGGCGTCCGTCTGCGGCTTCGGGTGTCCTCTTCGTCGGGTCCGGCGTCCTTCTGCGGCTTCAGGTGTCCTCTTCGTCGGGTCCGGCGTCCGTCTGCGGCTTCGGGTGTCCTCTTCGTCGGGTCGGCGTCCTTCTGTGGCGTCCTCCCCTTTTTCTTTGAATACTGCGCCGACATATACAGAGCGCAGTACACTCGTGTATTGTCGGCAATGCTCGGCTACTCTCGCGCCGACGTCCTGTACGTCCAGGACGTCAGCGCGGGAGGAGCCGAGACTGCCTGACAATACACGAGTGTACTGCGCTCGGTATATGTCGGCGCAGTATTCAAACTCGGTGCGGGAAAGCGGGTATCGGCGTATACCGCGCACCTACGATTTTGCCCTGATTTTCCGGGCAAAAAAGTGCGCGGTATACGCCGATAAATACGGTAATGTTTGGAGGTCACAACAGCTGTCTTTTTCCAGCCCATAGCCGACAGCACTGACCATTGTATTCTGCGGACGGGGAAGGCTGGCAAGATACAATAGCACAGCGGGAGGGAGTCCCTCATCCATCTCGAATGTGTGGATGGGGGAATCGACTCATTTATTTTTTTGTTTAACCCGCTGGTTGAACAAAAAAATACAATTAATCCGCTATGGTAAACCTAAAAGGCAATAAAAACCCATTAACTAGTCCCAATCAAATCATTTGTCGCACTCCTAATCCCTTTCCTCTTGAACAGTTTCTTTCGCTTGAAAGGCCCTTTGTCATTTGCGGTGTCTGTGACACTGTCTCATAGCAACCTTTCTGAAGTTTTGCAGGAGGGCGGTACTGCACAGGGTGTCAGGGAGAATTTAAAGAATTGCTGCTCACACACAGCTGATCCACCGGTGCTGTGACAAGGGACAAGAGCCACTGGAAGCAGAATAATCAAGGTGATTCTCCAATGCTTTTTTTTTTTATTATTCTTTAAAATGTATTCTTGGTGTATACTGTTTATGCTGTGGTTGAATACAAACTTTTAATATTGCTTTTGTAAAATATATTTGTTTTTGAGTTTTAATATTTCGTCAGCAACATAGGGACCAGCAGAATTTCATCCTGTGATGGCTCCCTGCGCTTGACAGAAAAATTTCCATTACTGCAGCCACCGATCAGTGTATTGTCAGAATACAATGTCCAGGTGGAGGGGGATTCTCCTTTCCTCCCTGTTTGTGTGGATGGAGGAATCAGTTATTTGTTCTTTGTTTATTTTTAATCATTCAGCCCCCTGGCAAAATGGAAAAGTCTCACCATAGACATTACAGTTTGACCATACAATCTCTATAACTCTCTATGACCGTACAATCTCTCAAAGCTATCCTCCCACAAAAGCTTATGGCTCAAAAACGCTGTTAAACACTTAGGCCTCGTACACACGACCGAACATGTCTGCTGAAACTGGTCCGCGGACCAGTTTCCGCGGACATGTCCGACTGTGTGTACGGCCTAGCGGACCGGATTCCTGGGCTAGCGGACAGGTTTCCAGCGGACAAATGTTTCTTAGCATGCTAAGAAACATGTCCGCTGGAAGCCTGTCCGTCGGACATGTCCGATGATTAGTACGACTCATCGGACATGTCCGCTGGGCCGAAATCCCGCGGATGCGTCAAAGTGATTCGACGCATGCGTGGAGGCATTGAACTTCCTGGGTCGCGCACGTCGCCGCGTCATCGTCGCCGCCACTTCTTCTGTCCGCGGGGAATTTGGTCTGATGGTGTGTACACACATCAGACCAAAATCTACATGTCCGATGAAAATGGTACACATAGGCGGCACTGATGGGCACACATAGGCGGCATTGATGGGCACTCATGGGCGGCACTGGGCACTCATAGGCGGCACAGATGGGCACTCATGGGTGGCACTTATGGGTGGCACTGATGGATACTTATGGGTGGCACAGATGGGCACTGATAGGTGGGCACTGGGCATGGATGGGCACTGTGGGGTGGTACTGATGGACACTGTGGGGTGGCACTGATGGACACTGGGGTGGCACTGATGAACACTGTGGGGCAGCACTGATTCCCATGTTGCCAGTCAGTGCCCATTTGTGGGCACTGATTGGCATCTTTTTTTTTTTTTAATGCTTTTTTGTTTTTGTTTTTTTTAGACTTTTTTTTTTTTCAGGCTTTTTTTTTTTTTGTCCTTCCCTGGTGGTCCAGGGTGGGCTTCCCTGGTGGTCCAGTGTGGCGATCCGAGGGGGGGCTGCGCTGATAAACAATCAGCGCGAACCCCCCCTGTCAGGAGAGCCGCCGATCGGCTCTCCTCTACTCGCGTCTGTCAGACGCGAGTGAGGAAGAGCCATCAACGGCTCTTCCTGTTTACATCGTGATCAGCCATGATTGGACACGGCTGATCACGTGGTAAAGAGCCTCCACCGGAGGCTCTTTACCGAGATCGGAGATGCAGGGTGTCAGACTGACACTCCGCATCACCGATCGCCGCGCTGTGCGCCCCCACGGGCGCGCGCGGCATGAAATCCTGCAGGACGTCCATGGACGTCCAGTTAGGATTTCAAAACCACTTCCCGGACGTAAATCGGCCATAGGCCGCTGCAGGAAGTGGTTAAGAATAAAAAATAAAAAAAAAATTATACAGTATATTTCATCTTTAGCCATGTAAATATAAAATATGAAATATTTATATTTTGTATTATTATATCCAACCAGAAGGCATCGTTTTAGTATCATTTACACATGTTTAGCTGTCTGTTCCTATGAGCTTCAGCTAAAGTGCTCAGTATCAAGCTGAAATCTACACACAAGAGAAAAAGTAAAGGTATATCATGTAAGTGAGGAGGTACAGTTTACAGTAGGGATGCAGGAACACCCCCTGGTTCAGTTCGCAAAAAAAATTGTGCGAACACCATTAAAGTCTATGGGACATGAGCGTGAAAAATTTAAAAGTGTTAATTTTAAAGGCATATATGCAAGTTATTGCCATAAAAAGTGTTTGGGGACCCGGGTACTGCCACAGGGGACATGTATCAATGCAAAAAAAAAAAAACAGCCCTTTTTTTAGGAGCAGTGATTTTGATAATGCTTAAAGTGAAACAATAAAAATGAAATATGCCTTTAAATATCATGCCTGGGTATCCCCTTAGTCTGCCTGTAAAGTGGTGCATCTTTCTCATATGTTTTACTGTGCCGCAGCAAAATGACATTTCCAAATGAAAAAAAAAATTATTTAAAACTGCTCACGGCTGTAATGTATTCCAGATCCCAGGTCAGGTGCATGCTTAGGCCAATCAGCAGACATCAATACACTGCGATCTTGCAGTGCATTATGGGGCGTTCCGCAGCGCTCAAATTTGCTGTGAATGCCCCATATTATTCGCTATTAGACTCAAACATTGAGCTCACCCCTAGTTTACAGGCTTGGAGATCTATGTTTTCTATTTCCTTTTCCACTTCTCCTCCAAAAAAATGTTTATATAGTGATTTGTGTTAACATGCAGGACATTTCACCTGTAATTGTCAGTCTAATGATTTTCTAATGGAGTATATGTAAAAGGTATGATCTGGATTTACTATTTTCGATTTTTGTGTTTTTTATATGTGATAACAATCAATTGATAACTACTTGAATAAAACATTTCACTTATTCAGCCCAGCAGTTGCCTACCAATGTATGTTTATAAATGTCCTGGAGCATGAAATAAGCTCATGTCTGCTACTGCAACCATGAGCTTGGTATTGTTATTTTTCAACCAGTGATCCTTTATTCTGTAAATATGATCTGGGTGGCTGTAGAGCCCTCCCTCTTCCGTTTACCCCCCCCCCCCCGCTGGTACTGCCCACCTTCACCTTTCATCATGCCTTCACGGTAAATTGCCTCAGGATGCCAAGCAAGGGGAGATCAGGGAACAGACATACCCCAATCTCTTCTGCAATGAGGAAACCTGTAATTGAGAAGCATTTCATCACTTCCATAATCAGAACGGTCAATCCCTGGCTACTTTAGCTGGATAAGCAGCTAATCAAGCACAATCTGTGGTTGGTTAGCTACAGGGGAGACATTAGGGGTATAATAGACCCCTGATGTCTCCATAAAGAGGACCTGTCATCTACCCATGCTAACACATAAGGGACTAGTTAGTCCCTTATGTGATAGTAATAAAGTTAAATAATAAAATAAATTAACTGTAACAAAATAAAAATAAATATAAAAAAAATGAAAAGCATCCCTGTTTCCCTGCACAAACTTGCAAATGGCACGACTCAGCATGCACCAGTCGGTGATGTCACAAGGGGACGTGCAACCAGGTGACGTAACCAGGTGGCTCCGCCTCTTACATATTTAAGAACTGTCAAACGGCAGAGCAGGCATTCAGCGTTTTTTCCAGGTTTTTTCCGGGTCCGGTGGTGCAGCGGGTGTCATGATTGATGATGGATATACATTGGGGAAATTACTTTTTAATTTTTTTAATAAAGGAATTGTCAAAAACTTCCTCCTGTCTTTATTTTTGATACTTTTTTTGGTTACATTGTACCCCTACTCATTCACAGAGGGTCGGGATCTGGGGGTCCCCTTGTTAACGGGGGCTTCTTGATTCCAAAAAGTCCCCTGCCCACAGACCCCCACATCCACAGCCCAGAGTTGTCAGGAAGAGGCCATTGTCCCCATCAACATGGGAACAAGATTCTTTGGGGTAGCCTCAAAAGCACCCCCTCGCCCCCCCCTTTCCTGATCTGCCGGGCTGCATGCTCAGATAGGGGTCTATGGATTTCGGGGCATACCTGAAGGGCCTGTTATGGATTAAGAGGGTCCCCCACGCCATTTTTTTAACATTTTTGTATTGCTGGCAATTTTAATGTATTTTTCTCTTTATAAATGTCAGTTTTGCTGTAGCAGGTTCTATACACGGTACAGATGTGCAACTTTACAGGCAGACTAAAGAGACCCCCCAGTCACTATATTAAAAATGTTAATATTTCACTTTAAGCATCATTAAAATCTGTGCTCCTTTAAAAACAATATTTTTAACAAATTTATTTTTGCATTGATTCATGTCCCCCAGGGCAGTACCTGGGTCCCATACCCTTTTTATGGCCAATGACGTGCATATTAGCCTTCAAAATGGGGACTTTTGATTTTTAAAATTCGTGTCCCATATACTTCAATGGGGTTTGGGTCCGAACTTTTGCGATGTTTGAGAACTCTGGTGCGAACCGAACCAGGGGGAGTTCGGCCAAACTCAACATGGCAGATCACTTTTCAGAACGTGTCTGGTGAGGAGGCAATGCTACCTCCTTGCTGTTTGTTTTAACTCACTGACCCACTGCATTGCAGCCATGTGCCTTGCATCCAGTTGCCGTGTTGCCCCATTCCATTTGATTTTTGCCGTAGCTGCATAGCAAAGCATTGTGGCCGTGACATGTGTACAAAACAGCTGCATCCCCTTGTTCAGGTCAGTGGTTGGAGGGCAGCAAAAATATTGCTCAGCTGATGGCTTTGAATTCCCTTGACCCATATGAACAAACCCTAATGTCTTGTTTACACTTGCAGTGGGGCATGCAAAGGCAGCTGTATGGGGGATTACACATTCGCAGAATTAATGGCACCATTGAACCTGTGCAAAAAGGCTGTGTGTTTTTGTGCATTGCAGAGTTTTGCGATTTTGCTCATATTTCTACAATGCACATGTAGCGCTACCCCCTCAGGAGCCGCTGGTTAGATTTGGGACGGCATGTTATGTTACCTCTGTGATATGTCTAGGGATGATGATGAGGATGATGATGAGCAATGACGGAATGTCCAAACAGCGGGATGTAATTTTCTGTGCTTTTATTACTTGCCCAACACGGCAAACAGTCAACTTGAGGTAGATAGAGAAAGGTTGGTGAAAGGAGAATTTGCAGATTCAGGCCTATGGATAACGGAAGCAGTCCTACCTCCAATGGGACTTTAACTCATGTCGCCACTCCAGCCGGAGTGGGTATAGTGTACCTGGACAGGCCTCTCACACCGACCTGGCAGCCAGAGTATCACTCTTTTGAGAAGGAACAAGTCTCTGCCACCGACTTGGCTCTAATAGAATTAAAATTAGGACTGGAACCTCTGCCACAGGCCCTCTACTCAGGAACGTAGACAGTAGAGCGAATCCTCTCAATGAATATAATTTTGCCTGAATCTCCCTCAGGTAGACTTCTTGGTTTTGGGGTCACCGACTGACAAGTTGCAGCATACAACTTCTCAGTGTCCGGTCACCCAGATCCCCGATGGATTGTATAAGCCCTGTTGGATCACCTGCCTCCGGGCTCACCCCAGAACGACTCCCCACCGAACAGCACAACTCGCTTGGGATCTCCTTCATAGAATATGGGGACCCAGTAAGTCACTGGGGCCCCTTTGCAGCTTCAGTTGCTCCGGGCCATGAGGGCCCAGAACTGGGAACTCCGCGTAGCACGTGCGCCCCGGCCCGTGATGTGCGCACAACCTAAAGGTGGGTGCCGCACCTGGAACCAGGAACGAACGAAGAACCCCACAAAATGGCATCTGCCCAAGAAATACCCTCCTCCAGCATGCTCCGTGAGGGAAAAACTCCTCTGATTGGCTGCTGGCAGGAAGGCGCCTCCGCCTGGACTCCTCTGGCGCCACCTGCTATCCAAAGATGGAAATGTATCTTTGGAACACAAAATGGAACCACAGAACAGCCCAGCCTGGCAGAAGCCCAATTTACACAAATCAACACGGATGAGAGCAAAGTAACTCTCTCATCCCCCTCTAAATTTAACATAGCACCTGTACTGAAAGTACACAGGCTATACACACAAATGTGAATCTAGCCTAAGACAGGGAGGAGGCTAAAGGGGTCTAAGGAGGACAGCAAGGTTTAAGGCATAGTTGCCCCACCTTTTCCTCCTTGTACTCACAGATAACACTGTAACCACAGGAGAATCCAGCTTCTTCTTCCCCTTTCCGGTCATATGACATGTCACATGACAAGGGAGAGAGGAAAAAGGGTAGTTAGGTTAAAGTATATCCCTGTGTCCTGTGTGCATGGGGTGCAGGCTTATTCTGATAACAATCCAGAGGACTAATAAATGTAAAGAGGAAAGAATCGTCGCTACTCCCAACCAGTCGAGGTGAACAAACGATAAGTAGTGTCCTTAGCCTACATGTCTCCACCCCACCACATACCGTGATGCATTTTGCCTCGCCCACCAGAGCTTTGTCCCTTTGCATCAGGATGTGTGGTGTGGTGGAGACATGTATGCTGAGGCCGCTCCTTATCGTTTGTTCACCTGGGCTGGTTGGGAGTTGAGATGGGCGGAAAACCCCCCCAGTTCGGTTTGCGCTAGAACTTTCGAACACATGCAAAAACAACAAACCCCATTGAAGTCTATGGAACCCGAACTTGAAAAATCAAAGGTGCCCATTTTGAAAGCTCATATGCAAGTTATTGGGCATACGAATGTTAAGGAGGTCTGGGTACTGCCCTGGGGGACATGTATCAATGAAATAAATGAGCAGTGATTTACTGATGCTTAAAGTAAAACAATAAAAATAATTTTAATATAGTGCCTGGGGTCCCCCTTAGTCTGCCTGTAAAGTGGCGCATCTGTACCATGTACAGAACCTGCTGCTATGTCAACGGGCCACCCATGATCGAGGGAACGAGAGCCAGAACAGGGATCTGTCAATGTAAACAGACAGATCCCCGTTCTGACAGGGACATTAGCGAGAGATCTGCTGATCCTAGCGATTAGGATCAGCGATCTCTCTCCTCTTCCAGTCAGCCCAGCCCCCGTACAGTTAGAAACACTCCCAGGGAACACACTTAACCCCTTGAGCGCCCCTTAGTGTTAAACACTTTCCTGCCAGTGACATTTATACAGTACTCAGTGGCTATTTTTAGCTCTGATCGCTGTATAAATGTCAATGGTCTCAAAAAAGTGTCAAAAGTGTTAAAAGATCTGTCCGCAAAATGTCGTAGTCCCGTTAAAAATTACTGATCACCGCCTTTACTAGTAAACAAAAATAATAATAGAAATGCCATAAATCGATCCCATATTTTGTAGACGCTATAACTTTTACGCAGACCAATCAATATATGCTTATTGCGATTTTTTACCAAAAATATGTAGAAGAATATATATTGGCCTAAACTGATGAAGAAATTTTAATTATTTTTTATTTTTTTTGGGGATATTTTGTTGTCACTCTTTTTCTGTTTTGTTTATAGCGCAAAAAATAAAAACCACAGAGGTGATCGAATACCACCAAAAGAAAGCTCTATTCGTGGGAAAAAAAATGATCAGTTAAAGCAACACAGTGCCGTATAACAAAAAATGTCCTGGTCATTGAGGGGGTAAATCCTTCCGGTCCTTAAGTGCTTAATTTAATGTCCCACAGCTTCCTCCCTATGACGACTCTTCTTGCTAATTTCTTGGTGC
This sequence comes from Rana temporaria, assembly GCF_905171775.1. Taxonomy (NCBI): domain Eukaryota; kingdom Metazoa; phylum Chordata; class Amphibia; order Anura; family Ranidae; genus Rana; species Rana temporaria. Next base: position 384,847,255 of record NC_053492.1, on the reverse strand, counting down.
CACTCCTCTTGCTGATATTATCATTTAAAATGCAGGACCAACACCCAGCACGCTACAATGTACGTGATGATGTAGGAGTGCCCTCCCACATTAGTGCGCTGGACAGAAAATGTCTGGCTGCTGTAGGACTTCATGTAATTAGGTAAATAATACTTTGCCATATCTAATCCACTAGAAAAACTGGTAT